>NW_008794442.1:153159-172362 GCF_000699145.1 Aptenodytes forsteri
GGCAGCTTTCCAGCCACTCTTCCCCAAGCCTGTAGCGCTGCATGGGGTTGTTGTGGCCGAAGTGCAGGACCCGGCACTTGGCCTTGTTGAACCTCATACAGTTGGCCTCGGCCCATCGATCCAGCCTGTCCAGGTCCCTCTGCAGAGCCTTCCTACCCTCGAGCAGATCAATGCTCCCGCCCCACTTGGTGTCATCTGCAAACTGACTGAGGGTGCACTCAATCCCCTCATCCAGATCATCGAAAAAGATATTGAAAAAGGCCGGCCCCAAAAATTAACTATCCCTGCCGAAATCAGGACAGTGAGGAATTCTGATGTAAGAGGAGAGGCTGAGAGAGCTGAGGTTGTTCATCCTGGAAAAAAGAAGGCTCTAGCGGGATCTTACCAATGTATATAAATACCTGATGGGACGGAGTAAACAAAGAGCCAGACTCTTCTTGCTGGTACCCAATGACAGGACAGGAGGCAATGGGCACAAATTGAAACGCAGGAAATTCTATTTAAACGTAAGAAAAACCTTTTTTACTGTGAGGGTGGTCAAACACTGGAACAGGTTGCTCAGAGGGTTTGTGGAGTCACCTTGGAGATACTAAAAAATTGCCTGGACAAGGCCCTGGTTGTGGGTCATGAGGACAACCGTCTTACCAGGAACCCTCAGCAGCAGCGCTGGAAAGAGTGCATCATAGCAGCTGCACCCTACACCCGTATGTCAAAAGACCCAGGTGACCTTTGTCCGGCCAAACTTCTGCAGTATGCTACAGCCAAAGCACACTTGTTTTGATGGTTCTGCAGATAGCGTTACATCTGGCTGCCTTGTCTGCTCAGCCTGAGTCACACAGCTGTCCTTTAAAACTGGGAACTTCAGCATTGCTGAAGAACATGGCTGATATATGTCCCTGGAGCCACAACAAAATACGTGATACAATTTGTCATTATCCCTCTTTGAGCAGATGTAGTATTCAGAAGTAATTACTAAGACAGACGCGGGGAAGGAAAATACACAAGAGCAAACTCAAAGGTGGCTAGAAGATTTCTGAATTTTCTTTGTGCAATTAAGATTTTAATTAAAAAGATGTGGAACAAAGGTATCTATTCTTTAAGAGCGGGATCTGCCCACTGAAATGTTTGATAGATTCTTGCCCAGCAAAAGGTTTTCTGCAATTCCCCTGGAGTAGGTTTTTCATACCATGCTACTTAGACAGATTTTTTTTTTTTTAAATAGAGGTTTTTCTCCTTTGTGTACAAATCTGCTTGCCAGTTTTTTAAAAAAATGACAAAATAAAGATTAAAAATGGTGACTGGGACAAAACGATCAGGAAGTAGAATCAATGTAAGGGAGACTAACAAATCACAGTCTCTTGTGGGTGAGTGTTATCCACAAAATCTGGAGTTGTGTATTTTTCATGCTTCTTCTGTGACGTATTGAATCCTTTTGCAGAGTTTACAGAGGTGCCCATATAAGACAGAGAAAAGGAATGATAAAGGTAATAGGTCAGTGAAGCTTTAGGAAAAGTCCAGTTACCTGTTGGTTACCTTCTGCCCATGACACAAATGTAAGAGTTGTTATTGTAAGAGGGTAGTCATTCAGGTCTTTGATTTTTCTTTTGCTCCTCTAAGAGTAGCTAACTGCTGATTCTCTTATAAGAACTCAGTGTCCCACATGTTCTTCTGTTTCAAATGAGTCTCTTCATGATGAATAAACTGTCAATTGCTTCTGTATTGTTGTTAGATGCATACTGTGATGATGATTTAGAACCCATGCCTATTTATGAGCCTGTAAACCTTTTCAGTGCTAGCTAAATCCTGCTTTTCAATGGCTCACTGCTCCCATAAATGCATTTCCCACATGTCTGATATTTATACAACTGGGACATGATGATCACAAAACTACTAATTAAAATATATAACACATAAGCTACCCATTGTCTAATTACATTTCTTTCCCAGAAAATTGTGTCCTTCAAGCAAAAAAAGGCCAAATTCTCATTTACACCAGGAAATAATTGTACCTGGAGTAAATCTAAAAACCTCATTGAATATACCACTAATTTACACTAGGGTAGCAGAACTGAGTTTAGACCACTAACTCATAGGCAATTATAAACAATCTGACAATTAAATCTTTGTTAAATTTACTTTGCCGTTGGAATGAAATCTTTATGTTATTTCTTGTGGTTATAGATGTACGTTTCACTTTAGCTATCAAAATAATTCATTATATTAATGCGGAGTATCATATTTGCCTTAATATAAAAAAAACCCCACAACAAACTGGCTTTTGTTCCAAAATACTGTGTACCACACCCAAGTTCCTACTAAAGTAGAACAGATTTAATCCTTACTTTGAATTTAATTGTATGTTTACATTTAACGGTAAATGTTTGACACTTTTCTATTATCCAGTTCTTCTCAGCAAGTTTATAACCTTGTTTGCAAGGTTATTTTATACTGGTTGTGATGTTCAAAGTAGTTCAGGTTGGTTAACAATATCTCCTCCAATAAATTGTTTCAGACTGTTTTTCCTGGTTCAACAACTGAACAGTGCAGTCCTGTGATGCATGACTGTGACCTAGCTCTCCAACTGTAAACATGGTCTGCAATCCTCAAATATTGCTACTACAGTATGAAAAATGGACTGGACAGGTACAAGAAGGTATGGCTGATAAGCGTTTGGGCTAGCTGATGCCTTGCTGTGCTCTCTTGTGGCTGCTGCAACCCAGAATAAATCACAAGACTTTTGAGGCTGTTGCAGGGTTTCATTGATGCAGAGGAGACAGGAAGACTGAGGATGCTATTGTGCTTCTACATCTTCTTGCAAACATAGCTCTGTACAGTCTCGCTGTATTTAGGAAGTCACAAAATGAATCGCTGAAAATAAATGGATGAATTTGCATCCTGGACTAGAGTTGCGATGCTGCAACACACAGAATGAAGGCAAACGGCTGCGATAGGAGAGTGATCTCTCAGTACTATTTGTAGGTAGTGCTTTAATTCTCAAAACAGGCAGGAAATTATTCTCGCCTATTGTGAAGTAGGAATACATTAACTCTGGAGTTGAAAGACAAGCCATTTAGCAGGGAAATGGCAGTTATCTTAGAGAAAGTAAATGACAGACTGGTCAGTGTTAGAACAGTTCCTTGCAGTCATTCCTGATTGGGAGAATTAAATGCAGAAGTTCAAATGGTAAAATCTAATTTTGTAACAAGTAGAGGGAGAAAGCAGAGCTAGTGTGTGGAGAATTTAGAAAAGCAAGAAGGCAACTTTGTGTTGAGACCCGGTAGGATTGAAGCTGCTTAGTTTTTTGTTCACAAAGATGCTACATTCTTTTGTCCAAGCCACAAACCCACACTTATCTGAGACCATAGTATCTTTGCTAATATCTTTGCCTGTCAATTTGCTATTGATTAGAGTTCCAAAGCTCAGAAAACACTTTTACTCACCCATTGCTCATGGTGAGTCAAGGGAAACATATTAGGAACGTGCTTTTCTTCCTTTTCCACAGATGCTAGGAATCACCCACAGTTCTGTTGGTGGCTTTGTTATTTTACCATCTGGATGATTTAGATTATTAAAGGTTACATGTATTTTGAAATCTTCCCATACTCTGGGTGTTTGACTTCAATGTTTGTACAGTAGGTCTTTTAGAGCTCTGCAGCTAGAAAATTATGCTTATTTTTTAGTACACAGAAAAATGTAGCTCTTGACATTCTGGCTGATTTGCCAGACCTTTGCAAACATCCAGGCATTAGCACTACCTGTATATATAATATTTGAGTTACAGCTCTTTGTTTTCAAAGAGATTGGTCATGGGCAAATAACCAGCACCTTGCACCTGAGCTGAAAATTGTAGGTTAATAGGCAAAGCCATAGAAGTCCATTTGCAGCCACTCAGAGTAAAGCACAGAAGAAATGCAATAACTGACTTCCCCAGTGAGCACTCTTTTGTTCCAAATACATTTGGAACTATTCTGCTTCCTGTCCCTGTTGCTCAACAGGCTGTTAGAGCAGCCAGTAATGCACACAGTGCTGTCCAAAAGCAACAGGATGCCACTTACACCAATACCACACTCTCTTCTGGATTCTTCTAATACTTTGAGCACTAAGCCATATGAGTAGTTGCATCTGAGTGCAAGTAAGTGGAAAGCAGCCTCCTTTGCTCTGAAAGAAGCTTCTGCTGTATCTGCCAAGCAATAGCGTTGAAAGGGAAAAGATGTCAGAGAAGGGATATATTTCAGAGAAAAGGGACTGAAGTACAAATGTCAGCAGGCAACGTGCGTATTCACTAAACACATCTCCTTTGAACCCATTGCTTTGGAAGCAACACTGGCCCATGTGCACCCTGTAGACAATACTGTTCTTCACCTTCTTGGCCAGCCTCAGTTTGCTTTTCTTTTACCATGTCCATAAGCAGTATCATGATCCTAATACTTCCTCCCATTACCTTTAGTTTGTTGTCAGAGGAACTATGCAGGACCAGGTGTCTCTGTTTTCAGATCTTGTTAGTCCACGTTTTCACCCAACATTTTCACCCAACATTACGCACTTGAGCAAAGCTGTAGTGGACTCCGCACTAGACCCGGTGTCTACTTCTCTTCAGTTTCTCAGAAAAATCAATCTCTGAACATTATACCATTCTCTGAGCCACAAAGCTGAGCTGACAATATGTGCTGCGATAGCCAGCTTGCTGGGAATGTAACCCTGACTCAGTTGCCTCCTGCATGAAATCACATTTCTGACAAAGACAGGAATGCTAACAGCTCTCCTGTGGCAGCTGGCAGGGAGTTATACGCACCTCTTTCCTCCTTGTTGTGTGGTTTATGTGTGGCTTCATTATGTTCAACACTTCAGTCTCATTCATTTTCACATGCATAATATCCACTGATGTGCTGAAGGGTTGTTTTTTCTGTGTGTGAAAAACAGTACAGTGGAATATGATGCCAGGTACACACCTTTGCTCTTAAAAGTGATTTTTGAAGTAATTTCAGATGCTTCTGTTAGACCACAGACCAAGTAGTCTCAGGCAATACTGCATGCCTTGTCTTTGAAATCCCATTAAGGTTCCTTAAAATTGGGCATCCAGCAGGCAAGACTCTCAGAATGACCTGTCACTGTGGAAATGTAGGCCTTCATGTTTGGGGTTATTAATGGGTCTTTCTGGCTTAAGTCTCACTCTTCTGAGAGGCTTTTTTTTCAGTCACTGAAAATCTAAGTACAGACATTTCCCTGGGGCTTCGTGAAGGCTCTGATTTATCTATTGTTTTCAGTGCATGCCTCCAAGGCGCAGTCTTATTTTGCCATTGTGTCTTATTTTGGTTTTGTATTGCATTCAAATTTATCTGCCCTTTATCTCAACAAAATTCCTTTCTTTGCTTTAAGGCTAAGTGTTAGCTGGACAGCAAGAGTTTTATAATTTAAAACATCTCAGCAAGGATTCCTTTGTAAATAGTCTTTGAGAACTCCTTTCCTCTTGCCTCTGGAGCAGGTTATAGCAGATGGTGCCTTCCCCTGGAGAGATGTCCGAGGAAGGGGCTGCTGCCTACATCTGCTCTGTCTGGAGCCAAGGAAGGGGTCTCCGTGGTCTCTGAGCAGCCTCAAAAGCACCATTTCCTTACCCAGAATATGTTGAGAGCAGTGCAGATGTCTAATGCCTTCTGGGGGCGATTCGAAAAGGGGGGTCTGGTGCTTATCCTGGAGGTGTGATGGGTTTTGCCCTCAGCACAGTTCCTGCCTTGCTGTGGCTCCTGGGGCTGCCAGTGGAAAGGGTCTCTGGTGTCCCCCCTGCATCACTGGCAGCAGCCCCTAACCTGGAAGTATTTTCTGCAAAAACAGACTTGCCATTGTCCACAGTAAAAGTGTTTTTGTCTCATGCTATAGTGCCAGGAGACAGATGTTTCTTTAGAGCAGTGGTCTCCAAATGTTTTTGATCACACACCCCATCAGTAAAAAATTTTTGAGCATGCATCCCCAATATCTGTATATTTATTTATAAATTACATAAATGTGCTACTGTGCTAATATATATCATGGACTATAAAACATACACAAAAATAAAAATTAAAAAAGGGTGAGATAAAGGTGAAATAAACATTTTTTAAAAGTATCTTATTTTATTATATTTTATTTTATTTTTTAATGGTACAAAAAATATTTTCTTCCTGCACCCCAATGGGTGCACACACCCCACTTTGGAGACCACTGTTTTAGAGCATGCATGGCTTTTGTCTTGTGTACCTTCTCTCATGAATCTTATTATCTGTCTTGGTAGCTGGTAAAGATCTATTCATGGGCACAGTTTTCAACCAGAATGTCACTTCGCATGGTTGTATTTCTAAATGTACGAGTCAACACTTTTAGTCTGCTCTGCAACCCAGTATCTGGATAGCTAACCTGTTAACAGCTGAGTAGATTTGTTTCAGGGAATAGTTTATTTGTGAAAATGATTTCTATTTCTGGGGGAAAAGGGGAAGGAGAGAAAAGGATCAAACTATCTGAACATTCAACTGAATTTAGCAAATAATGTTCTCTTTTCCTTCCCCTTCCTCCAAGGAATAGAAAAAAATCAGAAACAACTTGAAAAAATGTTTAGGCTTTTCCAAGTGAAAAAAATGTTTAATTTTTAAAACTGCCCAAGAATAAATGAGGGGAAGGTAAAAAGGTTTTAAAAAAATTCTAAGAAAAGGAAATATTTAATCCTTATTCAAGAACAATCTCTTGGTGAACTAAAAATGTGTGTAATGTGTTAGGTTTCCCTTTTTGCTGGTGGAGGGGAGAACACTGAGATGGCTTATGGGATTTTTTTGTTTCTTTTTCTTATGAAAACTGCTAAAGCTTTTGCATAAAACCAGCTTAGCTTGAATCTGAAATGATCTGAAATGCTCCCTGCATTCGTTGTGCGTGGTGAGTGTCCATAAAGTTCACCAGCCTCAGAAAGGTTTCACCCAGCCTCCTTCCCAAAGGTTCTCAGCTCTAGTGACAGGCTTAATTGTCACTTATTTTGTTCTCTCCCCTTGTCATGCCTTGTGTCAGCCCACAGACACGGTGTCATGGGCATAATCAGACTCTCAACACTGCATTACGTCAAGAGACAGTACAGAAGCAGCAGCAATACCGTTGTCTGCACCGGTAGGCTTTCTGCAGAACACTTCCACAAAATCTGTCTGTCCCTTCAACTGTCCCCCACAACACATGGCCCCACATACCCAGCTGCACAGTCTCATAGTCCAGAGGTCAATGGAGAGACAGAGACTTCCAGCAGGCATGGCACGGTACCTGAGCTGTGACTGTCAAATGTCCAACTCCACCATCCTGTCACCCCTCAGTGCAATTACATTTGTATGGTATTTATAGGGGGCCTGATGCTAAGTCAAGAGCAGGTCTTTCATCAGCTTCAGGACTCCTATGTTGCTCTAATACAGTCCTCTTTAGGGTGGAAGGTGAGTTATGGGAGGCTGCATGCTGATTCCCTTGTGCGCTATTCTGCTTGCTTTTTCTGTGTGATATAGTGCTTCAGTGTCATGGCTGATGGGCTTGTCATCACTGCAAAACCGGACTCTGTTGGAAATATCTGACACAGCTCTTCCTAAAGTTGCCTCATTTGTATCTTTCAAGTCCATGATCTGTTAACTTTCTGTGGATCTGCTCTCCTTTGTAAGTGGGGAACAAGCTATCTCCTCCTCCTTAAGCTATCTGAACAGACCCACAGCACCTGGGGTACGTTCAGGACAGCCACAACACTGTGCAGAAGATGACCAGAAGGCACCGCTGCCGCCTTCTGCCTCTTCCCTTCCTGCCACTGGCTTGGTGTTACCCCTGGGGCTCTGGTGCTGGCAACATTTGGGGTTTAGACCCCCTTGCTGCCTCCTCTTGCCCTGCAAGTGGTTGATGTCCTCCTGTCAGCACTGGCTTCGGAAGGGCCAAGGGCAGCGACTGCCAGGGTGGGACCCAAATGTCCCTGCCACCAGCCTTGCCTCCGCTTTGCCTCCCGGTGCCCATAGGCTGCTGCCCAGGCAGCAGTAGGGGTGGGGGATGAGGGCAGGTATTTTGGGGACAGTAGTAGTTTTCAGCAGTACTCTGTGCCCCCCATCTTCCAGCAGCAGCAACTGGTGTGCCAGTGCTCTCTTTTGTACCCCCTCCAGCTCCCACCTTTCCTGTGGCAGCTCACCTGCCCTATGGCTCAGCCGGGAAGGCAATGCCGAACTCCACCTGTGCCGCCAGCCAGCCTGGAGCCACCTCTGCCCCATCCCCAGGGCTGTGGCTCATGGCAAGACATGACCACAACTGCCCAAAGCACTTGCACAGATACAGCTCCAGAGAGTGCCTGCCGCTGTGTCTGACACAAGGAGGGACTCTACTGAGCAACACTGAATGAAACACCAGTCATTTATTCGAGTGCAGGCTCAGATTACCACTTTTTTATTAATCACAATAGTGATATTAATACCTGACGAATCTCCTGTGAAGCAGGAAAATAGATAATCTTGGGGGTTTGTAGTAAGCGTTACCAATAAAGGTTAATGTTTCTTGGGTGCTTTTGGCCATGCACGCAGGCATTGATGTGCTGATGTCTTCTTTGTAATGGGGACATGGTACATGTGTCTGCTGTGAGGTGTTTGCCGTTGTCTCCCCCAGATCCCAGGAGTAACTCTGTACAGATGCAAGGAGCATCATAGGATGCAAGGATCAAGCATAGACTTGATCTATAGTTAAATCAAGAGCTCTGCTACTGCCTCCTTGGCCTGTGGTCGGTTCACTTTTGGCACAGCTGAATCTAACATCTTTTTAGAAAATGTCCTGGCCTAAGTGAAACTGCTTCTGGAAGGGTCTGGGAGCTCTCATAAAGCCAGATTCCTCAGCCTTAACTCAGGTGAGGTGAACACGGAACGGCAGGGGTGAAGATGAGGAGGGAGAGCAGGAACACCTTAAAAACCTCTGTCTGCTTCCAGATTGAGGTATGGCTCTGTTCTGAGAGCCACAGCTGTAAAGTGCTGGAAAGCTTAGAGACTGATGGTAATTCCTCTACGGAGGAAAGGTCATGTCGCTTCTGTGCCTTCCCAATGCATTTTAATTCCTAAACAGTTCTGATTTTTTTTTCCTCAAAGTTTATCTGCAGCTTTTAATTTCTTGTCACCTCAGTGTCTTGAACTATTTATGACTTTTCCATGATCTCTCTTCTGTAACTATATTACCTGGGAAGATCAGCAGTGTTGCACCAGCAGCCGAGCTGGCTGATAATAATATTCGTTAACTATTTGCTATTTGCTTAACCTGCACTGAAGAACTGAGGCTAAAACACTGCCTAGGAAAACAAAAAAGAAATTATATATGTGATGGCACTTGAAGGCCTCAATCATAGCACCATATAAGACGATCTGGCCCCTGGTCACTGAGTTCAGTGGAGACAAATTTGGCCTCTGGCTGTAGAGTCTGCTATTTGATGCTTGTGCCTTGACTTTTATGAGCATTTGGAAAGTGCTTGACATTACATGAGTGGAGCACATCATGTGTGGGAAACATCTTGGTGAGGTAAACCGTCCGGAGCAATGCTGGTGCTGCTTGATGAAGAGATGTCTCTCTGCATATAAAGGGCTCTGCTCATTTTGCTAACAGCAACAGTATGTAAATGTAATGACCAAGTGGTATTTTGAGATGGTAGCTCCTCCAATTACAGCCTGATTGCATTCATTGGGGAGCGCTCTGCGTTTTAACTGAGAAAGTGACAGTCACTTAAACCAGGAAATATTGTTGTACTTGACCTTCAATATGAATCTGGCACACAGAGCTATGGCAATGTTAGCCAAGTGGCGGACGGACTCAGAGAGAGCAATACTTATAATGCAGTGCCTCCATACCCGCCATCATATTAGAATCATTGAATACAAAATAGCAGAATTTGAGAATATAAAATAAATGAACTGGATAAAGGCTTCTGCCAAATCACATTAGGGGACATATCTGTGAAGGATACAATGCTCACATTAGTTTGCTAATAGCCACATTACTGCTCCAAATACATTTTTTTCTTCAAAGTAGAAACCAGGGGGTCAGAGAAGAAAATTGTAGTGCTTCCAGTTCCTTTTCCAGATGAATTTGGGTCATTTCCAATGCCTTGCTTTACTAGGTCTTTTCAAAACACCCTATAGCAGTGGAAGAGAGCATGGTGCTTCAGCACACGGCTCTGTTCTCGCCCCTGGCTGGCATCAATCATCCTGGATGATGTTTTCAGTGGAGATACGGATCTCCACAAGTGTCAAGATCTGCCGGGACTCAGTCTCGCTGCCGACCCCAGTGATTGCACTGACGGGCAGGTTGCAGCCACCTGCACCGAGGTGGTGCAGGGCTATCCTGCTCAATGGTAGTCCTCTGGGCCGGGGAGGGCATGTTGCCTGAGCCCCTACTGGGCAGTGCCTTGCGCAGGCATACCCACAGCCTGCCCAGGGGGCCTGTTGGTGGACAGTGACCTCTGCCCGCCACGCCGCAGGGGCACAGGCAGCCCAGGCAAAGTGCTGGCTAGGACTTTGCACAGTGGCATTTCGCCCAACAACAAATGTGAGGTCTGCGCTCGGTCCCCATGTGGCTTGCTGGAGGGCTTGCCACGGCCTGGCATCTTCTGCAGTGCAGGGCTGTCCTGTGAGGACAAGGTCTCCCTGTCCTGTTGGCAGCCCACACGGTCCTCTTCTCGATGTTTCCAGTGAGCTGCACTGCAGGGTGTCTCACTGCAATGCCCTCAAACGGACCATTTGGCCCTTAGGAAGGAAAGCTATCTTTTTCCCAGCTATGAAAGAAATAACATTAAAACCAGTTTTTGTACAGTCACTGTTGAGGAGAAAATACAATTTTTTCAAAGTAAGGAAGTGCTCAGGGAGGAGACAAGAAGTGCTCCTTCTTTCATGCTCCTTCTGCATCCACCTCTGGCTACAGAACCCAGTTTGTATGCAAAGCCCAGGGACATAGGTCGGATATGCTTGTGCCTGCTATGTTTGCCATCTTCTGTACTTATTTCTCTTTTCACTCCATTACCCACCCTTTGTCCTTCCAGGAGCCTAGACAGATAACCTTTTAGTAATAATCTGAAATTTAAATACAAAGAATTGACTCCTGAACTGCCCTAATATTTGAGAAAGGTTTTAAAATAAAATAGGTTTTTCTGTGTCCCATTATTGGCCTGGCAGCTGCGTGTGTATGCTGGGTGTACTGAGAAAGGTAATATTAACAGAATGAAAAGGTCAGAGTTATATAAAAATCCTTTTAAAACTAAATAGGCCTGCCGTACTGAATTCCCCACAGATACACAGAGGTTAAGAACTGAGAACATTTGGGCCTTTGGCAGGTCAAGTTGTGCATCTGTAAATGCCCTCCAGAAATAAAAAAAACAGACAAGTCTAGAAGTACAGCGATTGTGGTCAGCCAGGTTCAACTTCTGCTGTACCTAACTCTGCAAGAAGGCTGGCTGGCCAAGACAGGGCTAAATACCTCCCTGAGCAAGTCAAGACCAGCCCTATGAATACCAGGGGGTACCACGGAGGCAAGTACTAAGGGGCACCATGCAGGGGTGGGCAATACATACATGCATCATGCCCAATAACCCCATAAACAAAGGAGGCAGATACACATGGGAGTCATTAAAGGGGCCATGCACTGGACAACACATATGCATTCATTTAATTAGACATATTTCTAGCTGAGTTTAGAGGTACAGCAAAGTGCATAGCCGCCATGTGTACTGTTATCCTCAGGTGGGGAGAGCATGAAGGATTGGGGCTGCAGACACCCCTGTGGCATGCTAGACTGAAACAGTGGATGCCACGCTGAGAACCCATACTGCATGGGAGGGGCACAAATGGGACTGGTGAGGGTCTGGCATTGCACCACAAGCATGGCTATGGGGTGAAGAGAGGACAGACAGCCCAGGAGTGCAGGGGCAGGCACCTCCTGGCCGTTGGGTCAGGGCCATCAGGGCTGCAGAGGATGTCATGATGGGAAGATGACTTGCAGATCTCAGCTTGCAAGAAAAAGCTGCAACTTGGATAAGAAAGAATCTAAAGCTAGCCTGCCCAGATCAGACCGAAGGTTTGTCTAGCTCAAGCCCTGTCTCTGACAAAGCCAAAACCACTGGATGCCTAGAAGGGGCTGTAACAGGGAGTTCCAAAGCCAGAGAAGCTGGTTTTGTCTTTAAAGAGCCCTGAGTGGATCTTTCTTCCATGAATTTGTCTAATCACTTTTTGATTCATGTAAGCTTTTAGGATCTGTAACATCCCATTGCAGAGAGTTCCCCATTTTAACTACATGCTTGATGAAGAAGCGTGTCTGAACTCTCCATTTCATGTGGATGCTTCCATTTCTCATGCATGGAACAGTCACTCCCTGTTCATCACCACTATGGCTTTAGTAACCTCTGGCATATCTGCTTGGGCCATCCCTTACTCAGGCTGATGAGCCATGCCCCATTTTGACAGTCCCTGTGCAGAAGTCCTTCCAGTATTTGTCCTTCCACGTGCCTATCCCAGGTCTGCTCTGTCTTTTGAGGTGCTGGTGGGGAATTCAAGCTGAATAAGGTATTCCTTATGCAGGTGTTCATGGATTTATTTAGTGGTATAACTATGTTTTCTATTTGTTTTTGTATTCCTGTCTTAATAATCTATTTGCTTTTTCAATTGCTACTATGTGCCAGGCTGACAACTTCATAGCACTAGCAATTGCCACTCTAAGTCTTCTTTCCTGATTAGCAATGGCTGGTTCGGGGTCTGCCATTTGGTATGTAAACTCAGACCCGTTTGTTCACTTCTGAATCATGTCGCATTTTTCTACATTGACTCTCCTGTGCCATTTTTTCACCTTTTTCAGTGCTGCGATGTCCTTTTGCCGTGCTTTGCAATAATTTTTCATTTTTACTACCCTGCATAGCTTAGTGTCATCAGCAACCTTGTGACTCCCTTTTTCGGACTGTTTCTGAACAGCACAGCCCTCAACCCAGACACTTCGGGGGATTAATTCAAGACTACTCTCCACCGAATAAAAGTATCATCACTTCAAGATGTGTGTGTACACACCCCTTGTCACTGAAGTGCTTTTGTCTCCTGTATTCTTATGACTAAATCAAGTCTTATTTCAGCTGAACAATGAAGCAGTGCCAACAGCCCAACCAAACCTTGTTTGAGACCCTGTAGCTAAATCACACTTTGTGACACTGTATGTGTGAGGGTGAAAAGCAGGCTTCCACCTGCATGGAAGTCAAAGGCCTCTGACCTTAGACTAGTTGGATTAAATTAGTAGACTAGTTACCCCCCATGCAGTAACTGCTGCCAGACCCGATCCATCTCAAGATCGCATTATTCCAGGTTCTTGCAATGTGAACAAAGACACCCTACAGGGCAGACATGAGGTCATCTGGTTTCTTGCACAGGTATTACTCTATCAAAATAAGAGATGGAGGAATCCTTCCAAAATGTTTGTATTTCCTATAAATGCATTTCTTACCATTGCTGAAACCTTGATATTCATCATTTTCTGTGGCATTGAGTTCCACTGTTTAACTGTATGATAGAGTTAAAAAATGTGTTTTATTAGTTTTGAATGTTCTGCTCCTTGTGGGGCATGGTTCCCCTTGTCACATTGTGACGAGTCCTCTGCACCACCCACCACAGCTGTGCTTCAGCCCGTTCCTTCTTACCCCCTTTCCTCTGAGCTGCAGCCTTCCCCATCGGGGTCCGTGGGCTGGTCCCTCTGGCCGCAGGCAGACGGCCTGGGCAAGCTGGGCAGCCGGAGAGAGAAACCACCGCCTGCCTGCAACACGTCATCCCCTCTGTGCACTGTCCCCACGCCACCGCGTCCACGGCACCATAAGGTGCAGAGTCCCAGTGGTGGCCAGGGCTCGCACCGGCACAGTGCACACCGCGGGGCCCAGGCACTTGTCTCTCGCCACCAGGAAGCTGTCCCAGCGCCAGCTGGCTGTGCCTGCTACATGCAGCTGGTCTGCCGAGTCCCCTTGGCTCCGTCGGTCTGAATGCCCAGCAGTTGGGCTCAGCAGGAGGGATGCACCGTGCTCGCCTCTCCTCCGAGCCCTAGGGCCTGCCGTGCCAGCTTGCTTTTCCCATAGCAGAGCATTTTGCTTCCTGTGGTGTCGATTGCATGCAATGAGGTGGCTCTGGCTGACCTGGTGTCCCACTTCCCCTTGCTCATTGTTGCTTCCTGCCAGTCTCAAAGCCTTTCTCAAGGGCATTTTTGTTGCTGGCAAACTGAACGTTTTGGAAAGCGTCTCAGTATGGCCCAGTGCACAATGGAAAGGGCTAGCTCCATGCTGCCTCGCTGGGCTATTGTAAACTCCCATGCTGTCATTTTCTGTTACTTTCCCACTGATAAGTGAGTGAGTGTCCCCATGAAGATGCATTCAAAACTTGCCACAGTGGTTTGTGTTTGGTTTTTTTTTCCACATGTTCTACAGCCTCACTGACTTGTTTCCGTGCCGTTTCCCAAAGACCTCACAGATGCATGGCCCTGAGGGCAATCTGAGCCAGGTGGCATGGCAGCCAAGCACTGCCTGTGTGCCCCGCTGCTCCGGGGTGAATCGTGCACCCACCCCAGCATGGTGCCTGCCACCCACTGCACCACAGCCAGCCCTTACAAACCTGTCAGCAAAATGTCTGTACACTGTGAAATGCAACAGCTGAGAGGAGCTCATCCACTCTTGAAAGCTTTGCTTTTATACACTAAAGCACACTTCAGTCAGCTAAACGGGAGCACGTTTGACCATTTAGCATTGCCAGTGTTAACCAATATTAGCAGGTGAAAAATTAGTTTTATTTAGGCTTTGCTGGCAGGCGGGTCCGAGCCTTGTTGTGCAGGGGCTGCGCTGATGGCTGTCTCGGGTCCAGGGCAGGCACTGGCTGTTGCCCTCCAGCTGGGCGTGCCTGCCCCTGCCCAGCTCAGCCCTGCCATCCGCCGCACCCAGCCCGCTTGGCCTGGCTGCGGGTGCTGCCTGGCGCTGTCGGGACACACTGGGTGCCCACACTTCAGGCAGCTGAATCTGAACAGGAGAGGTGGGACTGGCTGGGGTGCCGAGGAGCGCAGCTCCAGTTGAATAGTCACTACGTTCCCGAACGGGTGGTTGCAGTCCTGGTCAGGCAGTTTCTCTGTAGCTGGATACTTGGGAAGGGGTCTCAGTGAACTCTCTACCTCGCTGAAGAGCAGAAGGGATTCAATGGGAAGGCACACAACGGGAGGAGATACATATATATATACATATATACCTGTCAGGCACTGCCTCCATGGACATCAGAAATCCCTGCGTTTGTACAGGGTGAATAGAGTGAAGCACCCATATATTAACCCCAGACCTGACACTGACGCTTTGTTCTGCCTGCCTAAATGCTCCCTGAAGCCTTAATTAATTTCTGTTCTAATCCGCTTGCTAGAGTTAATGTGCAATGTTAAGTACCTCTGTGTTCAACCAAAAGAGTGACTGCAAAACAGTGGAGGTTAAATGATCCCTTTCCTACCTCACAGTGAAGTTTTATGAGGTTTAATCCATTATTGTTAAATCCTCAGAGGAAAGAAGGTGTAGAAAAGAGAAGTATTAATGTCATCGTTGTAATTGACTGTCAGTGTCACAACATTAATTAAAAGCAAACAATTCAAATGTCAGATCTCACGTAAAAATGTTTAAATATTTTCTTTATAATTTACAAGAGGAAATAATGCCTGTAGGCATGCAAACCGAGATTTTTGCCTTTTCACTGGTGTCTCATGTTGCTTTACAACGTGCTGTTCACCTCCTGGTCTTCAGGAAACCATCTTCCTGTTAGGAAGGCCTGCCAGACTTGTAGCTCCACATACACAGTGCAGATCAGAGGGTGCTCTGTCTTCCAGGGTCCCTGGGGTACTTGCAGTGGCAAAGGAGGCTCAGTGCCTTGAGCATGCTTGGAATTGGGAAGCTCCCAAAAGCGGGTGGCCACTGCATCAGTGTTGGCCTCCCCAAGTCTCCCAGCCCTATTTGCTCGCTGCTTAGGCGTGTCTGGTTTCCATGCCAGAGCCTGGCTGCAGCTGGGACTGGTGGTTTGGGTTTGCTTGTTGCAGAGGACCAGGTATAATGAGCTGCCCTTGATGGGGGTCCTGCTGCATGCTGTGAAGGAGATCTGCCTTCCTATCGCTCCTGTCTTTCCTCCCATTCCCACATTTTGGGAGCCTCTCCAGAGAACTCGTAATTTAGGGCTTGCTTTCTGCTCTTGAGGGGAACACCGTGAACTCACAGCAAACATACACCGAGCTGAAGTTGCTTTAATTTGAACAGTAGCTGTGAATGTCATTGCTCAGGCTGTGCCCCAGCAGAAGCCTTGGAAGCCAATCTCCTTTTACGGTTACAGCTACTCCCTTTTCTGCCTGCACAAGCAAACAGCTGGGATAGAAAAGGAGGAGAGGCCACAGATTAATTTCTTTTTGTTCCCTTTACCGTAGCTCTCCAGCAGCTCTTCTCAGGTTCCCAGTGTGCTGTAGCTCTGCCCAGCTACTTGCTGCTGGTTGATTGGTATGCAAATGCACAGAAAATTTCTCTTACACTTTCCCTTCTCTGTGCCACCCTTGCTGGCTATATTGCACCATGTTGTCCCTCAAAATCCCTTCTGTATGAAACACATGCCTTGCAGCAAGGATGGTGGCATTACCCCCCTGCTCAGCAGTGAGACTCTGCTCAGCCTCTCCTCCAGCAGAGAAAGTGAAACCTTCACTGAATCAGCAGCTGGATACAGAGAGGGCCAGTGACTAGCCACCCTCCAAGTCAGTAAAAAATTAGTTCATTAATAAGGTACTACACTTCCAACGTGCCTGTGCTGTATTTGGAGCCACTACTTGCTTTTACTTTTCCATCTGATAAGCACGCATGTCCCCTGAGAGCTGGATGGGCAGGGAGACAAGACCAGCACGCTTAGGACCATGACAAACTTACACTGAGGGGTTTTGCGCAGCAAAGGAGCCGTAATTTCTGAAAGGGTCAGCCAAATAAAATGTGAAACTTTCTTTGCCCAAGATCAAGTAAAATAGCAATAAACAAACAGGTTAGTCATTACCAGGAAATCTCTGCTTGGACAAGACCAACTTCCAAGCAGAAGAATCTCAAAAGGGAACCAGCAGAAGCATCACTCCTGGAGTAATGCTTGGACATTGCAAATCGGCCCTGGAAAGAGAGAGAGGTACCCAACAGGCCTTTTTTATTACTAATATCCAGGAATCTTGAATTACTCAGAAGATAACAGAAGGAAAATCCCCAACATCTGGAGGACTAGGCAAGAAATGCTAGGTGAGAAACATTATTATATTACTTGTCCCACTATATCTTTTTTTTCATCTTTATTTTTGCAGGTCTGGTGTTTGGAAAAAGCCATGGTCCTCAGAAGAGCTCCTTCCCCTTTCACCTAGTTGAGTGGATTTCTGCCTGTCAAAAGGAACCATTTACCTGGAAGAAAAGTTACGCTTTCCTGCCATACTCAAGTGTGTATAAACTCTGACACAGAAATGGGTCTAGAGATTATGAGGCAGTTCAAGACCCACTATCCCTTAAACTTTTCAAGAGATCACTACGAGAGTTAAATCAATCCTCCAGTTAAAACTGAGTAAGGCCTACTGCTAAGTAGCTGAGCTCCACTGAATGGCTGTGGCAAAATGAACTCCCATGCAGACACGTAGTGCCAGTCATGGGGGCAAAGGCAGTGTGGGACCTTGCACTGCGCACATCTGACCTGGGAAGTGGGCTGTGGCCACGGAGTGATTTCACATCATGCCCAACAGCTTTCAGATGACTTGTCAGTAACTTTTAGCGTTTTGCCTCTTGGCAGCACCAACAATGACATAAGTTACTGGTTCACAGCATCCCTTGCAGGTGCAAGACAGTGAAAAGGGAAAATAAACAAAAGTATGAATAATGGCTGTGAAAATTTAACTTTTATTATCTGTTCACTGTATACAAAACACCATTCTGCATAGTGATAACTCATTTGTTGTACAGTTGACAGTGCACATCAACAAACAAGTGTTAAAGAGGTATACACTTAATGGAAAGGGCAGTGATGGCCAGTGTACATTACACGCTAAGATCCTGCGACGCCAGCTGTATGTTTTAGGATGAAGTACCTCATAACCACTCCATATGCGAGTAATATAAATGGGATAACAAGCATTTACCCACGAACCAATTTAAGAATGAGGATGAAGAGAGAAAGCAGAACTAATGTATCCGATACACAATTTCCAGAGTGATTAAGAAGTTTTACAGAGGTGGCTGAGAAGGATCCATATTTTTTCAAACACTTCCATTTTTAAAACTGTTAAAATTTAATGATAAATAACAGAATCTCACAAATCTTTAGGGGCAAAATGCTCCACATTTATTTACATATGAAATGTGTTTAATACAGTTGTAATGGACATAGTGTATAGTAACATCTGACAGCAGCAAGACTTTTAAGAAACCAAACAATTACTACTGTATATCATGCAGCTATCTATATATACACAATTTGTTTTAAAAAAAGGTACAAAATTTTTTTTTTAGGGATACATACAAGGTATAAAATGCAAAAACAAACCAAAAATATAACTCTCACAGAGAACTATATATGAAAGGGACAGTATGGTACCTTTCTGTACTTTGTGAAAGCGTAACTAGTGATATTAGATACAAGTTTGAAATGGCTGAACTAGCTTCATATGGCCTGTGCTAAAGCTGAAAGCCCCAATTATACTTACGTAGGCTGGTGTGTTAGCTTCTTGACAGTTGTGGTTGTATGTAACACTGAGCACCAGAACATTTGGCATTAGCATACAGAGCTGGGAAACACCAACCCCTGTAGCAAGGGTTAACTATTTTCTTTCAATAACCAGAAATAAAGGAAAATACATAATGCTGTGTACTCACTTCTATATAATGTTTAATAAATTACATGACAAAAAACATCATCAGTATAAACCTATTCCTCTAATTACATCTTATGGTTAAATCCAGAGCAGCCCAGCCCTTTTGTAACAATTTGAGCTTTGATCACAAGCACCTGATGGCCTAAAAAAATCACTTCATGATACATAGAGTTGTGCAATTATACTTTTCAAAAGTACTTTATCATTCTAGGGGGTCTGCACCTGTTCTGGTGTTGCCACCTAAAAACAGCACTGCATTTTACATATGCAGTGGTACTTTTTCTTCTTTTTTTTTTTTTTTAATAT
>NW_008794443.1:0-344 GCF_000699145.1 Aptenodytes forsteri
CCAGGGTGATGGGCCCGCTCGGTGCCCAGGCGATGGGGCAATGGGTGGGTTCGCCGCACGGACACCAGGGTGATGGGCAGGCGTACCGCCCAGACGCTGGGGCAGTGGGCGCACTCGGTGCCCAGACGCCAGGGTGATGGGCGCGCTTGGTGCCCAGACGCGGGGGCGATGGGCACGCTCTCCTGAGACCCGTGCCCTCTTGCAGCCCCCTCGAAGACTCAGATGTTTTACGGACCTGTTGAGTTTATGGAGGGGCACAGGCCGGGTAAGTCACCGCGAGGGAGGTCCGGGGAGGGGGTCCACACGCTCCCCCCCACCCGCTGCGTGCCGGGGCTCCACCGCAC
>NW_008794443.1:1058-1868 GCF_000699145.1 Aptenodytes forsteri
GCACCGGGCCTGGGGACGTGGTGACCAGGGTGACACTGGGCTGTGTCCCCGCAGGCACGCTGCCGCCACGGGCAGTGGTCCACGGCGGGACGCTGCGTTTCGGCGCTGTCGAGCCCGCCGATGAGGGACACTACGCGTGCCGGGCGCGCAGCAGTGCCGGGCAGCACACGGCGCGGGCCTTCCTCCACGTGCAAGGTGAGCATCGTCCCCATCATCCCAGTCATTCCCGTCATCCCCGTCGTCCCCAAGGTCCCCGTTGTCCATCCCCGTTGTCCCCATCCCCATCGTCCCATCATCTCCCACCATCCCGTTGTCACCCCCGTTGTCCCCATCGTCCCCATCATCTTCATCATCTACATCATCCCTGTCACCCCTATCATCCCCATCACTGCTATTGTCTACATCACCCCCACTGTCCCCATCATCCCTGTCACCCCTGTTGTCCCCATCGTCCCCGTCACCCCCATCGTCCCCGTCACCCCCATCGTCCCCATCGTCCCATTGTCCCCATCATCCTCATCATCTGCATCACCCATGTTACCCTGCTGTCGCCATCATCCCTCTCATCTCCCATCGTCCATCCCCCTCATCCCCATCATCCCACTGTCCCCATCGTCCCCATCATCCCTGTCACCACCATCTCCATCATCCCCTTCATCCTATCGTCCCCATCGTCCCCGTCACCCCCATCGTCCCCGTCACCCCCATCGTCCCCGTCACCCCCATCGTCCCCGTCACCCCCATCGTCCCCATCGTCCCATTGTCCCCATCATCCTCATCGTCTGCATCACCCACGTCACCCCCACCGTC
>NW_008794443.1:2759-4031 GCF_000699145.1 Aptenodytes forsteri
CCCCTGCTTTTCCTCCCTGCAGGGACGACGCCGACCGTCCGCATCGAGTCCTCGTCCCCATCTGTCACCGAGGGACAGACCCTGGACCTCGACTGCCTGGTGGCAGGATCCGGCCCCGCCACCGTGACGTGGTACAAGCGCGGTGGCTCCCTGCCCGCTGGCCACCAGGTAGGGCGCGGGCAGCGCGGGCAGCACCCTAAATCCTGCCCTGTCCCCCGCTATGTGACACCGATGCGTGTCCCCAACCCCAGGTTTCGGGGTCCCGGCTCCGCGTCCCCCACATCACGGCGGCCGATTCGGGGGAGTACGTGTGCCGGGTGAGCTTGGGGACCACTGTCCGGGAGGCATCCGTCATCGTCACTGTCGTGGCTGGATCCAGCTCGTCCTACGGTGAGACTGGGCTTGGTGGCACCGGAGGGGACGTGCTGGTCCCAGACAGGTGGTCACGGCTCCATCCTCCCCCCTCCCCAGGGCCACCAGCTTCGGGTGTCCCCGTCCGGATCGAGGCGTCCTCGTCCACCGTGGCTGAGGGACAGAGCCTGGACCTCAACTGCGTGGTGGCCGGGCAGGGACAGGCCACCGTCACCTGGTACAAGCGCGGGGGGTCCCTCCCGGCCAAGCACCAGGTAGGGGACACCAGAGGGGGATGTCCCCAAGGGGGGTGGTTGGGGTTGACCCACGGCCCCGTGCAAGCCCAGGTGGCCCGTGCAAACCCAGCTGGCACTTTTGCAAGCCCAAGTGGCTCTATGCAAGCCCAGGTGGCACTTGTGCAAGCTTGAGCGGTCCTGTGCAAGCCCAGTGGCCCCCATACAAGCCCAGATGGCCCCGTGCAAGCCCCAGCAGCCCCATGGAAGCCCAGATGGCCCCTGTGTCCCCCGTGTCCCCTCCCTGCAGGTGTCCGGCTCCCGGCTGCGGCTGCTGCAGGTGACAGCGGCTCGGGCGAGTACGTGTGCCGGGTGACCAGCGGTGCCACCACCAAGGAAACCGCTGTCATGGTGACAATCCAGCCCAGCGGGGCCAGCGCCTACCGTGAGTGGGGACAGGGGGGTGACGGTGCCAGCGGTGGGTCCCCGTGTGCCACGGCACTGAGCCATGTCTCGCGTGCTCGTGCCGGCGGGGCTCTGCCGTGGTCACCGGCGTCACCCTCCTGCCTCGGTCCCCAGCTCCGGGCAGCACGACCCCCCTGCGCATCGAGTCCCCGTCCTCTGCCGTGGCCGAGGGCCAGACCCTGGACCTCAACTGCGTCATCGCCAGCCCCGCGCAGGCCCCCGC
>NW_008794443.1:4586-9140 GCF_000699145.1 Aptenodytes forsteri
GGGCCAGACCCTGGACCTCACCTGCGTCATCGCCAGCCCCGCGCAGGCCACCGTCACCTGGTACAAGCGCGGGGGGTCCCTCCCGGCCAAGCACCAGGTAGGGGACGTGGAGGGGGATGTCCCCAAGGGGGGTGGTCAGGATTGACCCACGGCCCCGTGCAAGCCCAGGTGGCCCCATGCAAGTCCAAGTGACCCCATGCAAGCCCGGGTGGCCCTTGCGAGCCCAGGTGGCCCCGTACAAGCCCAAGTGACCCTATGCAAGTTCAGGTGGCCCATGTAAGCTGGGCTGGCCCATGCAAGCCCAGGTGGCCCCATGCAAGCTCAGGTGGCCCCATGCAAGCCCAGGCGGCCCCATGAACGTCTGAGTGGCTCCATGCAAGCCCTGGTGGCCCATACAAGTCCAAATGGCCCCTTGCAAGCTCGAGTGGCCCTGGTGACCCCCGTGTCCCCTCCCTGCAGGTGTCCGGCTCCCGGCTGCGGCTGCTGCAGGTGACAGCGGCTGACTCAGGCGAGTACGTGTGTCGGGTGACCAGCGGTGCCACCACCAAGGAAACCTCCATCATGGTGACAATCCAGCCCAGCGGGGCCAGCGCCTACCGTGAGTGGGGACCAGAGGGGACGGGGGACATCACCCATGGGTGGGTGACACTGCCCTGCAGTGTCCCTGGGTCTGGGATGAATCGCTCCCTGGGGAAGCCACCCATGCGCATGCCCATCCCGGCTTCCCGGGCTCCTGGTGTCCCTTGGAGGGTCACAAGTGGTGGTGGCCACAGTCTCTAACCCATCTCGGTCCCCAGCCCCGGGCAGCACGACCCCCCTGCGCATTGAGTCCTCGTCCTTGTCGTCGCCCGTGGCCGAGGGCCAGACCCTGGACCTCAACTGCGTCATCGCCAGCCCCGCGCAGGCCACCGTCACCTGGTACAAGCGCGGGGGGTCCCTCCCGGCCAAGCACCAGGTAGGGGACACTAGAGGGGGATGTGGGGGTGGTCAGGATTGACCATTGACCCAAGCCCCCATGGCCTATGCAAACCCAAGTGACCCCATCGAAGCCCAGGTGGCCCATGCAAGCCCAAATGGCCCCATGCAAGCCCAGATAGCCCCAGTGACCCCCGTGTCCCCACCCTGCAGGTGTCCGGCTCCCGGCTGCGGCTGCTTCAGGTGGGGCTGACTCAGGCGAGTACGTGTGTCGGGTGACCAGCGGTGCCACCACCACAAGGAAACCCATCATGGTGACAATCCAGCCCAGCGGGGCCAGCACCTACCGTGAGTGGGGACCAGGAGGGGACGTGGGACCGAGGGACTGTGTCACCGTCTCCTTGGGGTGACCCTCCCATCTTGGTCCCCAGCCATTGGTGTCACCCCCCCGGTACGCATCGAGTCCTCGTCCTCCTCCGTGGCCGAGGGCCAGACCCTGGACCTCAACTGCATCGTGGCCAGCCAGGGTCAGGCCACCGTCACCTGGTACAAGCGCGGGGGGTCCCTCCCGGCCAAGCACCAGGTAAAGGACACCAGAGGGGCGATTTGGGGTGTAAAAAGGTTTTTTGGGGGTTTTGAGGGGTTTCTGTCCCCCTTCTCACATGTGTCACCCCCCCCCCCAGGTGTCGGGCACCCGCCTACGCATCCCCCAGGTGACGGCGGCCGATTCAGGGGAGTACGTGTGCCGGGTGACATCGGGCGGTGTCACACACGAGATGTCCCTCATCGTCACCATCCAGACCGGCGCCGGCTCCTCTTACGGTACCGGGGACGGGTGGGAGGTGACACGGGGACACGATGGGGACGCAGTGGCTGCCCCCGCTGACCCTGCCGCCACCCCCAGCCGTCGGCGTCACGCCGCCGGTGAGGATTGAGACCTCGTCCGCCGCCGTCACCGAGGGACAGACCCTGGACCTCAACTGCATGGTGGCAGGACAGGGTCACCCCCATGTCACCTGGTACCGGCGCGGGGGGGCTCTGCCCCCCAACAGCCAGGTGGGACGCCGGGGAGGGGGCATCAACCCTACAGGGCACAGCCCCACGTCAGACACTGATGTGTCCCCAACTTGTCACCTCTCCAGGTGTCGGGCACCCGCCTGCGCCTCGTCCAGGTGGCGGTGGCCGATTCGGGGGAGTACGTGTGCCGGGTGACCCTGGGGACTGTCACGCAGGAGGCGTCTGTCATTGTCACTGTGCCCGGCGGCGCCGGCACCTATTACCGTGAGTGCGAGCAAGAGGGCAGCGCTTGGGGAGAGACGGGTGCCACCTCGGTGACAAATGTCCCCTTTCCCTGTGCCCCCAGCCTCCGGCGTCTCCCAGCCCCTCCGCATCGAGTCCTCGTCCTCAGCCATCGCCGAGGGACAGACCCTGGACCGCAACTGCGTGGTGGCAGGATCCGGCCCCGCCACCGTGACGTGGTACAAGCGCGGTGGCTCCCTGCCCGCTGGCCACCAGGTAGGGCGCAGAGGGGGGTGTCGCCCCAAATCCTGTCCTGTCCCCTGCTCTCCAGCACTGACGTGTCCTCAAATTGTCCCCACCAGGTGTCGGGCACCCGCCTGCGCATCCCCCAGGTGACAGCGGCCGATTCAGGGGAGTGTGTGTGCCGGGTGACATCGGGGGGCATCACGCAGGAGACGTCCCTCGTCATCACCATCGATGATGGAGCCAACCCATCCCACCGTGAGTGCCACCCTTCGGGGGGTGGTTCCCCACTGGTGCCGGGGACCGGTGGGGAGATTTACCCTTAACTCTGCCCACGCAGCCACTGGCGTCACGCCGCCCATCCGCATCGAGTCCTCGGCGTCCTCTGTCACCGAGGGACAGACCCTGGACCTGGACTGCGTGGTGGCCAGCCAGGGACAGGCCACCATCACCTGGTACAAGCGTGGGGGGTCCCTCCCGGCCAAGCACCAGGTAGGTGGGGACACTGGTGGGGTGGGGGACGGTGGCCGTGGGTGGCCGGTTGATGCCACTGCCCCCTGCCATCATGTCCCCAGGTTTCGGGGTCCCGCCTGCGGTTGTCACAGCTCTCGGTGGCCGATTCGGGGGAGTACGTGTGCCGGGCGGACACGGGCAGCGTCTCCCGCGAGGCCACTGTCACTGTCACCGTCACCTCCCGTGACAGCTCCAGCTATCGTGAGTGTGGCCACGGGGTGAGGGAGGATGCCGGGGGGAGGTGGGCAGCATGGGCGACCTCGGTGGCTTCCCTGTCCCTTTGTCCCCGCAGGTCTGCAGAGCCCCATCATCTCCATCGACCCGCACAGCATGGCGGTGGCGCCGGGCGAGGATGCCACCTTCAAGTGCCGCATCCATGATGGCGCCCGGCCCGTCAACGTCACTTGGCGGATGGGACCTGGCCAACATCTCCAAGGTATGGTGGTCCCCAGGGTGGCCCCGGTGTGGTCCCCAGGGTGGCCCTGGCGTTGACGGCTCCTCCTTGTCCAGACAACGTGAAGATCAGCACCAACGGCTCGGTCATCTCCATCACCGGTGCCCATGTGGGCAACCAGGGTGCCTACCACTGCGTGGCCTCCAACCGCTTCGGCGTCGCCAGCAGCGTCGTCAACCTCCTGGTGCAAGGTGCGAGGTGGCCGGGGTGTCCCTGTCCCCATCTGCATGGGCTCCAGATGCCCCTGAGATGGTGGCATCCCCATCGCCATCCCCATGTTGGTGTCCCCCATGTGTTCTAGATCCCCCCCTGGGGTGGTGGTGTCCCCATCCCCATGCCCTCCATGTGCTCCAGGTGCCCCCGGGGTGGCAGTGTCCCCATCACCATGCCCATGTTTGCGTTCCCCATGTGCTCCAGGTGCTCCCGGGCTGGTGGTATCCCCAGCCCCATGTCCTCCATGTGCTCCAGGTACCCCCAGGGGAGTGGTGTCCCTGTCCCCATGGTGATGTCCTCCATGCGCTCCGGGTGCCCTCGGGGTGGTGGTGTCCCCACTGCCATCCCCATGTTGGCATACCCCACGTGCTCCAGGTGTCCCTGGTGTAATGGTGTCCCCATCCCCATGTCCTCTCCATGCTTCAGGTGCTCCTGAAGTGGTGGTGCCCATGTCCCCATGCTGATGTCCTCCAGGTGCCCCTGGGGTTGTGATGTCCCCAGCCCCATGCTGATGTCCTCCAGGTGCTCCAGATGTTCCTGGGGTGGTGGTGTCCCCATCCCCATGCTGATGTCCTTCCCATGCTCCAGATGCCCCCAGGGTGATGGTGTCTCCATTGCCATGCCAACGTCCTTAGTGGTGGTGTCCCCATTCCCATGCTGATGTCCTCCCCCTTCTCCAGGTGCCCCCACGGTGTCGGTGATGCCACCAGGCCCCGTGACGGTGAAGGAGGGCAAATCCCTCAGCCTGGAGTGCCTTGGCCGGGGCGCCCCGCGGCCGCTGGTGCGCTGGAGCCGGCCGGGCTCCCGGCAGAAGGTGGAGCACCAGACGCTGCTGCACATGGACAGCCAGGCCATCCTGCAGGTGAGCGGGGCACCCCAGGGTGCTGCGGGGCGCCGGTGGGTGCCCGGTGCTCACCACCCACCCTGTCCCGTCCCCCCGCCTCCACCAGCTCCCGCCAGCAAAGCAGGAGAACGCC
>NW_008794443.1:9413-11123 GCF_000699145.1 Aptenodytes forsteri
GCGGTACCCTGACGCCACGGTGATGGGCACCGGCGTTGCCTGTAGGCGAGCCGGCGCCCCGGATCGAGTGGTCGAAGCTGCGGGCGCCCCTGCCCTGGCAGCACCGGGTGGTGAACGGCAGTTTGGTCATCCCCCGCGCCGCGCAGCAGGACTCGGGCCAGTACATCTGCAACGCCAGCAGCCCCACCGGCTCCGCCGAGGTCTTCGTCACCCTTGATGTGGAGAGTAAGAGGGTGGCGGGGGGTCGGGGTGCCCCTGGGTCCCTCCTGCCATCTCCACTGCCTCCTTTGCCCCCGCTGTTGCCATCAGCCATCCTCGGCTCCTCTCCGTCCTTCCTCTGCACGTGGCCATCTCCGTTGCTGCTCCCGCCCTCCCATCTAGCCCTTCCTCGTGGATCCATCCTCGCTCCGTCCCGGCACTCGTCCTCCTCTCCATCTCCTCTCAAGCTCTGTCATCCAGCCCTTCCTGTGGATGTGTCCATCTGCTTGTCCCATCCCTGTGCACATCCGTCTTGACTTCTGCCCTCGCCTCCATCCATCCCCTATTCATGGATCTGTCCGTCGCTCATCCATCCCAGCTCACACCCGCCTCTCCATCTCCTCTCACACCCCTCCATCCACCCCTTCCTCATGGATCCACCCATCTCTTGTCCATCCCAGCACACGCCCATCTCTCCATCACCTCTCAAACTTCTCCATCCACCCCCTCCTTGTGGATTCATTCATCCCAGCTCACGCCCACCTCTCCATCTCCTCTCACACCCCTCCATCCATCCATCCCTTCCTGGTGGATTCATCCATTACTCAACCATCCCAGCACATGCCCATCTCCATCTCCCAACTCCTCCATCCATCCCTTCCTTGTGGATCCATCCATCGCTCATCCATCCCGGCTCACATCCATCTCTCCATCTCCTCTCACACCCCTCCATCCATCTTTTCCTTGTGGATTCATCCACCTCGTCCATCCCAGCACACACCCACCTCTCCATCTCCTAACTCCTCCATCCATCTCTTCCTTGTGGATTCATCCCTCACTCAACCGTGCCAGCTCACATCCATCTCTCCACCTCCTCTCACACCCCTCCATCCATCTCTTCCTTGTGGATTCATCCTTCACTCAACCGTGCCAGCTCACAGCCATCTCTTTATCTCTGCTCACACCCCTCCATCCATCTTTTCCTTGTGGATTCATCCATCCCTCAACCATCCCAGCACACACCCACCTCTCCATCTCCCAACTCCTCCGTCCATCCCCTCCTTGTGGATCCATCCATCGCTCATCCATCCCGGCACACACCCACCTCTCCATCTCCTAACTCCTCCATCCATCCCTTCCTTGTGGATCCATCCATCGCTCATCCATCCCGGCTCACATCCATCTCTCCATCTCCTCTCACACCCCTCCATCCATCCATCCCTTCCTGGTGGATTCATCCATTACTCAACCATCCCAGCACATGCCCATCTCCATCTCCCAACTCCTCCATCCATCCCTTCCTTGTGGATCCATCCATCGCTCATCCATCCCGGCTCACATCCATCTCTCCATCTCCTCTCACACCCCTCCATTCCATCGCTCATCCATCCCAACACACGCCCACCTCTGTCTCCACTCACACCCTCCCACCGATGCCCTCCTTGCCCCGTTGACCCATTCATTGCCCCATCCCGGCTGCGGACGGGCGCTGACGGTACCGGCCGTCCCCGC
>NW_008794443.1:11681-14411 GCF_000699145.1 Aptenodytes forsteri
CCCCCACAGGGTCCCACACCCCGGCTGTGTCCCCGCAGGATGCCGGAGCTGGCGTGGGGGGCGCAGGGGGTGTACGTGTGCCGGGCCAGTGCCCCGGGCGGGCAGGCGGAGGACAGGGCCACCCTCACCGTCCAGGGTAGGAGCGGCACCCGTGCCCGGGGGGGCGCAGGCACCCCCCGACCTGTCCCTCACAAACACTGGCACCCCGGGATTCCTGTCTCCCCAAACCCAGGGGCACCCCGGGAGCCCACATCTCCCCAAACCCAGGGGCACCCACTGACCTGTCCCCCCGTACCCATTGGCACCCTGGTACCCCCCATTTCCCTACACCCACGGGCTCCCTGGTACCCCCCATCTCTCCCTGAACCCATGAGCACCCCAATACCCCCTATTTCTTCCCACACCCACGGGCACCCCAATTTCCCTCTATTTATGCCCACACCCGTGGGTACCCCCCACATCCCCCTCTGCCCACGGGCATCCCAGTACCCCTCATCTCCCCACGTCCGTGGGCACCCTGGTACCCCCAATCTCTCCCCGTACCCGCAGGCACCCCGACACCCCCAATCTCTCCCCATGCCCACGGCCACCCCAGCGGTCTCCCCATGCCCACGAGCACCCCGTTTCTCCCCATCTCTCACTCCTCCGGTTGGCACCCCAGACCGCGATGCCTCTCCCATGCCGGGGGGGGCACCCCAAAACCCCGCTGTCCCCTCCAAGCTCTCCCCAGGGCCCTGATCAACATCCGGACGGCGGTGCAGACGGTGCTGGCGGGGACGGCGGTGGAGCTGGAGTGCCTGGGCTTGGGTGAACCCCGTCCCCATGTCACCTGGAGCAAAGTCGGGGGCCGTATCCGACCCGGGGTGCTGGTCCGCGCCGGCACCCTCACCATCGAACGGGTAGAACGGGCAGATGCCGGGCAGTACCGCTGCACCGCCACCAACGCCGTGGGCACCGTCCAGTCCCACGTCATCCTCCACGTGCAAGGTGAGGACGGGGACACGGAGGTGGGGACGCACGCAACGGTGTCACCACGGGGTAGCGACACCTCCGTGCGTCCCCAGCCGCCCCCCAAATCGCCGGGCAGCCGGAGGTGAAGGAGGTCTCGGTGGGTTCGGCGGCTGTTTTGCCCTGCTTGGCATCTGGCTTCCCAGTGCCGGAGATCACCTGGAGCAAGGTGAGGTGGAGGGATGCAGGGATGGGGGTGCAGGGTGGGGGTGCAGGGTGGGGCACCCTATGGGTGCTGACCGTCATCCCCCCCACCCCACCCCGGCTCTGCCGCAGCTGGAGGGGGAGCTGCCGGCGGGGGCCAGGGCGGAAAAAGAGGGGGGGCTGCCGGCGGGTGCCAGGGCGGAGGGGAACGTCCTGACGCTGCCGGCCGTGCGCCACGAGGACGCCGGCGTCTACGCCTGCGCCGCCGCCAACCGCCGCGGCCAGGAGACGGCTTACTACGTCCTCAAGGTCCGAGGTGAGGATGGACAGATGGACAGACGGATGGACGGGGGTGGGGGAGGATGTACCCCCGCTCCTCCTGACCCCCCCCATCCCCGCAGAGCGCCTGGTCCCCTATTTCGGGCAGACGCCCCACTCCTTCCTCCCCCTGCCCACCATCAAGGATGCCTACAAGAGGTTCGAGATCCTCATCACCTTCCGACCTGATGCTGCCGATGGTGAGCGCCGACGGGACCCCCGTGTCCCCCCATGTGTCCCCATGTCCTCCCCCATGTCCCCTCCATCCTTTCCTCCTCCCTTCCCTCTCCATCCATCCTCCCCTCTCCCTCCTTTAGCTCTCCTTCTCTATTCATTTGAGCCCCCCCACACCTTACGGGGGGTTTCTCCTCCATCCTGGGGGTATTTTGGGGGTCCCCTGGGACGTGACCCCCCCTGGGGTGGGCACCATCCTGCCTTGACCCCCTGCCACCCCGCAGGGCTTCTCCTCTACAACGGGCAGCGGAAAACCAGCGGCGCCGACTTCATCTCCTTCGGTTTGGTGGGCGGCCGCCCCGAATTTAGGTGAGACCCATGAGTGGGTGCTATGGGCGGGGGGGAGATGGGTGCCAGCAACCCACCCACACCCGTTGTACCCCCAAAAAAATAAGGTTTGACGCCGGTTCGGGCATGGCCACCATCCGGCACCCGACGCCGCTGCGGTTGGGCGAGTACCACACCATCCGTCTCCTCCGCAACCTCACCCGGGGTTCGCTGGCGCTGGACGGGCACCCCCCGGTTAACGGGACCTCCCAGGTATTTTTTTTGGGGGTGGGGGGGAAGGTTTGATGTGTATTGGGTGGGGGTCAGGGTGCTGGAGGTGGTGCCCACCCACTTGTGCCCACAGGGGAAGTTTCAAGGGCTGGATCTGAACGAGGAGCTGTACCTGGGGGGGTACCCCGATTTCGGCGCCGTGGCTAAGACGGGGCTCAGCCGCGGTTTTATGGGTGAGCGGTGGGTCTTTGGGGGGCAACGGGATGGGGTGGGCCGCGAGGCCTCGTGTCCCCCCCCCCCCCGTCTCCATCCTTCCGCAGGCTGCGTGCGCCAGCTCCGCATCCAAGGGGAGGAGGTGGCCTTTGGGGACATGGACCTGCAGGCGCACGGTGTCACCAGCTGTCCCACCTGCCAGGACCGGCCGTGCCAGGTGAGGCTGTGGGTGATGCCCACCCATCCCCACCCGTCCCCACCCATCACTGACACCCATGTCACCACCACCACCACCCCCCCCCCCACAACGCCCGC
>NW_008794443.1:14482-15695 GCF_000699145.1 Aptenodytes forsteri
GGGCTTTGCACTGTCACCCAGGTAAGGTGCCCGCCCCGTGGGGACGTCACCCCGATGTCCCTCCCCGGATGGGTGCTCACGGCTTGTCACCCTACAGAGGCGTGCGGGCCTGATGCCACCTGCGTCAACCGGCCGGACGGGCAGGGCTATACCTGCCGCTGCCATCTGGGCAAGGCTGGGGAGAGGTGCACCGAGGGTGAGCACGGCCGGGGACGCGGGGACAGGGCTGGCACCGCCCTGGGGACACGGGCGCGGGGCTGGGACCACCCTGGGGAGATGGGGACAGGGCTGGGGACCGCCCTGGGGACACGGGCACAGGGAGGGGACAAGCTGAGGACCACCCTGGGGACACGGGCACAGGGCTGGGACCACCCAGGGGAGATGGGCACGGGGCTGGGGACCTCCCTGGAGACACAGGCATGGTGGGGACAGGGGACTAGGTACCATCTGGGAAGATGGGCGTCACGGACATGATGGAGATGGGACATTGGGTGCCATCCCAGGGAGATGGGCACGATGGGGATGGGGGATTGGGGACCAGGAGATGGGGCAGGGCTGGGGACCACCCTGGGGACACGGGCACAGGGCTGGGACCACCCAGGGGAGATGGGCACGGGGCTGGGGACCTCCCTGGAGACACAGGCATGGTGGGGACAGGGGACTAGGTACCATCTGGGAAGATGGGCGTCACGGACATGATGGAGATGGGACATTGGGTGCCATCCCAGGGAGATGGGCACGATGGGGATGGGGGATTGGGGACCACCCAGGGGACACAAGCTGAGGACCACCCTGGGGACACGGGCACAGGGCTGGGACCACCCTGGGGAGATGGGGACCGCCCTGGGGACACGGGCACAGGGCTGGGACCACCCAGGGGAGATGGGGACAGGGCTGGGGACCACCCTGGGGAGATGGGTGCCATGGGGATGGAGGACGGGGTCCCACCCTGGGGAGATGGGCACTGTGGGGACGGAGGATGGGGTCCCAGCAGCCGGGCACTGATTTGGGGGTGCCGCAGGCGAGGCAGTGAGCGTGCCATCCTTCGGCGAGGCGGGCGCCTTCGTCTCCTACCCGCCCCTCACCAACGTCCACCACGAGCTGCGGGTGGAGGCCGAGTTCCTGCCGCTGGCACCCGACGGGCTCCTGCTCTTCAGCGCCGGCAAAGCCGCCCCCGTCGAGGACTTCGTTGCCTTGGCCATGGCTGGCGGCC
>NW_008794443.1:16819-17326 GCF_000699145.1 Aptenodytes forsteri
GGCCGGAGGCGAGGCAGTGAGCGTGCCATCCTTCGGCGAGGCGGGCGCCTTCGTCTCCTACCCGCCCCTCACCAACGTCCACCACGAGCTGCGGGTGGAGGCCGAGTTCCTGCCGCTGGCACCCGACGGGCTCCTGCTCTTCAGCGCCGGCAAAGCCGCCCCCGTCGAGGACTTCGTTGCCTTGGCCATGGCTGGCGGCCACCTCGAGTTCCGCTACGAGCTGGGCTCAGGTAGGCTGGCACGGTGACGGGGGTCCTGGTGGCACCGCGGCGGGGAGGGGGGGGCTGATGGCACCGGGGACCCCGGGTATAGGTGGGGTGGCCTGGCGTTACTGGGGTCCCTTGGCATCATTTGGGTCCCCAAGTGTCACCAGGGTCCCTTGGTACCATTGGGGTCCCCAAGTGTCACTGGGGTCCCTTGGCACCACTGGGGTCCCCAAGCGTCACCGAGGTCCCTTGGCCTCATTGGGGTCCCCAGGCGCTGCCAGGGTCCCCGTGGCATCAGTGG
>NW_008794443.1:20440-21136 GCF_000699145.1 Aptenodytes forsteri
GTTGCACCCATCAGTGCTGCAACCATCGCAGCGTTGCACCCATTGCAGCATTGCACCCTTCCCTTGGTGCTGCACCCATCGCAGCATCGCACCCTTCCTGCAGCGTTGCACCCATTGCAGCATTGCACCCTTCCCACCGTGTTGCACCCACTGCGGCGTTGCACCCTTCCAGGGTGCTGCAACCCCCTCCAGCAGCGTTGCACCCACAGCGGCATTGCACCCACTGCGGTGTTGCACCCTTCCAGGGTGCTGCAACTCCCTCCAGCGGCGTTGCACCCATGGCGGCATCGCACCCTTGCCATGGTGTTGCACCCATTGTCAGCGCTGCATCCTTCCCGGGGTGCTGCGCCCTTCCCACTTTGCTGCACCCTTCCCTCCTACAGCATCACACCCTCACAGGGTGCTGTGCCCCTTCCCGCAGCGCTGCACCCATTGCCACTTAGCACCCTTCCCGGGGCGCTGCACCCATCGTGCCGTCGCACCCTCCCAGGGGGCCGCGCCACCCCCGGGGCGCTGCACCCAGAATGGCATTGCACCCTTCTCAGGGTGCTGCACCCTTCCCGGGGTGCTGCACCCAGAACAGCATTGCACCCTTCTCGGGATGCTGCACCCTTCCTGGGGCGCTGCACCCAGAACGGCATTGCACCCATCTCGGGGTGCTGCACCCTTCCTGGGGCGCTGCACCCATCGTGCCAT
>NW_008794443.1:25364-25987 GCF_000699145.1 Aptenodytes forsteri
GGGACATGGGGTGGACACGGGATGGACACGGGATGGGACATGGGGTGGACACGGGATGGACACGGGATGGGACATGGGGTGGACACGGGATGGACACGGGATGGGACATGGGGTGGACACGGGATGGACACAGGGTGGACATGGGGTGGGACACAGGACAATGGGACATGGGACAGGGTGGGACATGGGATGGGAGGGGTCACATGATGGGACTTGGGATGGGACCCAGGACAGGACAGGGGAGGGGACACGGGGTGGGACACGGGAGGGGACACGGGACGGACATGGGAAGGGGACACACGATGGGACGCGGGACAGGGCACGGGATGGCCATAGGAGGGGACACGGGATGGAGACGGGAAGGGGCCACCGGACGGGACACGGGATGGGACAGAGGATTGACACAGGAGGGGACACGGGACGGACACGGGAAGGGGACACGTGGTGGGACAGGGCACGGGGTGGCCGTGGGACGGGACGTGGGGGGGGGACGGGACGGGACACTGGAGAGGGGACACAGGACGGGACAGGGGACGGGCGTGGGCAGGGGAGGCAGGAGAGGGCACGGGGCGAGCCCAGCGGGTGCCCCCGCACCCACGTGTCCCCCGTGTCCCCCGTGTGTT
>NW_008794443.1:28937-29459 GCF_000699145.1 Aptenodytes forsteri
TGGGGGACCCCTCTCCCTGCCTGGCTCCCTAGGTGTAAGGGGACCCCCATTCCCCGGGGTTGTGGGGAACCCCTGTCCCTGCCTGGCTCCCCAGGTGTAGGGGGACCTCCCTGGGTCCCGTAGTCTTCCCGGGGGTCCCCCCTTTTTTTGCCCCTCTAGTTCTCCGTCCCTTGGGATCTCCTTGTTCTTCCCTAACCACCGTTTCTGGGGGTGTGTGTGGGACCCCTGTCCCACCCCATTCACTCTGTTTAGCATTATGGGGTCCCCCTTGTTGTCCTCATCCCACATGGTCACCATCCCCACCCCCCACCCCCCCAAAAGGGACAACAGCTTCCCTTCCACGGGGGTGACGGTTGGGGTGGGTGCTGGTTCTACAGGAGGAACTGCCGGGGGAACCCCAACTGCCTGGTGGGCATCGGGGAGCACGTCTGGCTGGGCGAGATAGACGAGAACAGCTTCCACAACATCGACGACCCCAACTGCGAGCGCCGCAAGAAGGTAGCCCCCCACCCACCCGCCCCA
>NW_008794443.1:29672-36913 GCF_000699145.1 Aptenodytes forsteri
TCCCCGACAAACGGCCGTAAAGCGGCCGCCCCAACTGCTGGATTTCTGCTTGCTCCTCCGCAGCGGCGAGTGACGACTGTTGCTTTCTCTCTTACGCCAGAACGCGTTCGTGGGCTTAACGAACCTCGGCGCCACGTGCTACGTGAACACTTTCTTGCAGATGTGGTTTCTTAACTTGGAGCTCCGACAAGCCCTCTACTTGTGTCCCAGCACCTGCAGCGAGTACGCGGCCGGAGAGGGCATCCCGAAAGACAAAGGTGGGTGGTTTTGCTCATTTTCTCCTAAAATTTTACACGCTGGCGTCAGCTTTGGGATAATGTTTATCGGGAGAAGTGATGGGTGAAGCTACAACCGCTCGTCCGATCTCCACTCGGCTCTTTTTGAGTCCATCACCCGGCTTTTAGGAACAGACCATCCTTTACCCGAGTTATTTCTTAAATCGGAGCGATCTGATCCGGTTGAAAAATCGGATTTGGGTTTGTTTCTTGCCGGGCTGCTTCCCAGACTGGTTCCCAGCTTGATGATGGTGCTGGGGGTGGAAGCACATGGGTTGGGGCTGATCTGCGCTACCGTGGAGCCGCACTCATCCCATGGGAGGGCAAAAATTCAGGTCCCCGGTACGAACGAGGCTCCCAGTTGCCCGCACGGCCGACGCAGTGGCCTCGGGTGACGTACGTTTATGTACGGTATGGCGCTGTAGGTGCGCTCTGGGTCAGGGCAGCCGCCCCGTTTCTTCTTTTCCTGTTTTTATGGTATTTTTAAACGACGTCTCACCGTTTAGGGTAAAAAAGAAGCTGTTGCTACGGGGTAATCGGCGCACGCTGCTTAAACTGTTCACCCACAGCTCGTGCCAGGCACTGCGGGATGTTTACGGTTGGACTCGATGATTTAAGGCTCTTTTCCAATCTAAATGATTCTATGATGTTTGGCCTGCGCTGGGACTTCGCCGTCATCACTGACGTGAACCGCTTCGGTTCTCACGATAATTGAAAGCAGCTTTAAAAAAAACGTATCGTTTCTAATCATTAAATTTACCCCTGCAAAGAAAGAACAAGCGAATTACTTGGAACAGTTGCCTCTTGCCTTGAATTGCGTGCTGTAACTTGTGCAACTTGTTGTTTTTAATAGACTATGAGCCTCAGACCATTTGCGAACACCTCCAGTACTTGTTCGCCTTGCTGCAGAACAGCAAAAGGCGATACATCGATCCCTCTGGGTTCGTCAAAGCGCTGGGCTTGGACACGGGACAGCAGCAGGTAGGTTTGAGGCGCGCCCCTCGAGTAATTACCTTCTCTAAAGCAGCGTGAAACCACCCTTTTATGTCACTTTAGCATCTCTGAGCCGGGATCTGCTGGCTCCGTACAAACACAGAGGGAGAAGCGGTGCTCAGGGCCCTTCCCGTCGGTGTGGGAGACCAGGAGGAGCCCAGGGAGCGATGGGATGGGGACGGGGGGGGAGTCTTGTTAGAGCCTGATTGACCCCGGCACCCTGCGGGGTGGCGGCCGAAGCTGCCAGGAGGGTGCTTTCATGGGTGCTTTATGGGCTGCTCCTCCCAGGGCAGGGAAATACTTGGCAGTGGATAGTTCAATGGGGGTTGAAGGGCCCTCACAGCGCGAGAAGACATTTGGTCGGGTCACCGAGAGCCAGCCAAGGTCCAACGTGAGCGCGTGGGGCAGAGAAAAGCACGGTTAGAGAGGGGCGAGCCCTGCAGGGCTGTCGCCAAAGCTGAAGAGAGCTCAGGAGAAGGGCACGGCTTGAAAAATACGCTTTTGAGAAGTAAGAGGGAGATAGTTGGAGGAAGAGCCCGAGCGCCGGTGTGCGTTTCCTCGGGAGGATGCAGGAGGGGAAGGAAGCGGTCACTACCGACCAGTGATACTAAGGGACAGCTGGGAGAGGCCAAAGCCCATTTGTTTTCGGAAGGGGAGAGCAAAGGAGAGCCAGGGTGGGAGAGGAGGGCCCCGAGATGAGTGCGGGGAAGCCCACAAGCCTTACAGGAGGGGACGAGTCCACAGGGCAGCTGCTCATTTTCGGGGTGGTTTTATTTTTCTTCTCGCCTATAACGCAAGCAGGGACAGCTTGAATTGCGTGCTGAGCTTTGAAAAACGAGCGTTAACGGGATAGAAAGCTCCGCAGGAGTTTGGTGGGTTTTTTTTTTTTTCCCTTCCAGAGCCCTGCGAGGAGCGGGGCAGAAGTCGAACCACCCGGCGCGGCTGGCCGGGAGCCAGGTTAACTCACGCCGTGGTCTCACGCTGGGGGCCTCGTGCTCCTTTTAGGCAAATTCCTCTTTTTCTTTAGTTCTCCCGGCTGGTCTTTTTTTCTATTCAGTGCACGCCGGAGCCTCCGTGCGGCCTGTGTGTAGGGCTCCGGGTAATTTGCAGTAAATTAGCGACAAGGTTGTGATTGGGCTTTGTGCTGTGGCGTATTGTTAACGGACTTGGCTTTCTCTTCTAGGATGCCCAGGAGTTTTCAAAGCTGTTCATGTCACTGCTGGAAGATACTTTATCCAAACAAAAAAACCCAGATGTTCGAAACATAGTGCAAAAGCAGTTCTGTGGAGAGTACGCCTATGTCACGGTGTAAGTATTTGGTCTTCGGGAAGAACCTTTCTGTAAATATTTAAACATTTTAGAAGAAGTTGAGGGGGGAAGGATCCTCCTAACAGCCGGGGCAGGCAGGTAAGCTTCTGCCAAAACATTTTGTAAGAGGCTTTTAGGTTTCCTGATTCTGTGCACACGGTGTTGTTGCAGTTCTCCAGCTGCATTTAATCCCTTAATGAAAATCTACCAACTAAACCTGCGAGTTAATGGAACGTAAAGTCCCGCAGCCAGAAAATGGAGTACTCGGGTGTCGTATTTTCATTCCTGCGTTCTCCGAGCTGTGGATTTCACCTCAAAAATGATATAAAATGGGGTATGCGAGTTGTAAACAGGTGCTCCTGGTTTTCCTGGTAGATGCTATTATCCTGTTTACACCTCCTTGCAGAGTTTTCGTGGTGTAGAGGTGTGAACCACATTAATTCTGACTTAAACAACTTTTTCTCCTGGTTTTATAGCTCAAGGAGTAGTTTACTAGTGGCTGGGGAGTGGAGACACATGAACCAGTGAACTGTCCTCATTTGGTTTTGTCTTTTTTCTTTTTTTTTTAATCCTAGTTGCAACCAGTGTGGCAGGGAGTCCAAACTCGTGTCTAAATTTTACGAGCTGGAGTTAAACATCCAAGGGCACAAGCAGTTGACAGACTGTGTAACGGAATTTCTTAAGGTACGAGCTCGTCGGGTTTTGAGTCCTGCTGTTCTTAGCAAGGTGTGTTAATTCCTTCCTTCAGTTAACAGCCTTTGAGGTCGGTATCGGAGCGAAGCGACTGAGTTGTCTCTGAGATACATCCAAAAGGAAATGTTTTTTTTCTGCGGACCCAGAAAATGAGGATTGAGTCATACCAGCAAGGAGCGGCTCCGGACCAGAGCGTAGCACATGCGCGTGTTACGGCTTTAAAAAGCCATGTTACGGCTTTAAAGTCACATGTTTAGTTAAAATACTTTCCCAGCAAAGTTGGGAAAAAGTCCCCAAAGTCTGACAAAAAGTCCCTGCGTGCTTTGTCATGGATAGCACCGGGAGAATGGCTGCTTTTTGTGTTTTCTGTATCGGTGCTCATCTGCATAGCAACAGGAGACATTCCCCGCTCTAAAACGTGCTCTCAGAAATACTAGGGAGGGCCGGGAATAGCTGCGGGAATAGCTGCAAGCGCTCTTAATTCGACTTGAAAATTTGCCTAGATCTTAAGTTAAGATCTGGCACGTTAAAGGTTCGAGGTGTGGATTCAACTAAAAATATTTAGGACAGAACTAACCTGAAACGTGACTCTCTACCTGAGCTGTCTGGCTGTTGGGCAGCGGCTTCGCTGGCGCGCTCAGCAAACCGGTCGCTCTGCTTGCGGAAGGTCTGCTATGAAAAAAGACGGGTTTGTGTACGCGCATTAAAATCCTGAAGCGGTGAACTTCAAGTTTGTCTGCTCCTCCTTCAAATGAAACAGCCCGGTGACCTTGTTTAGGCAGTTGGAGTTCTCCTCTGGCTTAATCCTGCCGTTGGATCTACTTAGGCGTAGACAATGACTCTTACACGGTGATGTTTGTGTGGCTGAGCACAGGAAGATTGTAGTTTCCAGGCTAAAATGTGGCTTTACATTAACTTGGTCCATGTGAGCTCGTAAAAGGGCGATTTAATTATTTTCTTTTTCCATAGCCCTCAGTATAAACCGACTCAGTCAAGCGGAGAGCAAACCTGACCGTCTCATAAGCGACCTGAGAACAGGGCTTGATGCGGTCTAAAATTTTCCTTAAAGCGAGAGCAGCCTGCTATGGCCATGCTGAAAGCGCATTTATTAGCGTGCATTTTTAACCAAGAGATTGTATTGGAAAGCAGCTGGGTAGAGACTTAAATGGTTAAAATAACTTCCGTGCTTCTCAGTCTCCAGCTGTTGAGTAGCTTGGACTGGTTGACTTTTCAGCGATAACCTGTTCTCAAGACCTTTCTTTCTGCCTCCCCTCCCCGCTCAGGAAGAAAAATTGGAAGGGGACAATCGTTATTTTTGCGAAACTTGTCAGAGCAAGCAGAACGCCACGAGGAAGATCAGGCTGCTCAGTCTTCCCTGCACGCTCAACCTGCAGCTGATGCGTTTCGTGTTTGACAGGTAAGCCTCTCGCTGGAGAGCATGCTGTAAAAGCGGGAGCGCCCCGGGTTGCGTGGAAGCTCTTTGGAAAGTCGTCTGCTCTGCCCTTTCCGCACTGATTTGTGAGATTGAGTGTGCGCGTGAGCTTCTCCGGGGATGCTCGGTGGGTCTCGAGGAGAGTTATTTTGAGATGTGAACTGTTACTGCTGTCCCCTGAACCGAAGCTTTGCCTCCGCACAGACAAACTGGCCATAAGAAAAAGCTCAACACCTACATCGGCTTCTCCGAGCTGCTTGACATGGAGCCTTTTATGGAACAAAAAAGTGAGTTTCGTGCGCTGTGTTTTGTTAGCTTTACCCACCGCCCCTCGGCAGATAAGAGGCGATCTCTGAATCCCCTTTTTGATGGAAAATTATGTCAAGAGTTGTTTGAAGCCCGCGTTTCAAATAACTGCCTCGCTAAGTGGGTCGTGGAAGCCACAACCTACTTAACAAGGTCTTGGAGAGATGCGAGTTCAAGTCTCTTGTCTGCTGCCTTGCGAAAACATTTAAGTGCTGGGAAAGAAAAGATTTGTGCTGTTTCATCCAGAGTGCTACATAACTGCCGCTTTCCTTCCAGACGGCGTCTACGTATATGAACTTAGTGCTGTCCTCATACACCGCGGCGTGAGCGCGTACTCCGGGCACTACATCGCCCACGTGAAGGATCCGCAGACGGGCGAGTGGTACAAGTTTAACGACGAAGACATAGAAAAGATGGAGGGGAAGAAACTGCAGTTGGGGATTGAGGAAGATCTAGGTAAAACCTTTAAGTTGTGAGTGCCCTTTTAAAATAACTCTTTTCACCAAAAACACGGAGGCTGAATACGTGGAGGCCCTGTTACTCTTAAAACAAAAGTGCTCCTACGCGTGCTGTCACGTCTTGGGAGTAACGTGTGAAACGGCGGTTCTGTTAATTGCAGCCAGATTTTCTTCGTTTCAGCCCCGTGTGAGTGTTTACGCACACCTCATGATCAGTTCCCCTACTCTAGTATTTCTCTTGCCTGCCGCATGGCAGATAAGACACCGATAACTCGGGCAGCAGTTGTCTATCGGGATGAAACAGGCAAGTCGCCGCTTCCTTGGCCGGCCTGCAGAAGGAGGCTTAGGAACAGATAACGAGATCACTTTCAGTTTCCTTAACACGTTATGTTTATATTTCCACTGAGGTGTTTTACTTGGGGTCAGTAAAGAGTCTCCGTAAAAAATCTTGATCCAAATAATGGCTTGGAAGCCCAAACTGCCTTTTTGCTTTGCACTCTTTGCTTCTCCTTTGCGCTGTCCTGTTCTACCGTCGTCGGCTCGTCTTGTGCCGGTGTCCTGGTGCTGCCGCAGATAACCGTGTTCCCTGGACAGGGCAGGGTCTTGATTTCTTGGAGACCTTGGGCTGAGGCTGGGCCTGCGGGTTTCTCAGTCTGCAGTCGAGATATAGGAGCGGTTCAGCATTAAGTTGGCATTTTGAGTGCTCGGATTTGCAGTCGCTCAGTGTTCCTTAGCGCAGGATGCTTTGCGGTGTCGGGAAACGGGGAAGTTAATGCCAGGAATTTCACTTATAACGCGAGCAGTCCGTTCCCAGAAGCAGCGTCCCACCAGGACGCTCGTGCTTTGCTGCACTTGAACTTTATAAAATGTTGCCTTTCTTTAAAGCATCCTTAAATAACAGCTTAATGAAAAGACGCCCTCAGACCTATTTGCTCCCTTAGTTTGTTGTAAAGCCACGTCAGCCTGAGCACGCCCTCGAGCGGGCATGGGGCATTAGCCTCCCTCTCCCATTTCCTTCCGTGCATGCATCTGCGTGATGCCGCTTTATTTTCAGCTCTCTTGCTAGTAAACACCTTCTTGCATTTCATCACGACGTACATAAACGCTGGCTGCCGCCGGAGCACCTTTGTCATCCTGTTAATGTTTGACTACCGCTTGCTCGCAACCAAATTGTGGAGCTGGCTAGACATCTAGTGGTGTAAGACAGAAAAATAAGCCCCGAAAGGAAACAAGAGCTTCTCAGCCTTTCTTTTTAACCTCCCAAGTTACCCAGCGTAGCAGAATAAGATGCAAATAAACCACTGTGGCCTCGATCTTGTAAAGGTTTATGCTTAGCCACAAGTAAGTATTCTTGCTGAAATACGAGGCTGCTTGAAGAATGCAGGTAAAGCGTGTTTAGAAGCCTCTCTAGGCTGGGAGCCTTAATATTTTTATCAAGTGCTGATGTTGTTTGCCTACTCCGAGCAAAACTGAGACTCTTCTTTGTTACAAACGCATGCAACAGCAGGAGAAGGTCGGTAACGTAAAGCAGAGGTCTGCTGTGGGGAGAGTCCGGCGGCCTGGCCACGCAGATGGGAACAATTTAGAAAATATTTGGAGAAAATGCAAATAAAGAGCATCTAGGAATTCCTCTGGATGGTGTGGTGGGAGAGGCACGTGCGTTTTTCCAGAATTTGGGAAAGACAGACGCTTTTCTTAATATTTCAATGTTCCATTTAGAGTTTGACCTATGGAGGGTTGTTCCTTTTTTTTTTTTTTTTTTAAAAAAAAAAACTT
>NW_008794443.1:37012-54071 GCF_000699145.1 Aptenodytes forsteri
ATTTAAGGTTTGACCTTTGGAGGTTTTTTCCTTTTTTTTTTTTTTTTTAAAATAAAAAACCTGCTTGATTTTTTTGAAGCTGCAGCTGTAGATAAGTGTTTTTTCCTTGCCTGGCAGTCTGTCTGGAAACGGCAACTCTTGCAACACGAGTTTACATCGCACCACCAGCTGCTCTGAAATGACCGTTTCCGTGGCTGCTGCTCGCTCCCTAAAAGCTTTGTTGCCCAACAGAAGGGTGCGTGTTTTTTCACATACGCAATCACCTGTAAATAAGATTTTCTCCCCTGAGGATTTGACTCCGTTCTTCGGTGTCAGGACACCAGAACAAGAGGCAGAGGGGAGAAAGGATGTTTTTGCAAGAGCTACTTTTGGCTCGGTGAGGTTTAATTGGGGAGAAAAGAAAGGCTCTTGCAGAGGGCGGTTCAGAGCAGGCTCCTAATTTTAGTCCCTTTGAATTACCCTGCCTCCAGAAATGCTGGAGGGATTTGGGTCTTGCTTTGGGATACAATTCTGGCTCGTGCCAAGCCCAGTGCTTGGCAAAAAGAGGCCCGGCAGAGCGCAGTGGGGAGAGGGAAGCCGGCTAGGTGGCAAACTTGTCCCGTTAACGGAGAATCGGTAAGCGAGCTTGTGTGTTTATTATGTTTTGCCTTCTGTACCACAGCGGAACCTTCCAAATCCCAGACTCGTAAACCTAAGTGTGGGAAAGGGACTCACTGCTCGCGCAACGCTTACATGCTGGTATACAGGCTGCAAACGCGTGAGAAATCTCTGACGGTCGAAGTACCAGGTAAGTGAGCTTTGACTCTCCTGGCCTCTTCATCTCGTCTTGTGATGCTCCAGGTGGGCCAGGAGTCGGGGTTTTGCTCGAAGCCCCTTTTGTGACCGCTGTCGGTGAGCCCCCGAAGGTGCCGGATGGCAGCTCGGTGTCATGACCGGTGAAACCCCTGGGCTTTCCTAGCACTTAAATAATACTAGCCTGATGATCCCACCCCTGTGCCCGCCCAGACCTCGCTATCTTAAACCAGCGAGACGAGATGGGAAGGGGTTAGGGGGAGATCATCCCGCTGGGAGCCGCGTGCGGCGGCGGCGGCGTTGGGATTCGCTCAGGTTCCTGAAGGCGAAGGAGAACAGCGTGGTTAAATGTCATTGGCAGTGCATGTACTGTGCTGGAGGTGAATAATCCTGACAGATGTCAGGTTTCTTCTGCGAGTGCTTAATCTTTGCCATATTGAGAATAAACGGCGTGAAAATAAGAGGATGCAAGCCCTTAACAGGAGTTTTGTATGAGCGCGTTCGTGTCTTGCTTTAGAATTACTGGGGGTGGCAGAAATCCCTGTAGGTTTGGCCTGTGGATTTAATGATGCTTCGCGTTTGCGCGCTACTCAATTAGAAATATTAATTAGGCCCCTGGTGCTGATGGGGAGGGAGGTGTGTTCCACCTTCTTCCCTCTTCTGCGAAGCGGGGACAGCAGAGGTGGCGTGTCCCCTTTGGACCTCTGCCGTTTGTTCGGAGGGGGTAAATCATACGGCTTTTTCCCCCCCCCAATAACGGCACCAAACCTTTTGCAGCCCCACCACCACCAAAACCCACCCTCCGAGCCATGCAGCTTTGGGAATTAGTGCTAATTCCTGCCTCGGATCTGCATTTTCAGTCTGTTTCCTGAGCTCTCTTGCGTTCCCTTTCCTCCTACCCCTCTGCCCAAAACAATAACTCGGCAAAAGCCTCTCCACCCAGCTCCAAATTCCTGCGCAGCCCCGCGGTTGCCTTTGTTTCACGTGGAAGCCTGCCAAGGAACAGGGAGCGAAGGGCAGCAGTTGAGCCGTGCGGTTGCGGGGAGGTTTCATGCAACTGTAAATTTGAGGCATTTTGCTTTGATGCTGTCAAAAGCGGCTTTTCCGGGACAGTGGAGAGACGTAACTTGGCTCTGACCTCAAGGGGGTCAAGCTGGTTGTTTTTTAATACCATGTATTCTTCCGAGGTGGATATTGTGCTCTCTGGCCGCGCAAGCGTTAGCCTTTCTGGAAATATTTTAGCTCTTCAGAATACTGCTAAATAGGAAAAGGCTTCAGATAAGCAGTGCTTTCCCCCTCCCTCACACCAGCCCTGCGAGGGAAGTGTTTTATCTTTTTTTTCCCCTGCTGAGGTTTGGGTTGTTCGGGTTTTTTCCATCCGCGACAGCAAAAATTCCCATTTCCCTCACCTTTCCGTCGACACCCGGATCTGCCCCGGCTTATCTCCCATCTCCTGAGGGCTTTTTGCCCTTGGGTTTGCAACATGCTCGACCTCTCTCGCTGAGATCACGCGTACCGGTGGGGCTGCACGTCGGGACAGGCTTCGGGTGTATCAGTAGGGCAAGAAGCTCTCGCTTCTGCCCTGGGAACGACGGGTCCTTGGCAGCACAGAGGAGCTGCTCTCGGTGGGAGGCAGAGAAATGGCTGGAGCGAGAGGAATAGCAGGGAGGGATTGAAGCAGGCAGCAAAGCGTCCTGCCGTGCTCCGGCTCTGCAGCCTCTCACCAAACCCCGTTGCACTTCGCGCGACTGCCAGCGCTCGGCGTAGGCTTGTTAGCAAGCAAAGGATTTCTCTTAGCGCAGCAACCGAGCCCCGAGTAAATTATTTTCTTGGGCGCCGTTGTATTGCGCAGGATAGTTACATTTAATCATCTACAACCGTAAATATTGGAGAGAGCAACATCCACGTGCTTGGCTTTCGGGAAGGCCTCGTATGTCGGTAGCTGCGTGGGGGAATTTTTAGGCTTGCTTGCTATCCCCAGATAACCGATCGCAGGGATAATTAACATAATTGGCATTTTTCCTTGAAACGACTGCTTTTTCTTCTTTCCCAACAGCTTTTCTGCAGGAGCTGGTAGAGCGTGATAACTGCAAGTTTGAGGAGTGGTGCAACGAAATGGCCGAGATGCGCAAACAGAGCGTGGCCAGAGGCAAAATCAAACACGAAGAGGTGAAGGAGCTCTACAAAAGGTTACCCGCTGAAGCTGGTCTGTAAGATATTGTGGTAGTATTTTGTAGTAGACCGTTGTTAAGATTAGTAATGTTTTGTGACTAACCCACAACTTGCTTCTGTGGCCTGAGCGCTTTGCTGGAAGGCATTAGCTGCAGGCCGCTCGGAAGAGGAGAGCGATCGCTGTCTGTTGTTGCTGTGTGCGTGCTTAGGATTTGCTTTCCCTCCCTTGTTTTTCTGCCTTAACCTATTTTTCTCCTTTTTTTGCTCATTCTAATGGCCTCTGGCGTCGCTAATTCCCTCTTGCTCCTTCCCCATCAGTCAGTCTCCTGTGTGCTTCCATGCATCGTGACTGTTTTCTTCTGCCCGGTGAGCAGCTCATCTCGTTAGCGGTTAGTAGCATCGAGGCAGAATAACTGGCTGGTCTCAAATTGCCAGCTCACGTCAAGTTTGGGAGCTGTTGACCCGAATTAATCGGCAGGTAACAGGGTACGAGAATGCCTGGCCTCCAGCAGAAAACGATTTGATTGATCCCCGCCAGGGCTTCGTAGCTAAGTCTAAGCTTCGTAGTCTGTCCGATGAGTGACTGGGGTTAATCCTTTCCTACTACTCCTCGTGTCTCGTCGCCTTGGTGTGTCTGAGCACAAGGATTTTTATTCCCCCCCCTTGTTTTTCTCTCCCGTCTCCCTCAAAACAAGTGTAGGGGCACTTGCTCCGTCCATCCAGCGTGGGGAGTTTCTCTCCACTATGCTCAACTCCTAAAAACTCCAGGACATTTGTAATTAAAGACTTTAAAATGCGTTTAATTGTGTAGCCTGTTAGACAATTTGATTTTTAGCTTTTAATATTCATTGCTCAACGCTCAGAACCAGCAGTGAGGCTCGAGTAGCCGAACAGCAGACTCCTCAGCTCCCATAAATGTCTGCCTCTTCAATTTATGAACCTGGGTTTGCAGACAACGGGCGCTTAACTCACGAACAGGAGGATGTCGCAGCTCATCTTGCCGAGTCCTCGCAAGCCTGAGCGGTGTTAAAATGTCACCGTTAAATCAAAGTTGTGGTGGAGGTATGAATCTGCCGTGAGTCACCGTTAAAAAGGAGCAGCAAGCACAATGCCGGTGTGTTTTTTCTCTCCCCCTTAGCAGAAGCAGAATAGTTTGCTCTTGGCATTTCTAACACGACAGAGGGATGGATCTCAAAAAGATGTTCAGTACAAGTGCAGGTAAAGCTCCTCTGCCCCAATTTGAAGATGGCAGGACCTGAAGCACTGCCCTGAGGGCATCTGCTGCCGGGCACGTCCTGGGCACAGCAGCTTGCCAGCACAGCTGGAGGCAGCGTTACCCCGGAGCTGCTCTGGGTCCAGTCCTGCAGGAGCTCGGGACTCTCTCTGCAGCTGTGCAGACACATTTTCTGCCAGCTTTGCGTAGCCTGCCCCAGAAAAACGTACTTTCCGGGGGGGAGGCAGCTTTCATCCCAAACTAGCAAACCATTTCTGACAGCGTTGCAATTCTCTGGAGGTCATGGCTGTGTATCTCTGATGGCATTGCGTAAGATGAAAATACTGCTGATTTATCCTGCAGAGGAGAGAGGGTTTGAAGCCCGGCTTCACAAAGATCCCGTGCAAGCTGGAAGAGAAAGTATTTTCCTGTAGCTTCTCTGTCGCTCCTGTGTATGAAACGTTAAGGATTTGTGTTCGTTTGATAAATGTAACTAACGGTTACGTTTCCCCTCGGTTTCAGAGCTGCCCTCCTCGCGTCAGCAGGATGGGTTTAATTTCCTCCTGATTTCCCAGTCATCTCGCAGAAGGGTTTCCACATCAATACTGGGTCTCGATACCGAGATACAGGGGTTTCACCCAAAACTATTTCGCTGCTCCTGCAGATGCTGACCTGCTCCTGAACCTTGGCTTTGTGCGAGGTGTTTCTCCTTTAGCAAACAAGGGCAAGCCTGCTGCTCTGTTTCAAAACAAAATGACGCTTATGCTAAAAAATTTGAGCAAGTTTCTGTTTGCACTGTAGAGCTTAAAATGTGCGAGTGTTTCTCGCCCAGGGCTGTAAGAGCAGCCCAGAAGAACGCTGAAATTTTGGGCGCTGAAGGGACGGGGCGAACTCTGACCTTGTCTCTTTGCTGTTGTTGCCTTTTATTTTTCAGTTTACCCCAATGAGCTCGCTGTGTTATAGAAAAAGCCTTTAACGTATGACCGTAACTTAAATATTATACCTGTCCCTCGATGGACGATAGGAAAACCTTCCCCTTTCCTCGACTACTCTCCAATAAGTCCCTAAAGGTTTAGCACTGTGAAAGCGCTCCCTTTCCTACTTGGAGTGCTCCGCTGTTTCATATTGATTGCTTGAATTCAAAATGACCGCTTGTCTTAATTTCACGTGGCTCCCGTCTCCTAAATCTGCGATACGGAGATGAGGATTGGACGAGGGAAGCTGTGTCAGATGTTTGAAAACTTGTACCGCAGAGATTTAATCCACAGCGATAGCCTGTTAATTTTTAAAAGTACAGTTGAATATCAGAGTAATTACAAAAATACCATCTGCTGTATTGTGTGTTAGCTGACACATACGGGCTTGTTTCTCTTCGTGTGTTTTTCCCCTCCCAGGTTCCCCGTACGACTTCATCTCTCTCGAATGGCTGCAGAAATGGCTGGATGAGTCTACTCCTCCAAAACCTATAGATAACACAGCCTGCCTGTGCTCACACGGCAAACTGCATCCGGATAAAATATCCATTATGAAGAGGATATCGGAGTACGTGGCTGACTTCTTCTACAGGAGATACGGAGGAGGGCCCCGGCTGAACGGTAAGGTGTCGGGCTAGAAAACGCCCCCTCCAAGTCATGTTCTCACGTGCTGAACGTGTTTTAGAGCCTTGTTCTGGTCCCAGCCCCATTTTGAGCCATCCTTTATCATCATAACTTTATTTCTGCGCATAGCTTTTGTGCTGTGCTGTTATTTGCGGGTGATTTTTTTTAATATCGCTTAATTACATTAGCATTCAAACAAATACCGTTAGTCTGATTGCAGGGTCTGTTTCAGACCTGAGTTCATAGAATCATAGAATAGTTTGGGTCGGAATGACCTTTAAAGGTCACCTAGTCCAACCACCCCATAATGAGCAGGGACATCTTCAACTGGATCAGGTCGCTCAGAGCCCCGTCCAACCTGACCTGGAATGTTTCCAGCGATGGGGCACCCACCACCTCTCTGGGCAACCTGGGCCAGTGTCTCACCACCCTCAGCGTAAAACATTTCTTCCTTATATCTAGTCTAAATCCACCCCCCTTTAGTTTAAAGCCGTTCCCCCTTGTCCTGTCGCAACAGGCCCTGCTAAAAAGTCTGCCTCCATCTTTTTTATAAGCCCCCTTTAAGTACCGATAGGCTGCAATAAGGTCTCCCCGAAGCCGCCTCTTCTCCAGGCTGAACAACCCCAACTCTCTCAGCCTTTCTTCACAGGAGAGGTGTTCCATCCCCCTGATCATTTTTGTGACCCTCCTCTGGACCCGCTCCAACAGGTCCGTGTCTTTCTTACGCTGAGGACCCCAGAGCTGGACGCAGTGCTCCAGGGGGGGGCTCGGTGCTGCTCTGTCTGGGAAGAGCTGTGCGTGGAGGAATTTCTGAGAAAGCAAATGGTGCATTTAGGTTAGAAAACGTAATACTTGGATGGTTTTATGAAGGTGATTCTAGAAGATAACTAAACTTGCACATGCAACCCCCCAGACTCTTGAAAATGATTTTCCGTGCCTGCAGCACCTACAGATCCTGCGTAGGCAGCGTTTCGTGGAGCGTGCGGATCTGTGCTGCCTCTTGCCAGCAGCCCGTGCTCCAGAGCAGCACGGAATGTGTGCGGGCCAAGAGAATCATTTACTGTCTTTCACCTCTAGCCTGTCCTGAGCCGCCTCATCCGAAGGAAGCAGATACCTGTTAGCTTATGTGCTTGTGTTGCACACATCCGTCATGCATTTTGATTTTTTGGGGGTCAGCCCAGCCCCTACAGTCTTCGGGCATCCCTTAATCAAGCCCCAGGCTTAGTTTCTTTTATAAAGGAGCTCAATAACTCCCACTGAGACCAAATTAGCTCAGCTCCTGCTAGGAGCTTATAGGGAAGAAACGCAGCCAGCAGAAACTGCTGTGATGCAGGCAGCCTTTGTAAAACAAACAAACAAACAAAAAAACCCAGGCCAACGTTTATTAGTCAACTGGAAGATCGCCTGCAGGTTTTTTCGTTGAGTACAGCTGGGAGGGATGGATCGGATGCGCTGCGTTCTCCGACTTGCTTCCTTGGGTGTGACCCTCTTGCTCCCAGGTGAAGATACATGCCCGGCCGTAGGGTCTCCGCTCCTGTTGGTCCAGCGTAGCTTTGCAGACGGGGTTTTTTTTTCCTGGTTTAGCTTGCAAAGTGCCGTGATACGGGGGTTTTTTTTTCTTGCATACGCCTAAACTGTCGTGCCTTTTGACTCCCGTGTTTTTTTCCTGGGTTTAGCTTGCAAAGTGCCGTGATATGGGTTTTTTTTCTTGCATATGCCTAAACTGTCGTGCCTTTTGACTCCCGTGTCTGTATTGGCGTGACCTGGCTCGCAGCTGTAATTGCAAGCTGTTGATATCGGCAGCGGAGAGCTGTGAAGCTAGCGGAACAGATCACACCTCATCTGGAGCGTTTTACGCTTATTGAAGCTTCAAATGTGGCCTGATCTGGCAGGAACCCCAAGGATCTCCTCATTCACCTGTGAAATCTGCGGTCGTGAGGCAGGATAGTTGGCACATACCTGTCTGAGTGCGATCAAACCAGCGAGCAGCTCGGCCACCTGCGCAATAAATTGTGTTTCTTCTTCCCCCCCCCCACCCCAGTCAAAGCACTTTGCAAGGACTGCGTGGTAGAAAGGTGTCGAATCCTGCGACTGAAAAACCAGTTAAACGAAGACTACAAAACCGTTACGAACCTGCTGAAGATAACAGTCAAGGGGTACGTAAGTCCCGACGCTTTCAAACGTTGTCAGAGATTTTTTAGAAGCGCTTAAATAGCTTTTTCCTAAAGATTTTACTGTTTGGGCTCTGAAGGAGAACGGAGTTGTGATTTGCGTTGCCAGCGCTGTTCTCTCTCCCTGCAGGAACGACGGGTTTTGGGTTGGAAAGGCGTCCTTGCGGAGCTGGCGTCAGTTGGCTCTGGAGCAATTAAATGAGCAAGACGAAGACGCAGAGCACAGTAATGGAAAAATGAATGGGAATGCACAAAACAAAGGTAGTTCTGCTGCTATAGAGACCCACCAGCTCTGACTGATACCTCCTAACAAAAGACACATCATGTGTTCCTGTAGCTGTTTTGCTTCCCTTGTATGAGTAGGGAAGGAAGGATAATAAATCAAAGAAAAAGCTCCTTCATTTAAGGAGCTTTTTATTTGATAAGCTTCAAAACTGCTGGGTGATCTTCGTACCCAGAGAAGAAGGTGAGGTAATAACGTAGTTTTACAAAGCTGTGTAAAATTACCGCCCCAGACACATGATCTTTCCATCCGCTTTCATCTGAATGAGAGAGCACACGGGAGGAAGAAACATGAAAATTACCTTGGGGAAGGGATGAAGATGTTTATTGCGAAGGTCTGTGGATGAAACAGCGCAGCTGGTAAAGCAGCTCTGGCAAAACGCAGCCCAGGGAAAAAAAAGATCATGAATTAGACTCTCTTCTGTGCCCGTATCATGAGTCTGTGAGAATAGATGGGGGGTTTTTTATTTGCCTTCTGCTCTTTAAACCTTTGGAAACTGGATGTTTTGTCGAGCTTTTGGTTTTGGAACTGAGGGCAAGAAGCTCGTTTGAATGAAAGTGGAGATGATCAGCTAATGGCGTTGATCTTGGGCTTGCTGAAGGCTCCGAGAACACCAGATACCGCAGCCCTCCTGATAATATCTGTAAGCTGGCTGTAAGCTGGCGCTGCTGGTGGAGCATTCATTGAGAAAAGGGTACTTCTCCGCTGAGTTACCACTCCTCATTCCTTGGGCGTGACCTTTGTTTCACAACAGGTTGCAACTCCCAGTAGTGCACTTGAATTGCTCACAAGCCAACTTGCTGGTTAGGCGGGTCGTTAGAGACTCTTACTAACACATTATTGTGTTTATGATGCTCCAATTCAGTGGCCAGCGCTTCTGTCTACCGAGCTACAGTTCTTAACTATAATTTATACATTAATGTGGGGCTTGTCAAACTCCTGGCAGGCTCCCCCTTAGTTTGTCAGGCAGCATCTGTTTTAGATCAGTATCGTCAAGGCAAAGAGCGGACTAATATTTTGCCAGGAAGGTTTCTGCTCCCTGCGCTCTTACCTAGGCTTGTGTTTAGGTTAAACTCCGAGATCTTTGGGAGCAGTGGACCCCTGTGGTGTTTTAGCCGTAACAAATGCGTCCTTTGTAATCTCACAAAGGACGGGCTTGTGCTCCACGCACTTCAAAGCACTCCTACATGGCCTGTAGGCTGTAATCCCGCCTGCCCAGAGGCCAAGACATTTGAGAATAACAAATTTCCTTCCAAAGTTTCCCTTGGTTTAAGGGTTTTGCCGCAATTTGAAAGGCAACCGCAACTTGAAAGGCAACCGTGCTCCTTTCCCCCAAACGTTTTTCCTTTCCTTGGGAGAGGAACTCTCTGCAATCTTCTTTTCTTTTCTTTTTTTTTTTTTTCTAATTAGATGAATCAAATGAAGAGAAGAGAGAGGAGGAAGAGGAGTTAAATTTTAATGAAGACATCGTTTGCCCACATGGTAAGTCTCTACGGGGGATGGAGCTGAATATATCTGTTGTTGCCCACTGCTGAAGACATTAACCTTGTAGCCTTTGCTCCATCTAAGGCCAACATGAGTAGTTACTGAGCAAATGCGCTTAATTCTCATATCTAAGGCCAACATGAGTAGTTACTGAGCAAATGCGCTTAATTCTCATTTGCCTGGTGTTTCTTGACACTCAAACTTCGGGCTTTTATTTGCGAGCGCTATCACATTGCAGTCCAGGTTTGGTAAGGCAGCGAAAGGGGTGCAAACGCAGAGATGCTTGGATGCTGCGGGAAATGCGCGGCTGCGGAAGCGAGCATCTCTTCCTCTCGCTAGCGAAGCGACGTGATGGAGTGAGGGCAGCACCAAGGATCTGCAGCCCCTTGGAAGCTCCGAAAGTATTAGGAGCAAAACAGGTGGTGTAAGTCAGTCAAGGTGGGAGCTGAGAGTACGCATTTATTTTCCCGGTTTACATCAAAACAGGAGCACTTACCTAACAACTGTAGAAACGTGGGCTTATCTGCGAGCGGCTGGGACTGCTAAGGATATCGATTTACCAACCTGCTGTGCTTTGCTGTCCGTTTACATAAGGTTTTGACCCGATGTTAGTTGTTTTGCTAAGCGACAGTTCGTTAGCTACATCCTTGGCTACCCTGTTGTTTAAATCTCACTTTTTTTTTACCTTGTATGTCACTCCCAGACATAACTCTGTTCTGGTAAGCTCCTGTTTGGAGGCATCAACTTCCCTGCCAGGGATGCTCGATCTTGTTCCTAGTAAGAAAGAAACATGCCATAAATAAGCAACACACCTCCTGTCATCAAGGCTAATCAAGGATGTAGAGTAATGGCTTGATAAAGCCTCATTTTAAAGCAGAGCGTTTAAGCACTTTGTCACGGCGTTAACTGTTTTTCAGAGCCTTTAATGCCGTATTTCTTATTGCCGGGAGGCTGCTGCTGTTAAATAAAAGCATGCAGCGTGGTGATGAAACATTTAATGTAGCCAGACATGATAAAAATAGGCCAACAGGCCTTTGAAAATACCATGCTGGTAAATTGCTAGTTGATCTGTGACTTTGGGTCATATCAGAATAAATAACGTCAAATATGGGGGCCGCTGGCGGGTCAGATTTCATCGTCTTGAGCTAACCTCCGATTACTCATGGAAAACAACCTTTTCGCCTTTAAAATTTCCCTCTGGAGCGTATCAGCAAATCTGTAGTCTCGGTCATACAGCCTTAATTTTTGCCGTGGAGGAAGCTCCTGCCTTCATGGTAGGCTCTGGAAAAGCCAGGGCTTTATTTGTGAGGTCTGGCTGGCCTCCAGAAATGCCATCCAGGCGTCCCCTTAAGAAGTCCCTTTGCATCTTTGCTGCAATTTCTCGCTCTCCGGTAGCTGCCCGACCCCAGCGAATAATTTTTTCCAGATACCAAGTTAAGACTTCTTTGATGTCCGTGCCCAAAACGCATCCCTGGAGGGGGAAGCAGGGTCAGCAGCGGTTAGGATCATCTTCTTCCAGATGGCAAAGCACTTGTTCCCCGCACACCCAGATCTGATTTTTTCCACCTCTTCCGCTCAACAGCCTATTAATCTGTTTTCATTAATCACACGGTGTCAAGGCACTTATTTGTACAAGCTCCTTTTCCCCCCCCCCCCCATCCTTGCTGGTTCTGGAAAGGAGCCTGGTCCTGCCTCCTCGTACGGTAAAGCTGGGCCACTTGGTCGCGTTTGATGAAGAACAAGTGGCCAAGTGCTGCACTGAAGCCGTCCAGCCCGACCTTTGTTTGTTAGAGGAAAAGCGGGAGGGGAGCGTTGCTATTTTTTTCTCCCCCTTCGGGGCTGGCAGAAATCCAGGCTTGCCTGGAGCGAGGAAAGCTGACTGGGTCCGTGGGCCTGAGGAGCTGCTTGTAACGTTAAAGAGCTACCGGAGGGCGGGGAGGAGGGAGCCTTTTCACCCTGTCTTCTTTATATGTAGCTCTTCAGGCTATAGAAAAGCAGATAATAAGGTATCGTGCCCTTTGCTGGACGCGCCCTCAGCGCCGCGACTTGGCAGTTGCTGTCTTGCTTCCCTCTTGCTGGTGAAATCCACGTTGAGGCATGAATGTTCCCATGCCGCGTCCAAATCCCGTTTGCGTCTCGGTGTTGCAACGACCGTTCCTCTTACTTCTCGCCGCGACTGCGTGTAGCACAGCCGTGCCTTGACTTCCCAGCCGCTGTCTCGTAGGGAGATGCGGTTGTGTTTTCCCCTTGGCGATCGTCAAGCCTGCAAGCGGGTGGCTGGTCGGATCCCCGAGCCCTCGCCTTCTCCGGCTTTTCCAAGCCTTGTTTGTCCACCGGAGCGCGTGTCGGCGTGCATACGCGCGGTGTCCAAATGCGCGAGCGTAACCTTTCTGCTACTTCTGTCGCTAAAATGACAAGCACAAATGCCTCGTGCTAAACCGTTCTTGGGGTTTTTTGAGCATCAGGATAAATAATACAGCAGGCAAGTCGTCGGGGGGGGTAGCTGGTAAATCTTGCTTCGTTTCTTCACGCCCCAGTTATTCCCTAGAGCAGATCTAGGGTGCAATGTCTGTCCTTTCTAGATTTTGAGGTGCTTAGATCGGGCACGTGAAGCTGTCTGAGATTATACAGCGGTAATTTTGTTTTTCGGGGGTGCGGAAAGCACCTGGCTCCTGTTTCATGGGGCACGGAGCTAGTCTGCAGCTTGGTGAATGGAGTCACCATAAAAATGTGGCTGTGGATAGCCAAGATCAGAAAACAGTAGCCCTGTGCCCTCTTTGGCTTGTCCTTGCTTTTCCGAGCATCTCTACCGCCGCTTGTATTTGATCAGCTGCTTGGGTTCATGAGCTTTGAAATCTAAAGGACATTTTTATGAATAAAAGTCACAGTATTTTTTTTTTTTTTCTGTCTAAACAAGGAAATGATAAAGAAGTTGAAGGTCACTTTGTGTATTGGTTGCGCTCTTTTTTTGCTGACATGGTGTTGGCTGATAAGCGCATGAATATCTTCCCCCCCCACGCACATTTATACCCTGTAATCTCTTAAATCTAGTTAGGGCTGCAAAATATCGCTGAGCACATGAAGAGCAAAGCCCTTCTCTTGGCTCTCTCTCTCTGCAGGTGACCTGTGCATATCCGAAAACGAACGGAGGGTGGTTTCGAAGGAAGCCTGGGAGAAACTCAAGCAATATTTTCCAAAGGCCCCTGAATTCCCAAATAACAAAGAGTGCTGTTCCCAGTGCAAGGTATTTGCCAAATCATGTTACCCTTTTGTTGACTGTAAATATATGGTCATATTTCTGGTTTTCTTTTTAATACGACTCAGTGCAGTGGAGGAAAGTAATGTCGCCTTTTAATAGCAGCTAGGAGCTGAAGCTGTGGACTAATTAACTGTTTCGTGCAGATTTTGGAGCGCGAAGGGGAGGAGAACGAAGCTCTGCATAAGATGATGGCCAGCGAGCAGAAGACTTCTCTCCAGAACCTGTTTCATGATAAATGCAGACCTTGCCTGGGCAGCTGGCCTCAGGTACGGGAAGGAGTGCGACGAGGGGAACCTAGTGGGGCTTGGGGGAGGTTTTTATTGGCTTTTATCCCTCTCCTAAGAAATTTGATTTCGCCTGCAAGAGAGAGACTTGCCTGATAAGCGTTCAGTCGGTCCGAGTGAGACCGTGCCTGCGCTGGGGAGCCCGTGCCAGCGGAGCTTACACGTGTGCTGTGCCGAGGTGTGATTTCCCCCGATTAGCTGTGCTGGCGCAAAGCCCTGCTAAAGATACACGAGAACGGCTCGTGTGCCAACATAGCTGTCGCTGGCCCGGAGTCAGCTAGATAAGCAGCGACAATATTGCTGCTGCGGTTACATCTGCCCCTAGAAGGACCGAAACGGTGCAGCCGTGCCGGCGGAGGCGGCTTTCCACCACCCTCCGTCTGCCTTCCCGTGCAGGCCAGGCTTTTGCTGCCGGTCGGACAAAATTCGCGTGCGCTCCGGCACGCTCCTGCATCCCGAGAGCTCGGGGGGAGCTTCCCTAAACGCTGAAGCCCCGCAAATAGGAGCGATGGTCGCGCAAGGACCTCTCGTACCGGCTTCTCCCTGGTACAAGTGTGCAGCTCTCCGGGACTTTCTTGGGGCTTCGAGGCGGCTGAAAAGAAATGGCACAAGCTCTTGGCTCCACGCCTTGGCTCCTGGATGTCTCGCGGCGCTGATTAATGATTGACTCTTAGATCCTGCCAAGCTGCTTTGGCAGGTGTCTGCCTCGGTCGCTCCTATGTGTGAGGGCAGCCTGCCGCTCTCGGGTGCCTTCTCCAGCCGTGAATAAACATTGAGGTCATCGCGGATCCGTGTCTCGGAACCAGGGAGCCCCGAGAAGGGTTTAAATGGGAAACGCTTTGTGCTGAGCTGGAGAGCTGCCAGGTCCTACCGGCGGTATTTAAGGGTAGCATCTGGTTGTGTCTGCTTTCGTAGCTGGAGCCAGGTGATGGAAAGCTGGAGCCCATCACCGTGGGTCAGCTCGAAATATGAGGGTCTCTCCAGGCAGCGAGGCTACGTCCTCCACTCTCTTTGAATTTCCCAAGGGAGCGTGATAAAAAGGAGCTGAGGATCTCTCCCTCGAGCTTTGTGAGTTTTCCTGGTTCCAAAACAGTTGAGGTTCGGGGAAGAAAATAAGCGGAGCGGTTTAATCTAGAGGAGGTGAAGGGAGATTAAAAAAATGTGTATGTTCCTCAGGTGTGCTGAATTTTCCTGCAGAAGGATGGAGTGAGCCCTTAAATCTGCGTTAGGGAAAGCGGTGAGGATAGATGAGCACGGAAATGATTTTGTCACCCAGCTTTTAGGATCTAGGTGGCTTCTTGTCCAGGAGCAGACTATCTAATGGCGAATCAGTTGGGACAGGAAAACAACGGTTTATCCTAAAACCGCTGCCTCGTGAGGGTGCACGGCTGTGGTTTGGAACCCGGGCTGCTGCCAAAAGGAGGCACTTCTGGATTTTGATGGGTGAGGCAAATGGGGCAGGTTAGGGTGGTCTCACCCCACACCCATGGGGGTGCAGAGATGCATCTGCTTTAGACCCCGAGTACCCGGCGGGAGAAAACACGGTGCTGGGGAGTCTTAGCTGCTCCAGGGGAAATGACCATTTCCTGCTGCGAATTAAAGGTAATTGGATCTAAAGCTAAATTAACTTTGTAATAAACACGAGATTAGTAATGTAAGTGCTTAGTACTTGATCCCAAATTATTTTACTTGGCTTTCCCAGCGCGCTTGGATGGAGTTGTCATGGTAAAAACACTGCGGTCTCGAAGAGAATGAGCGCTGCAGAAAAAGCTGAACAGTCATCGCTTCTCTATTGTTGGATTAATTAAAAAAGATCCTTTTTTTTTTTTTTTCCTTTCCCCTCTTTTCACCTCCAGGAGACAGATGAGCTGTATATTGTTTCGCAGTTCTTTGTAGAAGAATGGAGGAAATTTGTCAGGTAACTTGGCTTGAGGTTTTTGGTGCTTTTTGTTCCTTTTTGGGGGGGGGCTGTAGATAATGATTTTGCTTTTGAATCCCGGCGCGGTGTGTAGCTACCTGCGGTTTGCCTTTGTGGAAACAAGGAAGCTGATTTTTGCAGGACTCGTACCAGTTGTAATACGTTGTAAGGAACCGAATTTCCTTGTTTACCGTGTCTTAACCAGATGGTGGGATTAGATAGTAACCTGATTAGTTTTTTTCATCTGTCTGGAGCTGTATCCTAGGCAAAGGTCACCGCTCAATCCTGTTTCCACGGGCTGCTGGTGGCAGGAGATGGAAATCTCTGTTAGACAAGAGAGTAATTTTGCAGCGTGCAGGAACGCAGATCTGATTTCCTCGTCGGTAGTAGTTTAATATTCCCTGTTGGGAATATTCTGTAAATATTCACCTGTGATTTCTTCTTGGCTGCCTGCAGAGTTGTGGGTTTTGTGAAATAACCTGACCAAGCTTTGCAAACCGCTTTCCTTTGCCCGCGCAGGAGGCCGACGCGATGCAGCCCCGTGTCCTCGGTAGGAAACAGTGCCCTTCTCTGCCCCCACGGGGGACTCATGTTCACCTACGCTTCCATGACCAAAGAAGACTCCAAACTGTGAGTTTCTTCTCTTCACGCATCTGCCTTTGCTGGGTGCCTTCGGCTCTCGCGAGCCTCAGGGAATGTTGCCGGAGGCTCGCTGAGCTGCAGCAACACGAGGAGCAAATGCTTTCCCTTGAACAAAATTAACAGTCACTTTTTCAGGCCCGCCTTAGCCTTCATGCAAGGCAAGACCTAAGTTGTCGAAGGATGCTGGGTCAGGAAAAAAGAGAGCTTACTTCAGCTTGGCTAGTTCCTAACAATAAACTACCCTGAATTTGACCAGGGCGTAGAAACATCCGGCTTCCTTACGATTTGCTTTCTGTGAGACTTGCCCCCGGAGCGCTGGACGCTGGGCTGGAGTTCATGCTCCGTAGCGTCGCTTCTGCAATGATGCAGAACTAAAAGTAGCAGATCTTCCACTCCTCTCCTCCTCCATCCTCCCTCTGGCATGACTGGAGCAGAACAGCGTCACTAATAGCACGCTACTGTTTCCCTGTTACCTTGGGCACACAGGCCCTCCCGTGTAGCTGGAGTTACGGACTGATTTTGCAGCTTTTCTTTCATTAACAGGCTGAAAAGAAAAGGGGAGGCTGTTCAGAAGCTCGGGGCTTGGCTTTTCCATGTCATAAAGCACGTTCTTGTTCCTTTGCACAGTATAGCTCTAATATGGCCCAGCGAGTGGGAGAGGATTCAAAAACTCTTTGTCGTGGATCACGTCATCAAAATTACCCGAACGCAAGCTGCCGGGGCGGACCCCGAGAGCACACTTTACATCTCTGAGCCCCGTGAGTGAATCTTTTGCCGCTGCCTGTGCCCTTTTCTTTTCCTAATTGGTGCCGCCTCCCTGCGAAATGGCTCTTTTTCGGATAAAGGGTCAGATCTAAGGGGATAAACGCGGAGCTTGGCCGATGCCCCTGGCTATGTGAGCCGCTCCGGGTTAGCGGTGAGAGGCGTTGGGCAGGTGTCTCCAAGGAGCTGAAGCGATTAAACACATTTTTTTTTTCCTTTGTGCCTCCCCAGAACTCTGTCCCGAGTGCAGAGAAGGGCTGTTATGCCAACAGCAGCGGGACTTGCGTGAGTACACCCAAGCAACCATCTACATCCATAAGGTGGTGGATAATAAAAAGGTACGGCTTTCTCCCTCCGTCCTTGCTCATCCTGGCTCCGTGTCATTTAACGGAAACTGCACCGGGTACCCAAATAACGATCCAAACGCGGCGGCGAGACGGCTGGCGCGGCCCGGCGTGTCCCCCCCCGGGGGGGGGCTGC
>NW_008794443.1:54171-54842 GCF_000699145.1 Aptenodytes forsteri
GAGCGGGCTGTCGCGGCCTGCCGTGTCCCCGCAGGGGTGGGACCTGCTGGTAGGGACGCTGAGTGACCTGTGATGGTGGGTGCTGGTGGGCAGGGCCGCTCCCTGCGGGCAAAAAGCACCCAGCTCTGCGGCTCGTGGAAGCTATCGCTTTGGCAAAAATAGCAAATGGGAAAATTCTGGCTGTAGCTGCTCTGAAAATTTGGTCTCCTCGAGGCTTCCTTTTGCCAAACCGAATCCTTTGCGTTATCAGGTGTCTTCACGGATGTTCCCAGCTTTGATTATTTTAGGCAATGTTGTGTCCCCGTTTCTCTTCATAATCGTGTTATCAGGCTCTACCTGTTCTCCTCCCCCTCCGAGATTTGTCATTTCCTCTTGGTTGCTCAAGTGACATTTACTCCTAGATAGAAATAAAATCTTCAACCTCCATGCTGATGAAATAGCAGTGAACTTAGAGATGGTTTTCAAGATCCCCCACAAAGCTGTGAATTATGTCTCTGCTTTACTGGTGTCTTAAGGGATCAGTATCAGGTCTAGAACTGGCTTTACAGGTACCCGAAAGCTGGTTAAAGTAAGTCCTCCTCCTTAGGGCTTGTCTTATGCTTTAAAGGGGAAACCAAGGCTCGGGGGTGAGCTCAGATAAAGATGTTCCCTGCACCTTTGCAGGGTGTGTG
>NW_008794443.1:54981-60294 GCF_000699145.1 Aptenodytes forsteri
GAGCGGGCTGTCGCGGCCTGCCGTGTCCCCGCAGGGGTGGGACCTGCTGGTAGGGACGCTGAGTGACCTGTGATGGTGGGTGCTGGTGGGCAGGGCCGCTCCCTGCGGGCAAAAAGCACCCAGCTCTGCGGCTCGTGGAAGCTATCGCTTTGGCAAAAATAGCAAATGGGAAAATTCTGGCTGTAGCTGCTCTGAAAATTTGGTCTCCTCGAGGCTTCCTTTTGCCAAACCGAATCCTTTGCGTTATCAGGTGTCTTCACGGATGTTCCCAGCTTTGATTATTTTAGGCAATGTTGTAACCGTTTCTCTCTTCATAATTGTGTTATCAGGCTCTACCTGTTCTCCTCCCCCTCCGATATTTGTCATTTCCTTTCTTGGTTGCTCAAGTGACATTTACTCCTAGATAGAAATAAGCTCTTCAACCTCCGTGCTGATGAAATAGCAGTGAACTTAGAGATGGTTTTCAAGATCCCCCACAAAGCTGTGAATTATGTCTCTGCTTTACTGGTGTCTTAAGGGATCAGTATCAGGTCTAGAACTGGCTTTACAGGTACCCGAAAGCTGGTTAAAGTAAGTCCTCCTCCTTAGGGCTTGTCTTATGCTTTAAAGGGGAAACCAAGGCTCGGGGGTGAGCTCAGATAAAGATGTTCCCTGCACCTTTGCAGGGTGTGTGGGGGGGTTTTTTGCCTCTCATTGATTTCCACCTCCCTGCCAATCTTAAGGGAGGAGCTGGAGCCCGGAGAGCTGCAGGGCGCCGGAGGCTGGACGGGTTTCTGCCTTGGTTGCGAGATGTAGAGCACGCAGCACGGTCTTGAGCCATCAGCTGCGGGTTTTCAGCCTGACTCGAGGCTGAATCCTGACGCTCTGTCTTGGCTCTGGTGCAGAGGAGGGTTTTTTGGTGGGTTTTTTTTTTTTCTTCTGGTGCTGGACAGGACCGTGCTCGCACGTGGGGCTGGCAAAAAACAGGCAACTATTCTTTGCCGAGCAGCTGGAGTTGGGAGAGAGGGGGCGAGAGCTTGCCTGCGAGATCCCTCATTAACAGGGCAGCCTCGGCGAGATGCGAAGCAGCAATAATGCCTGCCAGCAGCGCGGCAGCACTGCCAGCGAGGATTGCGGACGGCAGCGCTCGAAGCCACCGCTTCCTTCCCTGCCAGTTTTGACTTGCAAAGTTGGGGAGCGTTTCCCATCCCCTCGCCCCTGCTCTTCCCCCCACTCTGCAACCCCCCGGGTACCTCCTTTGGCTGACGCTGCAAGAGGGAAGCCGCAGCCGTATAAAATCAGCGTAGGGCGGCACCGCTGGAATCCGGAGGGCTCTGGGGAGGCTGCAGTTGGTGCTGGGTGTTTGGGAGCTGGGATTGCATCATTAATTGCAAATACATTGACGGAGAAGCGAGCTCTCAGGCATCCAGGATGGAGAGCGCGCCAGTCTCCTGGGCTCCTGCAAACCCCAGCTCCAGCCGAAGCGTAGATGTGAATTCGCGTCCGGCAGATCCATGCCTCCTGGAGTGACTTACACAGAAGTGAACATCCTTTTTATTTATATGTTTGTGTAAATTATTTAGATTTCATTTACTTAACAACCTCCAGACCCATAAATAATGGTGCTGAGTGCCTGTGCCGGTCTGCTGCAGGGATGGATAAGTGTTTAATTTACAGATAATATTCCTTTCTCCACGTTAGGGCTTTCGCAATACACTTAGATGAACCAGAGAATCAGCCAGCTAATGGGAAAGAAATCAGTCCAGGCCCCTGGAGACTTTCCCTTTGCCTAGAGAGGAGGGTAGGTCCTGAGCCGCAGGAAGCACCTGCAATTCAATAGAGAAGCCTGTTCTCCTGAGCCCAATCCCCCCCGTGGTTCGATGCAGCTGGGGAGGGGTGGAGAAGACTTTGCAGAGCGCGTGGAGCGGATCCCTGGGTTATTCCTGCCCTGCCTGAGTTCACTGGATCGAGGTGGCATCCCGGAGGTCTCTGCAAGCTGTTTGCCACGATGTGGCAGTCTGGGTTGATGCTGTCGGGTTAGTTACGGAGAATGATTTTTATGACTTCAGGTAATGAAGGACGCTGCTCCAGAGCTGAACGTGAGCAGCTCAGAAGCTGAAGAGGAAAGGGAGGAAAACAAGCCAGAGGGGGAGCAAGACCCAGATTTTAACCAGGTAGAGGTCAAAAATACCGCCAGGTTCCTTGGTTTTTGCATCATCCTCTTGAGTCAGCATGATGGGATAGCCCCCCTCCTCTGTTTACCGCTAGCAGGTGAAAACAGCAGTGTCTTAAATTGTCATTTTAACGGTCGTACCACACCATCGCTCTGTTTTTGGAGAGGTCAAATATTGATGGTGACTCGTACGCTTGGCTGGTAATCCGCCCCGCGCTAGCGTTAGAGGCGGGAACCGAGGTTTCGAGGCAAGTCCTTCGGTCCTCTTGACACTTGCATGCGGCGGTTCGCTTTCGAAGGGGCTTTTCAACACTTCGTGCCTTCCCTCGCATGACCGACTCGCCCGAAACGCGCTCCGGGGGTACGGGGAGGTTGTATTTTTCCGCCAATCCCAAAGCTCGGGCTCCTGATTTTTTGCCTCTTGCTTCCAGACCAACGGTGGTGCGAAGCGCCAGAAGATCTCGCACCAGAGCTACGTCACTTACCAAAAGCAAGGTATCAGGCGGAGCACCCGGCACCGGAAAGTCAGAGGGGAGAAAGCGCTGCTTGTTTCTGCTAATCAGACACTGAAAGAGCTGAAAATACAGGTAAGGTGTTTTTCCTCCAAGGAATGAGCCGTCTCGAGTGAGAAAACACAAAATCAGGAGCGCGCGGCTGGGAGGGGATGGGGGGGAAAGAGTATAAAATCCCACGTGGCATCGGAAGGTGCGCGTTGCTCTTCTAAACGTGGTATTTTTGTGTAGCTCAGCGGTATGTTTTTTCCCTCCGCACAAAATCAGCGTGTCTCATTGTGTTGGCACAGATCATGCATGCATTTTCAGTTGCTCCCTTCGACCAGAATTTGTCGATCGACGGGAAGATACTGAGCGACGACACCGCAACGCTCGGCAGCCTGGGAGTCATCCCCGAGTCCGTCATTTTACTAAAGGTAACGTGAGAGCGCGGCTGCTAAAATAAAGTCGAATAAAGCAGAGAATTGAACTGATTTTTGTACAACCAAAGAGAAACACGTTGTGATGCCTGTGAAAACCGCCGTGGGCTACAACGTGGGCTACAACGTGCCCACCCGTGGCTGCTCGGTAGCCTAATTTAACGAGGAGGAACCTGGAGCTCCTTCTTGGAGGAGGAAAACCCTGGGTGGTGTTTTTTTTTTTCTTTAAGTGCATTTATTAGCTGGCCTTTGCTGAGCTGTGCGCGTACCAGCCCAAAATATGGCTAAATCAGGGAGCGAGTCCTCCCCTCTTGTTCCCAGACGGTGTTTGGGCAGGAGGCCTGTTCCCCGCTCCCCTCCAGAGCAGGGCCGTGAACCGATCAGGCTGTGAACTCCCAGACGAGGTTGCTTGCTCGTTAATCCCCCGCTCCGCTTTATTTTCCAGGCTGATGAACCAATTGCAGATTACGCGGCGATGGACGACGTTATGCAAGGTGAGGCGGGGGAGACCCCCGGAAGGTTTGGGGTTCGGGGAAGGCGCCTCGCCACCGTGATTTTGGGAGAGGTATCGGCGGCCAAGGACTGTGTTGGATTTGGGTTGTGAAGGTAGAAAATAAGAGAGGTGGAAGCTTTCCTGTCACTGTCAAGGGGAGATTCAGCGGCACGCCGCCGCTCAGACCAAAGATCCTTTTAGAAACGACTGTGAGGAGACTTCTAACGCCGTGCCTTTTCCTTTCCATCCCCAGTTTGTATGCCTGAAGAAGGATTTAAAGGTGAGCCTGGGTTTTTTTTTCCTCCCCCCTTTATGCCCGCGCTAACTTCATCTCCATCCCGTAAGCGTCGTCATCTCCTGGTGGTTGTCTTTTCTCCTCAGGGACTGGTTTACTCGGACACTGATGGTTTTCTAAGCGTTGGCAACAGAGGAGCGACCAGAAGGGAAGAGGATTTTGACATGGTAGGGCATTAAAAGAAAATAAGGTGGATACAGGACTGAACTCTTTGACTCTTCCAGAAGGCAGAAACCCATTCTGAAATGACTGACACCACCCCCCCCCCACCAAAAGCAAAAACCCCTTTTTAAAATGACGACCCCCCCCCCCCCCCCAAAAAAAAAATGCCTTATGTCAAAGCAGATTGCACTGAAGGACATCCTGCCTTCAAGAGAACGTTCCCGATTTTATATTTAATAAAGCAACAGGAAGGTTGGAAAGTTTAGCAGCAGTAAGAGCGTATCGTGTTTACAGGCGAGGGAGACGGAGGCATTCTCGTGTATTCCCTGACTCAAATCCCGCACCGCGCTCGTCTGTCCGAAAAGGGCCTTATGTCAAAGCAGATTGCACTGAAGGACATCCTGCCTTCAAGAGAACGTTCCCGATTTTATATTTAATAAAGCAACAGGAAGGTTGGAAAGTTTAGCAGCAGTAAGAGCGTATCGTGTTTACAGGCGAGGGAGACGGAGGCATTCTCGTGTATTCCCTGACTCAAATCCCGCACCGCGCTCGTCTGTCCGAAAAGGGGTTGTAATCCAGTAGATCAAAAACATCTTGATCTGTTCTCGAGTAACTTTTTAGGCGTAACCTGCTTACAGATAATCCTGTCTTTGATCCACTATTACTCTTTCAGTACAGCATGGAAGTAAAGAAATTGTTACTTGTGAGGAATGTCTCACTCTTTCAAAAAAAAAAAAACACAAAAAAACAAACAAAACAAACAACGAACCAAACCAAAACCAAAACCCTTCATCTATTTAACCCAAAATGTAAGCTGTGGTCTGCCTCCGAAAGCCTTCCAGCGCCGGGGGGGGGACGACGGGGAGCCGCCTCCCTCGCCGCCCCCGCCGGCTTTTCAGCCGCTCGCCTTCACTTCCAAACGTTTTGACGGTCTTTCAATAACCACCTGGTCTTTCTCTGTGAACTGTGTTTTTTTTTAGCAAACGTGGGGTATTTTAACGACTTTTGATAACATCTTTTCCTCCAGTCCGGGACCGCCAGGAGCGCTCGTGCCCCCGTGGCCTGGGGAGACGGCGAAGGGGGCACGGGCGGGTGGCGCGTTTCCCATGGGAAGAGGGTTTCCCCCCCCCCCAAATTCTCCTCGTTTTTCAGGAATGCACTAATAATTATTTGGTTTTTTTCACATCTGTAGCTCCAGAAGGGATCTCTCCCCGTTGCCTGTTAGTAGCGGGAACTAGCGTACCGCTTCCAGACTGAAAAAAAAAAAAAAAAAAGGGGGG
>NW_008794443.1:60656-61136 GCF_000699145.1 Aptenodytes forsteri
CAAGGTAAAGATGTCGGCAGGAATTCGGCGCGCCGATTTCAATCCATCCTTCGGGAACAGACTGAAGCACTCGCTTGTGTACATATTTCCTGGAAATTCCATATTTTTTTTCAATTTGCTGTTAATTTTTTTTTTTTAAATGTTACAAAAATCTCTTCCTTGAGCTTATAACGTTGCAAAATTGAAGTTTCTAAACTCAGCGGGAAGGAATTAGCCGGGGCCGGGGCGGTGTTTCCGAGAAGCGATGTCCGGCCGCACCGCGGCATCCCCCCATCTCACGGAGGACGCAGGTACAAGATGTGATCAAAGGCCCAGTTACCGTTTTGTCTGTTATTTGCAAACATTATCGGATTAAAATTGTCATTTGAGCTGTGGAAGCCTTATTAAAGCGCATACACGTCGCCTGTCTTGTATTTTAACACCTCGCCTAACGGCTGGGGGTTTATTACGCCGCAGATCCACCCCCACCCCCCCCCCGGC
>NW_008794443.1:62186-62412 GCF_000699145.1 Aptenodytes forsteri
GGCCGCCCCGCGGCATCCCCGTATCTCACGGAGGACGCAGGTACAAGATGTGATCAAAGGCCCAGTTACCGTTTTGTCTGTTATTTGCAAACATTATCGGATTAAAATTGTCATTTGAGCTGTGGAAGCCTTATTAAAGCGCATACACGTCGCCTGTCTTGTATTTTAACACCTCGCCTAACGGCTGGGGGTTTATTACGCCGCAGATCCACCCCCCCCCCCCCCC
>NW_008794443.1:64204-64976 GCF_000699145.1 Aptenodytes forsteri
CCAACCTGCCCCCCCCAGCCTGGCCCATTTGGGTCACCCCCCCCACTGCTACCCCCTGCCGGGACTTCCCCCTCCTTTGGGTGCTGGGGGGGGGGAGCAATGGGGGGAGCCCCCCAGGACCCCGCACAGCCCCACTGTCTGGCAGGGTCACGCTGTGACCCACGGGTGCACAGGGACGGGTCGTGTTTGCACGAGGGTCGCGTTTGCACGGGGACGGGTGACTCTCGCATTTGCACCAGGGTTGCATTTGCACACAGTCGTGTTTGCACGGGGACAGGTCGTGTTTGCACCAGGGTCGCATTTGCACCAGGATTGTGCTTGCACCGGGGTTGTGCTTGCACAGGGATGGGTCGCGCTTGCACCAGGGGTGCGCTTGCACGCCGTCGTGTTTGCACCAGGGTCGTGTTTGCACAGGGACGGGGCTCATTTGCGCCAGGGTCGTGTCTGCACCAGGGTGGTGTTTGCACCAGCGTCACGTTTGCACAGGGATGGGTCACATTTGCACGAGGGTCCCTTTTGCACCAGGGACACTCTTGCACGCCGTCGTGTTTGCACAGGGACGGGGCGCGTTTGCACGAGCGCTCCTGCTTGCACGAGGGTCGCACACGGCCGGGGTGTGTTTGCACGGGGGTGGGACCCATTTGCACGGCGGCTGTGTTTGCACAAGGACGGTTTTGCACCAGGGGCGTGTTTGCAGCAGGGCCGGTGCCGCCGCGTCCCCGGCCCGGGCGGTGCTCGGCGCTGCCGGTGCCCGGCGCTGTCCGTGGTGCTG
>NW_008794443.1:65516-67110 GCF_000699145.1 Aptenodytes forsteri
AGGATGGCTCAGCAGCGCCACGCCATCCCCCCACCGCTCAAGGTAGGCGTCGCTGGGCTGGGGGCACCCAACCAGCACCCATGGGTGCCGGTGTGGCCTTCACCCACCCCAGCACCCATGGGTGCTAGCATGGCCTTCACCCACCCCGTTGTCTTGCAGACAGAGGAGGACTACATCCCCTACCCCAGCGTGCACGAGGTAGAGCACCCGCTCCCCTCCAGAGATGGGTGCAAGGGCAGGCGAGCAGCTGGGTGGGTGGCCGGAGCACCCACCTCGGTTGTGGGTGCAGGTGCTGGGCCGGGAGGGGCCGTTCCCCCTCATCCTCCTGCCGCAGTTTGGGGGTTACTGGATCGAGGGCACCAACCACCAGCTGAGCGGGGCACCCGAGTCCCCCCCCACCCCGGCACCCAGCACCCGGGCAAGGCTTGAGGGCAACCACACGGCCAAGATCTACCGCAAGCACTTCTTGGGCAAGGTGAGGCCCCGTGGGTGCTCCAGGCGTGGGTGCTTGGCGTGGGTGGGTTCCCCATGGGTGTGGGTGGGCATGGACATGGAGACCCCATGGCATGGGTGCTCGTGCATATGGGTGCTCGTGGACATGGGTGACTCATGGGTGTGGGTATCTACGGGCATGGGAGCCCCATGGGTATGGGTGCTGTTGACTCATGGGTGTGGGTATCTACAGGCATGGGAGCCCCATGGGTATGGGTGCTGAAGGACCTGGGTGCCCCATGGCATGGGTGCTCGTGCGAATGGGTGCTCATGGACATGGATGCCCCGTGACATGGGTGCCCCATGAGCACGGGTGTGCGTGGGCATGGGGGCTCCATAAGTATGGGTGTCCGTGGGTGTGGGTGCCCAGGAACCTGGGTGACCCATGGCACGGGTGCTCACGGGTACGAGTGGCTCACTGCATGTGTGCCCGTCAGTGTAGGTGCTCCATGGGCGGTGGTATCTGTGGGTGTGGGTGCTCATGGACACGGGTGCCTCGTGTGGATGGGTGCTCAGGGTTATGGGTGCTCAGGCACCTGGATGCCCCCATGGCACGGGTGCTTGTGCACATGGGTGTCCATGGGCATGGGGACCCTACGAGTGTCTGTAGGATGGGTGGCGCATGGCACCCATGGGTGCCTGCCAGCGTGAGCACCCATTGGTGCGGTCACGGGTGTTTGGCCCCCTCCCCGCAGGAGCACTTCAACTACTACTCCCTGGACCCGGTGCTGGGCCACCTCGTCTTCTCCCTCAAGTATGACGAGCAGGAGCACCTCCACCTGCTGCTGCGGTGAGCAGGGTGCCAGGGGGCACCCATGGGTGCTGGTTGAGGATAGGGCACCACCCTGACACCCCCCCACACACACACCTTGCCCCACAGCACCCGTGCCCGCACCCTGCACGACGTGGTGCCCATCTCCTGCCTGGCCGAGTTCCCCAACGTGGTGCAGATGGCCAAGGTGGGTGCAACACCTCCGGTGCAACACAGCACCCATGGGTGCCCCCCGCCCCCCCCGCCCCCTCCCAACCCCGCAGGCATCCCGCCTCATCCTCGCCTTCGACGAGCGACGAGTCAGCAACCACTTCAGATTTGGGGTCATCT
>NW_008794443.1:68472-68794 GCF_000699145.1 Aptenodytes forsteri
GGGGTGCCCCCGGGTGGCCCCCCCCCGGGGCTGCCCCTCGCCCCCGCAGGGCCCCGAGTTCCAGGAGTTCCTGCTGACGAAGCTCATCAACGCCGAGTACGCCTGCTACAAGGCCGAGAAGTTCGCCAAGCTGGAGGTGGGTGCAAATGTGGGTGCTGGGTGCTGAGCATGGGGGTGCTGAGGGTGCTGGGCATCTGGAGGGGGTGCGCCTGCAAGGGGGCTGGGCATGTCGTGGGGCACGTGGGTGCCGGGCAAAACGTGGGTGATGTGTGCGCAATGGGGCTGTGGGTGCTGTGGATGGGGGGGGTGTGCCTGCTAGGGG
>NW_008794443.1:69150-69667 GCF_000699145.1 Aptenodytes forsteri
TGCCTGCAACGGGGCTGTGCATGCCGTGGGTGCTGTGCCTGCTGTGGGTGCTGTGGATGTGGGTGCTGTGCCTGCAGTGGGGCTATGCATGCTGTGGGCCCCATGTCTGCAGTGGGTGCCATGGATGCCGTGGGTGCTGTGCCTGCAGCAGTGCTGTGGGTGCCGTGCATGCCATGCCATGGGTGCTGCGCATGCCGTAGGGCTGTGCATGCGGGTGCCGTGCCCGTGGTGATGCCGTGCACGTGGGTGCCGTGTACACTGGGTGCTGCTGTGCATGGCAGGGGGGCCATGCCTGCAGCAGTGGCGTGTGGGCGGGTGCCATGCCTGCTGTGGGTGCGGTGTGTGTGGGTGCTGTGTACACTGGGTGCTGGGGGGGTGTGTGTGTGCCATGTATACTGGGTGCGGTGCCTGCTGTGGGTGCTGTGCACGTGGGTGGCCGTGCCTGCTGTGGGTGCTGTGCACGCCGTGGGGGCCGCGTGGGGTGGGTGCTGTGCACGCCGTGGGGGCCGCGTGGGGC
>NW_008794443.1:70749-71644 GCF_000699145.1 Aptenodytes forsteri
ACCCCCCCCCCCCCCCGCCAGGGACGGCCCCGCCGCCGCCCCCGCCGTCCCCGAGGGCACCTGCTCCGCACACAGCTCCCCCGAGAGCCGCCGGCACCCCGACAGGTCCCGCACCCGGCACCGGGACGGGGTGGCACCGGGATGGGGTGGCACGGGGACTGGAGGGGACCGGGGCAGGGTGGCACCGGCATAGGGTGGCACCGGGATAGGGTGGCACCGGCAGGGGGTAGCACAGGGATGCAATGGGCCAGGGTGGCATTGGGATGGGGTGGCACCAGGATGGGGTGGCACCAGGATGGGGTGACATGGGGACGGGGTGGCATCGGGGTGACACAGGGACTGGAGGGCACTGGGACGGGACAGCACATGGATGGGGTGGCACAGGGATGCAATGGGACAGGGTGGCACCAAGATGAGCTGGCACTGGGATGGGGTGGCAGTGGGACAGGGTGACATCGGGGTGTCATGGGGACTGGAGGGCACCGGGACAGGGTGGCACCGGGACAAGGTGGCACCGGGATAGGGTGGCACTGGCATGGGTTAGCACAGGGGTGCAATGAGCCAGGGTGGCACTGGCATGGGGTGGCACTGGGATGGGGTGACATGGGGACTGGAGGGCACTGGGATGATGTGGCCAGGGGACAGGGTGGCACCAGGACGGGGTGACATGGGGACAGGGTGGCATCGGGGTGACACAGGGGCTGGAGGGCACTGGGATGGGACAGCACACGGATGGGGTGGCACAGGGATGCAATGGGACAGGGTGGCACCAAGATGAGCTGGCACTGGGGTGGGGTGGCAGTGGGACAGGGTGACATCGGGGTGTCATGGGGACTGGAGGGCACCGGGACAGGGTGGCACCGGGACAAGGTGGCACCGGGATAGGGTGGCACTG
>NW_008794443.1:84263-86133 GCF_000699145.1 Aptenodytes forsteri
GGGTGTCATGGGGACTGGAGGGCACCGGGACAGGGTGGCACCGGGACAAGGTGGCACCGGGATAGGGTGGCACTGGCATGGGTTAGCACAGGGGTGCAATGAGCCAGGGTGGCACTGGCATGGGGTGGCACTGGGATGGGGTGACATGGGGACTGGAGGGCACTGGGATGATGTGGCCAGGGGACAGGGTGGCACCGGGATGGGGTGACATGGGGACAGGGTGGCATCGGGGTGACACAGGGGCTGGAGGGCACTGGGATGGGACAGCACACGGATGGGGTGGCACAGGGATGCAATGGGACAGGGTGGCACCAAGATGAGCTGGCACTGGGATGGGGTGGCAGTGGGACAGGGTGACATCGGGGTGTCATGGGAACTGGAGGGCACCGGGACAGGGTGGCACCGGGACAAGGTGGCACCAGGATAGGGTGGCACTGGCATGGGTTAGCACAGGGGTGCAATGAGCCAGGGTGGCACTGGCATGGGGTGGCACTGGGATGGGGTGACATGGGGACTGGAGGGCACTGGGATGATGTGGCCAGGGGACAGGGTGGCACCGGGATGGGGTGACATGGGGACAGGGTGGCATCGGGGTGACACAGGGGCTGGAGGGCACTGGGATGGGACAGCACACGGATGGGGTGGCACAGGGATGCAATGGGACAGGGTGGCACCAAGATGAGCTGGCACTGGGATGGGGTGGCAGTGGGACAGGGTGACATCGGGGTGTCATGGGAACTGGAGGGCACCGGGACAGGGTGGCACCGGGACAAGGTGGCACCAGGATAGGGTGGCACTGGCATGGGTTAGCACAGGGGTGCAATGAGCCAGGGTGGCACTGGCATGGGGTGGCACTGGGATGGGGTGACATGGGGACTGGAGGGCACTGGGATGATGTGGCCAGGGGACAGGGTGGCACCAGGACGGGGTGACATGGGGACAGGGTGGCATCGGGGTGACACAGGGGCTGGAGGGCACTGGGATGGGACAGCACACGGATGGGGTGGCACAGGGATGCAATGGGACAGGGTGGCACCAAGATGAGCTGGCACTGGGATGGGGTGGCAGGGGGACAGGGTGACATCAGGGTGTCATGGGGACTGGAGGGCGCAGGGCACTGGGAGGGGGCAGCACGTGGAGAGGGTGGCACAGGGATTCAATGGGACAGGGTGACACAGGGATGGGACGACACCGCGACAAGGTGGCACCAGGATGGTTGGCACAGGGTAGCATGGGGACAGGAGAGCACAGGGATGGGGGGTGTCACAGGGACAGGGTCACCCAGTGGGAGGGGGCAGCACGTGGAGAGGGTGGCACAGGGATTCAATGGGACAGGGTGACACAGGGATGGGACGACACCGCGACAAGGTGGCACCAGGATGGTTGGCACAGGGTAGCATGGGGACAGGAGAGCACAGGGATGGGGGGTGTCACAGGGACAGGGTCACCCAGGAACCTCGTGTCACAGGGACTGTATGTCGCGGGGACAAGGTAGCAGGGGGATGCAGTGGAGTGGGGTGACACAGGGATGGGGTGGCACTTGGGTGGCCTGGGCATAGGGTGGCATGGGGCGGGGGTGGCTTGGGGTTCGGGTGGCATGGAGGTGGGGTGGCACAGGGGTGGGTGGCATGGGGACAGGTTGGTGTGGTGACAAGGGACATGGGGATGGGACGGCATGGGGCTGGGACATCACAGGGATGGGATAGCGTGGGGACAGGGTGGCACGAGGATGGGACATCACCGGGATGGGATGGGGACGGGGTGGCACGGGGATGGGACATCCCAGGGACGGGGTGGCGTGGGGACGGGGTGTCCCGGGGACAGTGTGGTGTCATGGCGGGCCATGGCGGGGGGGGCACGGCGCGGTGCC
>NW_008794443.1:88400-89203 GCF_000699145.1 Aptenodytes forsteri
TTTCTCCTCTTTCCCGGGCGCTGTTATCCAAAAAAAAAAAAGGGGGGGGGTTGGAATCAAAAATAAATCCCCCTCCATGGTTTGCAAGAGGCGCTTTAGCAGAGGAGGAAGAGGAGGGCGAGGAAGGGCAGGAGGATGGAGGCGGCGGCGGCAGGGCGGCCGGCGGCGTTGCAGTGGGCTCGGTTTCCCCCTCCATGGTTTGCAAGAGGCGCTTTAGCAGAGGAGGAAGAGGAGGGCGAGGAAGGGCAGGAGGATGGAGGCGGCGGCGGCAGGGCGGCCGGCGGCGTTGCAGTGGGCTCGGTTGGAGCCGATGCAGGCGGCGTAAGCCATGGCGTGGGGGATGTAATTTTGCTCGTGGACCCCGTGGAGGAGGTGGGCCATGGGGCCGCGGGCGAAAACGGCCACGTCCTCGCCGCCGTGGGTCTCCTGGCGAAGCGTCCTGGCGCAGCGGCACGGCCGACTGCGCCTGGTAGTTGGCGTGCGCTGGGGCAAAAAAAAAGCCAAAAATAAGAATAATTTTTAGAAAGCACTAATTTTAACCATGCTGTAATAATTTCAGGAAGGGGGGTGGTGGTTGCCCCAAAATGCACTCACCGAAATCCACGGCGGAGACGTTTTCTCGCTCGCCTGCCACGATTTTATAGCCGGGGCCGTTGCCGTAGAGGATGGAGGTGAAGGGTTTGCGGTCCACGTCGCTCTGCATCGGGGCCAGACCTGGCGGCGGCGCCACCGTCAGCACGGGGACGTCCCCAAGGTGTGTGTGTCCCGCCCCCCCCCCATGGCATGGCAGGGGGTCACCGAAA
>NW_008794443.1:89860-92427 GCF_000699145.1 Aptenodytes forsteri
AAAAAAAAAAAAAGGGGGGGGGGGGCCAAATCCAGCACCGCCCCCCGCTTCTTGTGCTGGTTCAAGCGTTTCACCCCCCACCGGATCCAGGGTGAGTAGATAGGAGCCGGGGGGATGCTCCCAGCCCTTCCTTCCTCCGGCCCGGACGAATCCTGCAGCCCAGCTGGGCTGGAGAATTGCAGCGTGGGCCAAAAAAAATTGCATCCCCAGGGGGTGAAAACTGCATCCCCGGGGAGGGCGGGGGGGGGGGGGGGGGGGGGGGGGGGGGGTGGTACCAGCATCCCCAGGGCAGCTACCAGCATCCCTGGGGGGGTAACACCATCCCTTCGGGGTACCAGCATCCCCAGAGGAGCAGCAGCATCCCTTGGGGGTACCAGCATCCCTTGGGGGTACCAGCATCCCTTGGGGGTACCAGCATCCCTTGGGGGTACCAGCATCCCTTGGGGGTACCAGCATCCCTTGGGGGTACCAGCATCCCTTGGGGGTACCAGCATCCCTTGGGGGTACCAGCATCCCCGGGGCGGGGTACCCTTGGAGGTAGCAGCATCCCTTGGGGGTACCAGCATCCCCGGGGTGGGGTACCAGCATCCCTTGGGAGTACCAGCATCCCCAGGGGGTAACTGGCCACTCCAGCTTCCCCAGCACCCCGGGACGGGCCAGGGGTCCCCCAAGGCACGGGGTTGAGGCCGGGGCACCCCTGGGCGCTGGGACTCACCCAAGAGGAAGTCGACGCGGCTGAGGTTGAGCGCCAGCAGGTCTCGCCGGTGCCACACGTATTTGGCGACCTGGGGATGGGGGACAGGCGGGTCGTCACCTCCCCATCGCCTCTGCCAACCCCAGGGCTGCTTTATAGCCCCCTCCCCAAAATAGCTCCCCACCACCACCCCAGGAATGGCTTTGTAAGGTTACAGTGGGGTGACATGTATGTACCCCCCCCAGAAAAAGTCCCCGTCACCTTGCCGGGGGGCTTGGCATCGTGCCATGCCTGGACGAGGTCCCTGCGGTCCAGGCGGGTACCCCGGTGCTTGTCCTCGTGGGGATACTCCACGTCACTGGCGTTTTTGGGGAACATATATTTCCGCCCGCCGCCCAAGATCACCTGCCAAAGGGGGAAAAAAAATGCATTTTAAAAATTATTTTAAATTATTTTTAATTTTTTCCCCCCAATTTGGGCTTAATGGGGGGAAAAACCCTGGCGAGGCGGAGTGGGATGTCCAGGAAAACCCTGGCGTCGCGCAAAAAAGCGGGCGAAAACACCCGAGGAATTTCACCTCGCTCGAAATAACCCTGAATCTCTTCCTATTAATTAAAACCCAAGACAAAAATAATCATTTCCAGCGGCAAATTTGGCTTTTTAAAAAAAAAAATTTTCACATCTGTGGGAGGGATGCTCCACATCGGGGTCCCCGCGTGAACCCGCCGGGACGGAGCCCCATCCCGCAGCTCTCACAGTTTGTTTTGGAGCCTGATTTATTTGGCCTCCGTTATTTATAACCGAGCAGAGATTTTTTTTATTCCCCCCCGCTTTCTCCGCGCAGAAGGTGAATTATAAAGCTGCAAAACACCGCCGCCAAAATTATTAAGCAAAAAAAAAAAAGGGAAAAAAATGTCTTTTCCCTGCTATATAATTATTTCCAGCCTGGGACAGAGTTAAAATTATATTAAAGGGAAAAAAAACAGAAGAAGAGGCTATTAAAGAGCTAAATAACAGGCTGAAATGTTTTGCTTTGGGGCTATTTTGAAGGACAGAAGAGTATTTATTTACAGGGCTGAATTTCTGCGTAAATCCGCAGCGAGGGGCAGAATCGGGGGGGAAAATGGAGGGTTTTGGGTATGGGAAGTATGAGAAAGGAGGGGGCTGCTGTGGATGTGGGTGGAGGGGGGGTGAAGCGGGATTTGGGGGTCTGGTCCTATTATGTGCTCGTGGTCCCAGCCCTACGTCTGATGGGGGTCCTGGCGGTGCGTCCATCGGTGGTCCTGGTCCCATATCCACCCAACAGCCCTGGTACCTCACCCATGGGTGGTCCTGGTCCCACATCTGCTGGGGGTTCTGGCTCTCCACCCACGGGTGGTGACGGCCCCATATCTGCTGGGGGTCCCAGCCCTGCACCCGTCAGTGGTCCCAGTCCAACATCTCCCGGGGATCCTGGCTCTTCACCCACTGGTGGTCCCAGCCCAGTATCTACTGGGGATCCCAGCCCTGCACCCATTGGTAGTCCTGGTCCCACCTCTACCCATGGCCCCATCCTCATCCTTGGGTGGTCCTGTTCCCGTCCCTGGGTGGCTCCAGCCTGCATCCCTGGTGGCCCCGTCCCCATCCCTACCTCGATGTCGGGGATGTTCTCCACCAGCTGCCGGGCGATGTCCTTGCAGCCACCCTCCAGCGCATCTGGGGGCATCTCTCCATCCGAGTACCAGTCGCGGTTGGCGGAGTGGGCGTAGGCGGCGCTGGGCGTCGCGTGGGTCACCCGCGTGGTGGTGACAATGCCCACCGCCTTGCCTGCACCACGAATTCAGAGGGCAATGGTTGGAACACCCCCAAAACTCACCGCTTTACCCCCCCCCCC
>NW_008794443.1:93023-93854 GCF_000699145.1 Aptenodytes forsteri
CCCCCCCCCCCCCCCTGACCTAATTTCGGCTCCCGGTCGATGCCGGCCGCCCGCCCGTGACCTTGCGGTGGGCATCGCATCCCCCACGGGCGTCCTGGGGGAGTTCAGGATCTGCCCCCCACCCCCCCGGGGGGCTCACCTTGGCCAAGGCGACGTAGGGGAACTTGTCCATCTCCAGCAGGCTCTCCTCGCCCTTGAGGTTTTGCAGCTGCCCTTTGAGGATGCGGGCGGCCGTGACGGTGGAGACGCCCATGCCTGCCAGGGCACCCGTCAGCTCTCCGCCGAGGACGGGCCAGCTCGCCGCATGGGTGCCATGCAATGCCAGCGGGCACCCAGTTTATCCCAGCACCCGATTTATTACAAACCCAGTTTGTTGCAGCAGCCAGTTTATCCCAGCACCCAGTTTATCGCAAACCCAATTTATTGCAGCACCCGCTTTATCCCAGCACCCAAGTTATTGCAAACCCAGTTTATCGCAGCACCCAATTTATCACAGCACCCAATTTTTTGCAAATCCAATTCATTGCAGCACCCAGCTTATTGCAAACCCAGTTTATCGCAGCAACCAGTTTATCCCAGCACCCAACTTATTGTAAACCCAATTTATCGCAGCACCCAATTTATCGCAAGCCCAGTTTATCGCAGCACCCACTTCATTGCAGCACCCGCTTTATCATGACACCCAATTTATTGCACGCCCAATTTACCGTAGCACCCACTTTATTGCACCCACTTTATGGCAGCACCCACTTTATCACGGCACCCGTCCCCTGCAGCCCCCGCTCCTCCTCTTGCCCCCCCCCCCCCGGCCGGCCCCCCGCCCCCCCCCCC
>NW_008794443.1:93975-95049 GCF_000699145.1 Aptenodytes forsteri
CGAGGAGTGCCTTCTGTGGGGGTCCCCCCCCCCCCCCCCCCAAACCTCACCTACCGGGGATCAGCGATGCCGAGCCGAGCTGGGCAAGGAGGATAAGGAGGAGAGCCTTCATCCTGCGGCGCTGAGCAGGTGCTGGATAAGAGAGAGCTGCAGCGGGGGGCACCCGCTCCGTGCCTCAGTTTCCCCACCAAGACCTTTGCCCCGGGGCTCAGCCAAGCGAGGACGGGAGGGAAATGTCCCCTCCCCACGTGGTCACCGATGTGACCCCCTGGGGACGTGCCAGCTGCCCCCCCCCGCCACCGGTCCCACGGGGCGTCACCTCACTGGCACCAACCCGGGGCTGGGGGACGGTGGCACGGCCCCCGTGTGCACGTGGCACAGCGGGGTCCCCGTCACGTGGCTGGGTCTCCATCGCGTGTCCCTGTCCCCATTGCATGGCCACGCCCCCATCACGGCTGGGTCCCCATTGCACGTTAGGGTCCCCATTGCATGGCCGTGTCCCTATAGCATGTCCCTGTCCCCATCGTAGCTGCATCCCCATTGCACATCGGGGTCCCTATAGCATGTCCCTGTCCCCATCATATGTCCATGTCCCCGTTGCACACCCGTGTCCCATCACATGTGTCCCCATCCCATGTCTGTGTCCCTATCCCATGCCCATGTCCCCACCGCACGTCTGTGTCCCCATCGTGTGTCCCCGTCATGTCTATATCCCCATCTCACATCCATGTCCCCGTTGCGTGTCTGCATCCCCATCATGCACCCGTGTTCCCACCGTGTGTCCACGTCCCCATCGCACGCCCATGTCCCTGTTGCACGTCTGTCCCCGTTGCACGCCCGTGTCCCCACCACATGCCCATGTCCCCATCACAAGTCCATGTCCTTGCTGTATGTCCGTGTCCCTGTTGCATGTCTATGTCCCCATCGCATGCCCGTGTCCCCGTTGCACACCCAGGTCCCCATCACATGCCCATGTCCTCATTGCACACCCATGTCCCCATCGCACGTCTGTGTCCCCATCACATGCCCATGTCCTCATTGCACACCCATGTCCCCATCGCACGTCTGTGTCCC
>NW_008794443.1:95906-96158 GCF_000699145.1 Aptenodytes forsteri
ATGACCCCATCACATGCCCATGTCCCTGTTGCACACTTGTGTCCCCATCACCCACCCATGTCCCTGTTGCACACCCGTGTCCCCATCACACACCCGTGTCCCCACCACATGCCTGTGTCCCCATTGCACACCCACATTCCCATTGCACATCCGTGTCCCCATCACACCCCCGTGTCCCTGTTGCACACTCATGTCCCCATCGCACCCCCACATCCCCAGCGCACCCTCCCCCCCCTCCTTGCACCCCCCATC
>NW_008794443.1:97566-98474 GCF_000699145.1 Aptenodytes forsteri
CCATCCCTGTCACCCCACACGCACGCAGCTGCGGGTGCTTGCTGGTGATGAAAAGCTCATTAAAAAGCTCGTTAGCCCAGCACACGGAAAGCTGCAACCCGGGGAACTCCTTGCTGCGAGGCTGCGTGCACAAACCCGGCCAGGCTCGAACCCCCAAACCCTTCGAGGGGCTGTTAAACACACACGGGGGGGGGTGTGTGTGTGCAAGGTTGCGGCCCAAGGAGCACACTTGCATGCTTAGGTGCTTGCACAATTGTATGCTTGCACAATTGTATGCTTGCACAATTGCAGGCTTGCAATTGGGCGTGTGCACACTTCCACAATTGTGTGCTTGTATGCTTGCATACAATTGCAGGCTTGCAAGCTTGCACAAGAGTGTGTGCTTGCACGCTTGCACAGTTGCCTGTGGGCATGCTTGTAAAATTGCATGTGTGCCCCCTTGCACAACGGTGTGCTTGGCTGTTTGCAAAACCGCTTGCTCGCACAAGTGCATGCTTGCACAATTGCATGCTTGTATCTTTGCACAACCATGTGCTTGCACGGCCATGTGCTTGCACATGTGCACAACCGCATGCCTGCAGAATCGTGCGCTTGCAACATTGTGTGCTTGCACGCTTGCATGCTTGCACAATCGCATGCTTGCAGGATTGCATGCTTGCACGCTCCCAGGAGAAACGCCGTATCCCTTTGCCAGCGAGCGAGCTGCGGTGATTTATCAGGGGGGTGCTTTCAGCAGCTGGGGGGGGGCATGGGGACCCCCAAAATGGGGTTTGGGGCCCCCCGAAAGAGTTAAAGGAGGCGAGCGAGGAAGCCCGTCCCTCCCGTCGGCCCCATTGGTTTTCCCATCCCAGGTACATCCTTTGCTCGTCACCCTTCGTCACCCTCCGTAGGCCGTGGCGGCGTAACGA
>NW_008794443.1:99815-118355 GCF_000699145.1 Aptenodytes forsteri
TTTTTTATTTTAAAGAAAACAAAGGGGGGGGGGGGGGGGGAGAGAGAAACAAAAACCACCCTGTTTTGACCCCAAAAAGGGGTGTTCCCCCTTCACAAGCTGGGGAGCAGCAAGGGGTGGGGAGCACCCATGGGTGCTGCTTTGCCCCCATGCCCCCACTGGGGGGGGGGGGAGGGGGGGAGCGGTGCTAAAAGTACCTCCCGGACCCAATTTTCCCCAAATTAAGGATGCTGGGGGTTGATCCCAGTGCCCCTCAGGGGTGTTTTGGGGGGTGTGTGTTCATCCCCAAATTAAGGATGCTGGGGGTTGATCCCAGTGCCCCTCAGGGGTGTTTTGGGGGGTGTGTGTTCAAGCTCAGCTTGGATTCTCTGATGTCTAATGCGGGGTTGAGCCAGCATGTCCCCAGCGAAAGGAAAAAAAGTGGGTGGGTGGTTTTTTTTTTTCCTTTTTTCCCCTTTTTCCTGCTGTTTTCAGGCTGGGGCAGGCAGGCGGGGTGGGGGATCGCTGAAAAAACCTAATTTCCTCAGGAAACGGAGTGAAAGCCTTGGCCGAAAGCTGGGACTCCAGGAATTTGGTGCTTTGGAGCCGTGGGGGCTTCGTGGATCCCCCCCGCCACCGTGCGAGCGGGGATTTGTGCCCGGAGCTGCAAATTTCAGCTATGTGCAAAAATAGGGGGGGGGGAAGTGAAAGGGGATGGAAAAAAATACAATATAAAATGAGATTTCACCAGCGATAAAATCCTGCAGTTAAAGCTTTTTCCCTCCGCCGTTTGCAGGCTCGAGGCAGGCACCCAGGGGTGATTTTGGGGCTGGAAACTGAGCTTTTTGCACAACCACGGAGGGAAACTGCCTGTGTCTTTTAACCCTTTTTCCTCCCCAGGTGGGTTTTGTGGTTAACTAAACCCAGGCTGCGACTCAGGATCTGGGGAGAGGATGGGATTCGTTATTAATTGTGCAAGGGGAGGTTTGGGAAGGCCGTTATCGGAGACGGGGCTGAGAACGGGAGCTTTCGTTGCATGCACGTTCCCGCCAGGGGAAACTGAGGCACGGCTGTGCCATGTTCGGATCAACTCGGTGTCCCTTTGGGGACAATGGCAGCGGGACGGGGACATCTGGATGGGTGCAAACCCCCGCCCTGCGCTGTGTCGGGGGCGAAGGGATGTGACTGGTGCCACTCGGCCCATCGGTGGCAGGGGCCGGGTTGGGTTTGGGTGTGCTCACCCCCTCGGCGGAGGGTTGTTTTCCACGACAGGAGACAATCCGGCTGGGTGGCAGGGCCGTCGTGCCAGGAGGGGAGGAAACGGCGGCGGCGGCACGATAAGGGCCGGCTGCCAACCCGTGAGGTTTCCCCTCGTTTTTCTACTGGGGGGGGGAGGGCAAGATAAGAGCCGGGCACTGGCATGCAATAACACCCGGGGGGCCAGTGAGCTGGGAAGGAGCCCGTCGGCAGCCTGAATTCAAGGTGCCGTCACCTTTGGGTGCTCAGAGGGACCCCACGGGGTGTTTCGGGGTGTGCATGGTTTGCAGGTGGGGCGTGGAGCGTGAGCAAGCCAGTAGTTTTGGGGTGAAAAGCCATTTTCTCTGCTACCAGCCTTTCTCAGGTCCCCGGCATACCAGGGGTCCCTGGCACAGGGGGGTCCCTCTCCCCGTTTCGCGGCCGGGAGCCAGTGGAGGAGGAACCGGCTTTATTCCAGGCTGAAGGGGCGGTTGCACAACCCGGCCCCGGGGGAAAGCGAGGCGGGTTCGGGCTTCGCTCAGCTTTTGGCTCCGGCCCTCGTCGCTTTCCATAACCTTCCTCCGGCGTTTGTTTAGCGCTTTACCACCCCGGAGCCATTCGGGATTTGGCTCCCTGGAGGAGGAGGCAGCTTTAGGGGGTGCGTATTCCTTCCTCGCCCTCCTTCCTCCTCCTCTTCCTTGACCCGGAGCTGCTGAACACCTCCATTTGCCGATCTCCCCGTGCAGATGTCGACCTACAAGCGGGCGACGTTGGATGATGAAGACCCCCTGGACTCCATCGGCGAAGGCGATGGGTACCCCAACGGCTTCCAGGTAGGGCTTCATGTGTGTTTTAGGGGGAAAAAAGGGTATTTCAGGTCCTGGCAAACAGCAGGAGCGGGGCGGGGGTTGCAGGAGGGTTTTCTGCCTGGGACCAGCCTTTCCGTGGGGCAAAGTGCGGCGTGGGCAGAGCCGTGTTGGCTCCCACCGGCGCTGCCCTTTGCTCCCCTCCAGGCACCTGGAGCCAGCGACAGGGGAGCCTGCGGGGCCGGATCCTAGCTCGGCTGTTTGCAACGCCCCAGCACCCAGTTTTTCTGCTGGCCAAACCCTTTCCTGGCGTGGCTGGGGCGAGCAATTATCGTGGCAGTGGGAGCTTTGTCCCCGCACAAAAGGGGATTAGGTTAATTCCTCCCCAAGCAGTGGGAAAGCGGCTTAAAAAGGGCCAAGGGTGGCGAGGAAGAAAAAACCAAAACAAACAAAAAACCCCACGGGCTGCCAGCGTCCGGCCTCACTGGGAAAGATCTGGGGCCGGAGCGATGTTCTTTGTGAGGGCCCCACTCCCAGCCCCATTGGTCTCTGCCTAGAATGGTGTTTTCTGCCCCCAAAATCAGAGCTCCGCTGTGTTTTCGCTTTCCCTGGCGGGGCCATCTCTGCTCGCCGTCGCATTGGGATGTTTCCTGGGGATGTTTTTCGGCTGAGTGGGAGTATCCTGTTACGGCACTTCCCGCCGCCACCGTGACCCCCACCCTGTCCCAGCGCCGGTGGTGGGGACGGGGACCACCCGGGGGGTTATAGCCATGCTCAAGGAGGGGTTTGGGGTGGCACAGGATAGCAGGTGAGCCTGCCGAAACGCTCGCCCCGCTCCCTTTCCTGCCATTGTGCCGCCCTTCCTGGTTGGTTTCTGGAAAGCAGCTGCCGCCTTTCCCAGCCTGAACCACGCCGGATCCCTCGCCGGGGGACAAATTCGTGCCGTGGGCTGTAGGAAGCAAAATGGAGGATGCGTCGGTGGGTTTTTCCGCTGGTGGGGAAACGTCGCTGCTTTTCCCTCAGGTGAACTTCCGCGGCTCGAGGAGCAGCCCGGGGTGCTGGGCTGAGCGGACGCATGCCGAGAAGCAGCTCGTGGTGCTGGTGGGGGTGCTGGCGGCCGTGCTGGCGGCATGTCTGCTGGGTCTCATCTTCCAGTACAGAGCCCGTAAGTCCTCTCACACCGCGCAGAGATCCTACTCCCTCGACCGGGACGGGTTGCTGGGGGGTTCCCTGGGATGGGATGCTCGGGCATGGGGTGGGGTGCTTGAGCACAGGATGGGATGCTTGCCTGCATCCTTCACTCCAGGGTGGGATGCTCGGGCACAAGGCAGGGTGTTTGCCTGCATCCCTTGCCCCAGGGCAAGACGCTCAGGTGCAGGATGGGATGCTCATCTGATCCTTTACCCTGGAGCTTGATGCTTGGGCACAGGATGGGATGCTTGCCCACATCCTTCACCCCAGGACGGGATGCTCGGGCACTGGGCAGGATGCTCGGGCATAGGATGAGATGCTTGCCTGCATCCCTCGCCCTGGGACAGGATGATCGGGCACCGGGCAGGATGCTCAGGCATGGGACTGGATGCTCGCCCACATCGTTTGCCCTGGAGTGGGATGCTCGGGTACGGGGCGGGATGCTCTGGCACCAGATGGGATATTTGCCCACATCCCTCGCCCTGGGGTGGGACGCTCCCCGGTGCGGCTCATCGCTCCGTGGCGGAGGAGCTGAACCCATCGTGCCCACCCCCAGGGCCACCCGCCGTGTGCCTGTCGGAAGCCTGCATCTCCGTCACCAGCTCCATCCTCAGCTCGCTGGACCGGGCGGTGAATCCCTGCGAGGACTTTTTCGGCTACGCTTGCGGGGGCTGGATCAAGGCTAACCCCCTCCCCGATGGCCACTCACGCTGGGGCACCTTCAACAACCTCTGGGAGCACAACCAGGCCATCATGAAGCATCTGCTGGGTGAGTACGCGGGAGCGGTGGGACCCCCGCGGTGCTGAGGAGCCCTGTTAGGTCCGGGGGATGCTGAAAACATGCCCGAGGGGATGTAAGGTTTGACTTAAACCCCAGCGTCAAACCAATCCGTGACGCATGCGCTGCGAGGACGTTGGGAAGCAGATCCTGGCTGTGTTTGCTATCCTGGATGCCCCTGGGATTTTTGACCGTGGTGTTGCAGCTCTTCGGCACCAAGTAGGGGAAGGGTCCTGGCCTCGGCTCCGCAAACCTCATGGCGGCGTTCCCAGGAGCTCTGAAATTCAGGATTTGCACCCCAGACTACATCCAGAGGCCATAGCACCCCAGTATCACCCCAAGGATATTTTTTTTTCCTCCTGCTATAGCTTCCAACCTTTGTGAGCAGTCTTTTTGGGGGGCTGGCTGCCAATCTGGCCATTTTTTGGGGCCAAAACTCCCCCAGCGGAGGGATGATCCCGGGCTCAGCCTATGCGTGCGAACACTGAAGCAGGGTGGCTTATCCGAGCAACCAGCGGGGATGGTTTGTTCAAGCTTTGAGCAAACAACTGGCTCCTTATCAGCACTTTCCACTGCGCCGGGGCCGATTATCTGAAAAGAGAAGGTTTGGGAAGAGTGTTGTCCTTCGGGAGAAGGGGGGTGGCGCGGGAATGGCTTCGTCCCCGGCTCTTCCTGCAGAAATCTGGTGCTGGTTTTACCGGGAGAAGGGACCGGGCCTCCAGCCAAGCAGTCGCGCTTGGCATTTCCTTGAATTCCTGGGAGCCGAGGGACCTTTAGTTAATAAAAACCGCACAGCTGGGAAGCCAAAGGTGCAAGCTGTGTCATGAGGAAAATAAAATAAAAAAACCCAACAAAACCCCAAAAAACCTCTGGGTAAGCAGAATTTACGGGGGGGGGGGGACACACACATAAAAGGATGGTTTTGCAGGCGGAGGAGAAAGATGGGTTTATTGTTCCTTCTTGCAGGAATAAATAATATGGGGCTGGGGAGCGCCAGCACGGGGGCAAGGGCAGCGCAGGGGGGTTGGGTGACGCTGGGAACATCAGAGCTGCTGGAAAAATGCTTTTTGTTTTTTCTTTCTTTATCTTTCTGCTCCAAAGAGCTGGAGCAGTGGCTGCGGGTGGGAGAGGAGATGGGGGCAGGAGGCCAGGAAGGGCTGGGAACCGTGGGATGCTCTTGGGGGCACGGAGGGGACCAGCGGGGCAATCCTCGGTGCCTTTTCAGAGCCTGGCTTTGCCCAAAACAGGGCTGAATATTTGTCCGGTGGAAGGGTGGGGGCTCCGGCGTGCATTGGTAGCCCCACAGGGGGACGGGTGCCCATCCCCAGGGACCCCCTGTGAGCCCCCCCCCGGTACCTTCTGCAGAAAACACCACGGCCAACGTGTCGAGCGAGGCGGAGCGCAAGGCGCAACGTTATTACCAAGCTTGCATGAACGAGAGCAAGATCGAGGAGCTGCGTGCCACCCCGCTCATGGAGCTCATCCAAAAGGTTCGTCCCCTTCCTTGCGGAAAAGCTGTCTTCCCTCTGCAAAATGGGGGAAAACCCCTCGTTTATGGGCAGTCCCAGCACCCACCAGACCCCATTCCCAGTGCTTCCCAGGGAAGAGCATCCCCCAGGGCAGGCGGGCAGAGAGAGGCAGGGATTTATAGGCAGGTCTTGCCTCTCCTGGACTTTTTAGCTCCGTTGCAAGATGTTTCTCCCCCAGGATGGGTACTGGAGGGATATTTAAGCAACTCCAGATGGTCATTCCTTAACCGAAAGCTGGTTGCTGTCTGTCCCCAGCTGGGTGGCTGGAACATCACGGGTCCCTGGGCAGGGGACAACTTCAACGCGACGCTGCGGGAGGTGACAGCACACTACCGCACCTCGCCCTTCTTCTCCGTCTACGTCAGCGCCGACTCCAAAAACTCCAACAGCAATGTCATCCAGGTGGATCAGTCGGGGTTAGGCCTGCCGTCGCGGGATTACTATCTGAACAAGACGGAGAATGAGAAGGTAAGGTCGTCAGGGGAAATCTAGCTTTGCCGGGGAGGTGCTGTGGGTGAGTGGCACCCATCATGCTGATCTCTCCCCCATCCCGCCACGTAGGTGCTCGCCGGGTACCTGAACTACATGGTGCAGCTGGGGATGTTCCTGGGAGGCACTGACGAGGAGTCGACGCGGCAGCAGATGCAGCAGATCTTGGACTTCGAGACGGCATTGGCCAACATCACCATCCCGCAGGAGAAGCACCGGGACGAGGAGGTCATCTACCATAAAATGACGGCTGGAGACCTGAAGGTAGGGATGGGGTTGGCGAGCCTCCCTGCTCCACTGTGGTTTGGGAAGCAGGGCTGATGGGTGGAGGTGACGCAGCCCCTCCGAGGAAGCCCAACATCAGCCAAACACCGCCTGGGAAGCTCTTGTGCAATAGCTTGGCCCGTGTCCTCCTTGGGGAAATCCCACCCTGACCCGCTCCTCCCAGCCTCCGGACCACCCCTGGGGCCGGTGGCCGTCCCGCCACGGCACTAACGCCCTCCCGGCGCTGCTGCCCTCAGTCTGGCTGCAGACGTCAGCCCAGTCACCTCCCTGTGTCCCCAAAGGGGCCCTAATGGGTTGTGTCAACATTTTTGACACCCGCCCCACTTTCTTTTCCTTTGCGAGAGGAAATTGTTTACTCCCCTCTGACCTTTGGAGGATGCTGCTGTTATGGGAACCGGTCTTTTGCAAAATCATCTGAATCCCTCAAACCAGGGGCTGATGCAGCAGCTTCCAGCTTGGGAAGCGGCTGCCACCCCCCTCCGATGGTTTTCGGATCCATAGCGGTGGCATGGCTTTTGCAGGAGCTGGCACCGGCTGTGGACTGGATGCCCTTCCTCGCCACGGTCTTCTACCCCGTGGAGCTCAACGAGTCGGAGCCTGTCGTGGTTTACGCCAAGGAGTACCTGGAACAGGTCTCCGACCTCATCCTGGCCACGGATAAATGGTGAGAGCCCCCAGCCTGTGCAGAGGGGTGCCCAGGGTGGGCAGGCGTGTCCCGCTGCCCACTTACCACCTCTCGCTGCAGTCTCCTCAACAACTACATGATCTGGAACCTGGTGCGGAAAACCAGCCCTTTCCTTGACCAGCGCTTCCAGGACGCCGAGGAAAAATTCATGGAAGTGATGTATGGGACGAAGAAGGTGAGGGGGAGCCCCCGATGCCCCCAAATCACCATTAAAATGGTGACAGCTTTTTAAGCAAAGTCCCCATCATGTTGCATCCAAAAAATAGGGATGTCGGGCAGGTTTTAGGGTGGCAGCTCTGGTGCAGGGGGATGGATGTGGACCCCATCTCCTGGCAGGGCAAGGGGGTGGGAAGGTGGGGGGGCTTCGGCTGTGCCACTGCTGATGACCACCTCTCGTCTCATGCAGACCTGCCTCCCGCGCTGGAAGTTTTGCATCAGCGACACGGACAACAACCTGGGCTTCGCCCTGGGGGCCATGTTCGTCAAGGCCACCTTCGCCGAGGACAGCAAACAGGTGGTACGTCCCCAAGCAAGCAGCGTGTGAGCCACCACGATGGTGGCCGGCTGGGGCAGCCAACGTTTCTCTGCCCACCCTTTGTCTACCGTGCATCCCTGTTCACTGGGTTTTTCACCGGTCCGCATGCCGTCTCAGCATCCCAGCCTCTTCCTGCCCACTGGTGCGAAGGGTCCTTGACCTCTCTGCAGTGGGAAGCTGGCTCTCTGGACCAACGTTGCACCACCTCGTTTTGTCTAGGCAGAGGAAATGATCACAGAGATTAAAACAGCCTTCGAGGAAAGCCTGGAGACCCTGCAGTGGATGGACGAAGAGACGAGGAAATCGGCCAAAGAGAAGGTGAGGCGCTGGCAGCAGCACCGGGGAGGAGAAGGTGGTGGTGGCGGAGCTGGGCGAGCCTGTCCTTTCATCCCTGGCACCAAAAGCACTTTGGTCCTTGTCACTCCCCAGGCAGATGCCATCTACAACATGATCGGCTACCCCAAGTTCATCATGGACCCCAAGGAGCTGGATAAAGTCTTTAATGACGTGAGTTGGTCAGATATGTCCCCTGGGTCTCCTATTCCCCCCTCCATTAGCGTGTGTGGGACACGGGTCCATCACCATGGCCTCAGGGCAGCCTTGAACCCCAGGTTTTCTCCAGAAGGGTCTCACTGATGTCCTTGGCCCTTCTCCGGGGACTTCCCAGAGAGCTGCGGGCCAGTCCTGGGGTGGCTGGGGCTCTCGGGATCCCTGCCCGGGAAGAGGAGGAGCCGGTTTCCGTAACGGTGATTCATTGCCCTCCCGAGACTCCGCAGATGTTGGAGAGGGGGGGAAACAAGAGCGGCTGCCACTCAGCTGGCTCCGGAGGCTCAAACATGACCATGGAGGAAGGAGTGGGGCTAGGCGATCACCACGCGTCACTCACGCCTTGCTCTTTTGCAGTACGAGGCCGTGTCCGACCTCTACTTTGAGAACGTCATGCAGTTTTACAACTTCTCGGCCAGGGTCACCGCAGACCAGCTCCGGAAACCACCAAACCGGGACCAGTAAGTCCTCCGCTCCGCTTCCCCGTTGCGCTCAGCGGGGAATATCACAATACCTGGAGCACTGGGATTTGGTGTCCACCAGACCACGCTGGGTTTGGGGAGTTAAATTTGGGCCAACGGCTTTGCACTGTCATAAGCCGATGGTGTCGGAGCAAACATCAGCAATGGGTTTGTGCTGCCCCATTGGCCGCGTTTGTGTCCCCGCAGGTGGAGCATGACGCCTCCGACGGTCAACGCGTACTACTCTCCCACTAAGAATGAGATCGTCTTCCCCGCTGGCATCCTCCAGGCCCCTTTTTACACCCGTGCATCTCCCAAGTAAGAGCCTAGGGAAAATGCGGAGGGCAGGATTCCCAAATTTCCTCCGGTCCCAAAATTTGAGGCTAAATTTCATGGCTGCGGGGAGCAGCGGCTGCTCTCTAAATCTCAGCATCACCCTCCTGCAGGTCACTGAATTTTGGTGGGATCGGCGTGGTGGTGGGCCATGAGTTGACGCACGCCTTCGATGACCAAGGTATGGCCAGGGCCAGGCAGGTGGGCTGCCGGTGGGGTGGTCGTTGAGGTGACGAAGGACCCGCTGTGTTTTTGGCAGGTCGGGAATACGACAAGGATGGCAACCTGCGTCCCTGGTGGAAGAACTCCTCGGTGGAGGCCTTCAAGCATCAGACAGCATGCATGGTGGAGCAGTATGGCAACTACACCGTCAATGGCGAGGCCGTCAATGGCAAGCACACCCTCGGGGAGAACATCGCCGACAACGGGGGCCTCAAGGCTGCCTACCGGGTAGGGCCACGGGGCTGGGGACATGCGGCGGGTGGCACGGCGTGGTGGGATCGGTGTTGTCCCCTGAGCCTGCTGTGGTCCCCGGTCTCCAGGCATATGAAAACTGGCTGAAAAAGAATGGGGATGAGGAAACCCTCCCGACCCTCGGCCTCACCAACCACCAGCTCTTCTTTGTTGGTTTTGCCCAGGTAGGTCACTCGGTGGTGGGCAGCGAGGATGGACGCACTGTGGGCATTTGCAGGCATGCCCACATGGTGTTGGGAGGGTGTGACAGCAAAACTGAGGTCTCCAGAGATGCTACGTGGTGAATGGAGAACCAGGTTGGGGTGCCGCTGGTTAAAAAGCGGGACAAAGTTGGAGCTCGAGCTCTGTTGGTGCCCATCACACAAGCGGGGAGGTCTGATTTGGCACCAAGTGGTGCCCTGTGGTTGCAGATGCTGGCGCTCACGCCTCTCGCCCTCCGCTTGCAGGTGTGGTGTTCGGTTCGCACGCCGGAGAGCTCGCACGAGGGACTCATCACCGACCCCCACAGCCCCTCGCGTTTCCGCGTCATCGGCACTGTCTCCAACTCCCGGGAGTTTGCAGAGCATTTCAGCTGCCCCCTCGGCTCCCCCATGAATCCCCGCAAGAAGTGCGAAGTCTGGTGATGGGCGAGCACCCGAGGGAACCAGCTGCCGATTGCTTCGTCCTCTGCCGACGGCTGAATTTCCCCGGTTCTTTTGAGAGGCTCAAACCACTTCTCCGTGCAACGAACTGCCCAGCTCTCAGCCGGAGCGGCGCCCCGCGTCCCCGGTATCGTCTGAGGTTCGATCCACTGTGAAAACTCCTCATCCCCTCGCTCGTTTGTGAAATGACTTCAATTTGGGGGTCTTCTCTTTCCCACCGTGACTGGGCCACGTGTCAAGGCACGTGCGTCCACGGGCACTACCCCGTATTTACACAGGCAGTGCTCCAGCCTGACCCACCTGCCCGGCAAAAGCTTCTTCAGAGGCGATAAAGGGAACGCTGCAGCGCAGGCGGGTTTGGCTGCGTGTCTAAATACACCTGATGTACCTTCCTCTCTCCAAAGATGCGCACATGAGGATGGAGAATATTTTAAGATATATTTTTTTTGGGGGGGGGGAAATATATATATTTTTTTCATGCGTTGTAGAATACACTGGAAAATTTCAGGGAAAATGCATTTAAAAGCCTTTTTTTTTTTTTTTTTTTTTTGTGTCAAAGTTTAGTTTTTTTATTATTTTTTTTTTTTCTAATTTCCCTCCCCCCAGCCACTATAAAACACAAGTCCTGCCTTGCCTACAGTCAAAATATGAGAAAAAAGCAACAAACGGTGAGAACAAATATGGGAGATTAGTATATTTATTAATTTTTTTTTTACTCAATGCAGCTGTAGGTGCAGCACCCTGTGGTGACAGTCCCTTGGCTGGGGAAGCTGGATTGGGCTGCCCGGGCTGCGGATGCAAGTAGCTGACCCCGGATCCTGGGTTTCTTTGGGAGGGACAGTCCTCGGAGAATGCTGATGGGAAAATTGGGGACAGCGGGGCCTGGGGGACAGGTCTGGAGGATGCTGCGGGTCACAGAAAGGCTCTGCTAGGATGCTGCGACTCCTGGCATTAGCTTTAATTTCGGAGTGCGAAGGGAAAAGTTGACGTGCCAAAGATGTAACCAAGGTGGTGACGGTGCGGATGAAGCATCTGGTTCTCCCTCCTGTCCCCTCTGAAGCAAGGTCAGCCCTGATTTCCTGGCCCAAAAGCTTCCCCAGACAAGCGCAGGTGGTTCCTGCCGCTTGCTTCGCTTGCCACCGTGCCTGGCCTCTGTGCCCAGGAAACTGCAAGCCCCAAAATCATGGCACAGCCCCAAACCTCCATCCCCCTGCGGCTGGTTTGGCACTGGTGCGAGATCTGGCCAGGATGGGGGCGAGGGGCTTTCTTAAAGTGGTTTTTTTTTTTTGTTTTTTTTTTTTTTTTTTTTTTTTTTTTTTTTTTTTTTTTTTTTTTTTTTTTTTTTTTTTTTTTTTTTAATATTCCTTTTGCGGATATTCCTTTTGCGGTTTTCAGAGGAAACCACTGACAGTAGCTCAGGTGCTGTGTGTTGTCTCGTGGGGTGCCTTCTTGCTCTAGACAGAAAGCAAAGATGTAGAGGGATTTTTAATATTTATATGTAAAAGGAGGGATGGGGGGGGGGGTGTTTTGTAACTATTTTTTCACCCTACATGTGGGGCTTATCGTAACTGAAATAAATACTTTTTACTGGGTCTGGAGCTGCTCATGACTTGTTTTTTCTGATAGCAGGAGAGCCTTGCATCCCTCTTATCTGCATTTTTCTCCCCGTCCACACCAATGAGACAAAAATTGTACTGACAAAATTGAGCTGAGGCAGCTTTTCCCAGCCTGCACTTGGTGTCTGCTGCCTCTCTCAGAGGCTAAAGCCAGGCTTTTGTGCCCAAAAACCTCACTCTTGCTGTGGGTGGTTGTTTGCTTTCCACCTCTATGGCATGGCCCCACACATCTCCCCAGCAGGGAGGTCTTTCCCGGATGCTTCTCCGTCCTCCCGGGTGAGTTTTTGGCTGGCCAGGCTGTGCTTGGATCCAGCGGCATGGGCCCCGCACAGGTTGATCTCCAAACGGCCTTATTTATAGCTCTGCGATGCTGGCTGGATGCTGCCAGCTCAAAAACACAGGCCAACGTTCGCTCCCGAGCGGATGCTCCGTGGCTTCATCAGGCTTGCCCAAAAAATGCAAGGCAGCACCTAGACCGTAGGCTCCCCGCTGTGCCTCACCCCAGCACCTGGGAGGGCTCATGGCCATAAAACAAGCAATGGTACTGGGTGCTCGTTTGCTATTTAGCCCTGGCTTGTTATCAGGGGCTGGGTTTGGGCTGCAGCCCCCCTGGTTTTGCCCCATCGGTAGTGAGCTCTTGGAAATACAGAGCGTTTTTGCTGCTGGGATGAGCAGGACTGAGCCAGTGGCACGCAGGGGACACGAGTGTCGCATAAATAACGCGGCAAAATTTCCCTCTTGCTGTTTTCACTGTTTTCTCTCCCAGATTAAACTGAAAGGCTTTCTGCTTGCACGACTCTGTGCGAGGCCCTCTGTTTCCTGCAGAGCTGGGAGACCATCCGTGGCCGTTGTTTTCCCCAGGATCTGGCGGGAAATGGTGGTGCAAACCCGCAGAGGGCGGTGGAGCCGAGAAAATCGCTGCCTGCGCTCTCCGCTCCTGGGCTAGCAGGAGTTAGCGACGCTACCAGCGTGGTATTTTGGCCTGGATCCGGCCCCGCATGTTTAAAATGCGGTGAAATGCCTGTGTTCCTAGGAAAAGAGAGGAACGGCGTGGGTGTAAGGCAAAGAGGAATTAAGCGGGGAGAGCAAGGCTGGGGTGAAAGAGTGTTTTCCCAGCTGCAAGAAGCAGGGAGGGGGGCACAGCCCGTTGCGTGGAGAGGTAGGATGCTGTTGGAGGTGGTTTAGCCATCTGAAAGGGAAATATTTTGGCTCTCGGGTGTTTACTCGCAGTGAGGGACTGGGCAGGTGGTGTCTCGGCCACCGCGAGGGGACAGCCCCAGCGCAGGATTTCAAGGGCGAGCATCAGCTTGCATCATGGCAGGGGGACGCCGCGGTCAAGGCTCCCCACGCTGGGCTTGGAGCCGGCGGTGGATGTTTGCCTCTCTGGGAAGCTGCCGGGTGTAGGCAGGAGGTGACTCATCCCGCTCGCGTGCCAGTGCCTGGTGTGGGCTTGCCTGATCCTGGGTGGTATTTGCTTTATTTTGTGCTCAGCCGTGCCCCGGAGGGCAGAGATGTTTGCTGAGGGCTAAGCCTGGGCAGGAGGAGGAATGGGGAAAGCTCCAAGCAGGGCTGGTGGGTTTTTTTTTTTTTAAGTTGGTTTTTGGTTGTGTTTGGGTTTTTGTTTGGTTTTTGTTTTTTTTTTTTTTTTTCTGCCTGGAGGGTGTTGGAAGGGGATCAGTGGGGGGGAAAAGCAGAAGCCCAAAGAGGGAGGCGCTGCCGTGCCGTGCTGGGTGAAAGCAGGCGCCTGGAGTGTGCTGGAGCCTCCAAAATGAGCTGGAAAGGGCGGTTGTTCACAGGTTTGGTGGGGCCGAGGCAGCCTTCCAGGTGCAAGAGGCTGAACCCAACCATCTGAACTGCTCTTCTCCTTCCCAGCTTTCCCCCTCCGAGCAGGACCTAACCCCCAACACATCATGACAGTTGCTGGGGTCTGTCAGATTTTTGGGTAGTGAACAGGCGAAAAGCTTCCTCAAACAATTCCTGCAGGAAAACAGCTCTTTTCCAGTGATACCCCAATCCTTTACTCTCTTCCTAAGTTCACCAACAGCTCTGGTGCTCCTGCTACACTTTTTGTCACGTGGTTGTGAGCGTCTCTGCTGTGCCAGGTACGTGACAGACTGGTGGGACTGGAAAAAGGGTTGGTGATGCTCCGAAACAAGAGCTCAGCACTGTAAACTCAAGCTGCCCACAGCGAGACGTCGGTTCCCAGGTGCTAATAAAGCTAGCAGGAAAAATAGGAGGAAAAATGAAATGGAGAGGAACTAGAGGCAGTAGGAAGGGCGTGAATCCAGCTGGCACTTGCTCAGGCTTGCTAAATCTGCAGGTTTCGTTGGCCAAACCGTCCTATGTGGGGTAGTATGGAAGAGAGACCTGTCTGCTTTTTCCTCTTAGGGCGGGGGGGGGGGGGGGGTAAAAAGGAGGTGGCTGGGGGGAGGCATAGATTCTGGAGGAGCTTTAAGGCAGAGCCAGGGGTCTGGCTCCTTCACATGGCTAGCACACTTCAGGAGCTTCAGCAGACAATGTGGTAAAAATACTGTTTTTTTCTTTTCTAAATCGTAAAAAGGAGTGATATATCTAAAGATACTTGAGCTAGGAGGATCTTTCACAGCTGTGTTTACAAGCAGCTATTTCTGTAGAACAGAGGGAGCCATAGATGTCATTTGCTTTTGGTACGAATTTCCTTCCGCGTGAAGGGGTGTACCAGGAGAAGTGCCACGCTTGGGAGGTGGTCGACGGAACAGCGCCCGGCACTGACACCCCCTCCCCCCAGACCACACAGCTTTACTTGCACCCTCAAAATTATTACAGCAAAGTCTTTGCGAGCTGTGGAGGGGGAATCTGTCTTCCCAGCAGGCTGCAGACAGGAGAGATGTGCTGTGAGTGCAGCAGCTCTCCAGGATGCCTGGAGATCTATCAGTCCTTGGGCAAACCCCCTACCATGACAAAAGTTCCTCCCTTGTTCTCCTATTTTTGGGGAGTGGGAGAGTACTTGGCCTTTCTTTGAGGTCATTCTGATTTCTCTCTTCAGTCTTTAGTTTTCCTGGTGGGGAATTGGCAGTCGATCTGGCAGGCGGTAGGCTGCAGAGGAAAACTGGCTCAGAAAAAAAAAATACCTGGAGCCCCCTCTTGTAGCGAAATACTTGTTCCTGGCTGCAGATGGAAATACTCCCCATTCAGGACTTCTTTACAGGCTGGCGAGGCTTGGTTGGGCTTTTTTTTCCTCCAAAAATCTCATTGTTTTCCCTTTCACCCCATTTCCCACAAGCAGTTTGAGGTAGATGCGAGCTCACCTCATCCCAGGCATTTCCCTGACCCCAGTGCAGAACAAAAAGCACAGGAAGGGAAACTAAATAGTATGCTAGTCATCTTCCCTCTGCCATCGGCTCCGCTAATAACTTCTGGCACTACGCGGTGTGCTTGTTCGGTGTGTCTGTACCCTGTAGATAGTACCTTAGTAAGTAAGAAACTATTCCAGTTGCACAGCTACTCTTACTGGAGGCCGCCACAGCGGCTTAAGCGGCGTGGCAGCTCGCAGGAGCTTTTCTTCCGAGATCACACCTTGGAGGATGGCAAGCCTTGGGGTATGCTGCAGTCCTCGTGTGTCGGCATGGGTGGGTGTCGTGTCCTAAACCTGACCTGCACAAACGGAATTGTTTAATAATTCAGAGTCTGACTCAAAAGGGAAAACATACTCAAGACCCTTCTACTGTTTTTTTGGCCGCTGGGTACTGTGCTGAGTTTTGCTCTCGTGAATGACACCAAGTCCAGATTCTGCCCCTTCAGATTTGTATTTTAAAACTCAAAATTACTTTTCTGCTTACAAATCAGGCTGTTGTGGAGACAGGGATAGATGTGACTCATTGGGTAGGTTTTCTTTAGTGTGCAAGACCCCTACCTATCTTCTGACAACTTTCAGTTGCAGCACCAGTTACTCGCTAAGTGCCTGAATATACCACCAAGAGAGCCATTTACTGTAATAAAAGCTTTTCACTTTTAAGAGTTTATCTGTGATTGCTTTAAAGTATTATCTTCCTCCTAAACTCGCAGCTACCCAGAGGAAGCAGCAGACGGGACGCAAATAAACTATGGAAAACTTTCCTAAAGCAGCTCGTGTACCCCAGGCTGGGTGACACGGGATGGCAATACTTGCCCGCGCAGCGAAGGCACAGGGAGCATTTCCCTGGGACGTGCGGCGCGGCAGGAACGTCGGTAGGTGCCAGCGGGCTGGAATGAGCCCTCGGGAGCCAGCAGCGGGACAGGACAAGTCAGGACAATCCAGCGGCTGCTTGAGTCTGCTCTGAGGTCCTTTTTATCTACCCAAGACAGCAGAAACCGCCTTCGCCCCTGCCAAGCTCGGCCCGGCGGGGGGGTTTTTTTCTTTTCTAAATCGTAAAAAGGAGTGATATATCTAAAGATACTTGAGCTAGGAGGATCTTTCACAGCTGTGTTTACAAGCAGCTATTTCTGTAGAACAGAGGGAGCCATAGATGTCATTTGCTTTTGGTACGAATTTCCTTCCGCGTGAAGGGGTGTACCAGGAGAAGTGCCACGCTTGGGAGGTGGTCGACGGAACAGCGCCCGGCACTGACACCCCCTCCCCCCAGACCACACAGCTTTACTTGCACCCTCAAAATTATTACAGCAAAGTCTTTGCGAGCTGTGGAGGGGGAATCTGTCTTCCCAGCAGGCTGCAGACAGGAGAGATGTGCTGTGAGTGCAGCAGCTCTCCAGGATGCCTGGAGATCTATCAGTCCTTGGGCAAACCCCCTACCATGACAAAAGTTCCTCCCTTGTTCTCCTATTTTTGGGGAGTGGGAGAGTACTTGGCCTTTCTTTGAGGTCATTCTGATTTCTCTCTTCAGTCTTTAGTTTTCCTGGTGGGGAATTGGCAGTCGATCTGGCAGGCGGTAGGCTGCAGAGGAAAACTGGCTCAGAAAAAAAAAATACCTGGAGCCCCCTCTTGTAGCGAAATACTTGTTCCTGGCTGCAGATGGAAATACTCCCCATTCAGGACTTCTTTACAGGCTGGCGAGGCTTGGTTGGGCTTTTTTTTCCTCCAAAAATCTCATTGTTTTCCCTTTCACCCCATTTCCCACAAGCAGTTTGAGGTAGATGCGAGCTCACCTCATCCCAGGCATTTCCCTGACCCCAGTGCAGAACGAAAAGCACAGGAAGGGAAACTAAATAGTATGCTAGTCATCTTCCCTCTGCCACCGGCTCCGCTAATAACTTCTGGCACTACGCGGTGTGCTTGTTCGGTGTGTCTGTACCCTGTAGATAGTACCTTAGTAAGTAAGAAACTATTCCAGTTGCACAGCTACTCTTACTGGAGGCCGCCACAGCGGCTTAAGCGGCGTGGCAGCTCGCAGGAGCTTTTCTTCCGAGATCACACCTTGGAGGATGGCAAGCCTTGGGGTATGCTGCAGTCCTCGTGTGTCGGCATGGGTGGGTGTCGTGTCCTAAACCTGACCTGCACAAACGGAATTGTTTAATAATTCAGAGTCTGACTCAAAAGGGAAAACATACTCAAGACCCTTCTGTTTTTTTGGCCGCTGGGTGCTGTGCTGAGTTTTGCTCTCGTGAATGACACCAAGTCCAGATTCTGCCCCTTCAGATTTGTATTTTAAAACTCAAAATTACTTTTCTGCTTACAAATCAGGCACCCAAAATTACTTTTCTGCTTACAAATCAGGCTGTTGTGGAGACAGGGATAGATGTGACTCATTGGGTAGGTTTTCTTTAGTGTGCAAGACCCCTACCTATCTTCTGACAACTTTCAGTTGCAGCACCAGTTACTCGCTAAGTGCCTGAATATACCACCAAGAGAGCCATTTACTGTAATAAGAGCTTTTCACTTTTAAGAGTTTATCTGTGATTGCTTTAAAGTATTATCTTCCTCCTAAACTCACAGCTACCCAGAGGAAGCAGCAGACGGGATGCAAATAAACTATGGAAAACTTTCCTAAAGCAGCTCGTGTACCCCAGGCTGGGTGACACGGGATGGCAATACTTGCCCGCGCAGCGAAGGCACAGGGAGCATTTCCCTGGGACGTGCGGCGCGGCAGGAACGTCGGTAGGTGCCAGCGGGCTGGAATGAGCCCTCGGGAGCCAGCAGCGGGACAGGACAAGTCAGGACAATCCAGCGGCTGCTTGAGTCTGCTCTGAGGTCCTTTTTATCTACCCAAGACAGCAGAAACCGCCTTCGCCCCTGCCAAGCTCGGCCCGGCGGTGGTCGCAAGGAGGGTGCTGCAGCCTGGCTGTGAAATGTGGCGGCGCAGCAACTCTTGAAGGGGGCAAAGGCAGCGGCGCAGGGGTGTGAGGAAGATGCCTGCTGCCCCCAGGGCAGGCCCAGAGGGCCCTCCCCACGCCGGTCCCCATTGCCAGAGGTGGGCTCCCTCAGGGGCTGCTGGGCCTCCCTCAGCCGCCATGTCACCCTCAGGGCTGCCAGCCCTCACGACGCCTCATGAGGGGCTGCAGGGCTGCCCCTGCCAGCTGCCCCAGGAGCCTGGGATGTGGCCGTAGGGCTGGCAGCGGGGCTGGGGGTGAGTTTTTGGGCAGGGCGAAAGCCCCAGCGCCCTAGGGCCCGCAGCAGGGTGGGTGCTGCGGGGTCCCGGCGCCCCCTCACAGCCGAGGGCCGCTCCCTCACAGCCGAGCGTTGCCGAAGTCTCTCCGGGCCAAGCCGAAAGCGCCCGAAGTTGCGGCCTGGCAGAGGCTCCGAAGAGCCCCGAGCGCCTCCCGCCTGGGCGGGAATCCCTCCTCCGAGCCTGCCCGAAGCTTCCCGAACTCCCTCACGCCCTCGGTCTCCGGAAAGAGCCGAAGTTTTCCGAGCGCGGGGGTCACGGGAGGTGCCGGGCTGAGCGCGGAGGGAGGGAGGGGGAACACGGGGAGGAGGACGCGTGCGCCCGCGAAGGTCTCCGGAAGAAGCCGAGGTTTCCCGAAAGCCGCTCGCCAGCGAGAGG
>NW_008794443.1:119576-131935 GCF_000699145.1 Aptenodytes forsteri
CGGCCACCGCTACAAAGAGAGGCCGGCGGTGGCTGTGAATGTTTTTTAAAGGTCTTCGGTTCTCTGCTGCGACTAGGCCCCAAGTCAGGAGGTAAATACTGCAGGGATCAGCAGGAAAGTGGGGTGGCCAGCCTGCCTGCCTGGATGAGGTTTTGTTTCCAGCGTCGGACAGCATCCCCTGGCAAACTGGCTTTTCTCTCCCCCACCCTGAAGTTTTGGGGGGGATTGTGAAGTGAAAAACATGCTTAGTGAAATATCGTTACCGTGTTATCCGGGAATGGTGTGGCGTGCTCTGCAGGGGACAGTCAGGAGAGTGTTTTGCCGTTTATCGGTGGCAGTGACTTAGGTTTTAACGTGGAAGTGCAGGGTGGGTTTTTTTTTTTGCTGAGGGCTGTTTCAGCTGTGTGATGATGCCTGTGCTCTTCAAGAAATGTGTTCACTGTGTATAAGCGTTTTATTGCTCTCACTTTCATTTTTGAGGTGGGAAAACCGAGCCCTTTTATTATCAGTTTAGGTCCATTGTTTTCTTGAGCTTCCGGCAAGAATCATTCTTGCCATGACCACAAATACATTGCTTAAATCACGAGACTGTTGACGTTACAGATTTGTTTGGGTCAAGTGAAAAACCTCTGAAGATTTCAGAGAGTGCTGCGGAGGGATCTACTCTCCGTTGGGTGTTTTTGGCTAGCTTGTGCTATTCTGTAATGCCAGTGTGTGCTTTATTTAGGAAAAAAAGTGTGAAGGTGCTGTCATGACAAAGTCAGTGGGGTGGTGGTAAGTAAAACTGTTGCTCAGGGGAAATTTTGCTCAGTTTTGAGCGATGTGCCAAGTGTTAACAGTGGAAACGCCGGCCAGTGTGCACGTACGGAGTCCGTGCTCAGCTCATCTGTCCAGCAAGGTGCTGGTTTGTCTGGAAAGGGTCTTTTTTAACGGGGAAAGCTTGGGTGCCTCGATAGTTGAAGGGCTGAAGTTTGCCTGGGTCTAGGATCAGGAGTTGTGCTGGGCTTTCTAAAGCATTTTATTTTCAAGTAATCATTAAAAGCACTGGGGAAGGACGTGAATACTTCTCCGACGTCGTTGAGGGTGAGTTTGGTGGCGGTTTGCAAGAGTGGCTGTGCCGTCGTAGCTAAGACAGGAGGACACCCTTGCTTTTGGTGTGTTGTCATGAAACGCCTTGCACGTGCGAGGGATGAAGCTTGGGCTCACCCCTGAGTGCAGCCTAAAAGTAAAAAGGCTTGGAAGGAATTGGCAAGACCCTAAAGGAACCGGAGATGGTGTGGCAGCATGTCCCATCGCGGGGACCCAACTGGACACCCAGAGCAAGAGGTATAGAGGAACGGAGAAGCATTAGGTAGATATGACAAGCTGATGTTATGAAGGTGGGGAGGTTAAAACAATAGTTTAATTTTTATTTATAGCCATGCCTGTTTTGAAAACATACTGTGTTTGACTGATACCGCTCCTTAACTTTTAAACTAATAATCTGTCCTTGCAATGCATACAAACTCTGTGTTCTTGATACCTTTTCGGTGAACTGTATTCAGGTGTCCTGGCTGGTTTTTTCCTCTGCTGACTCTTGTGTGTGCTTCCAGGTGGTAAACAAAAGCTGTTACCTGTCCTAAGTGCTGCTGCAAAAGTGAGGCTTGGGGAGCATAGTTCATCTGCGATTTACTGGAGTGCGGAGGGTCATCCGAGTTCAGCCTTATTTTTAGCTCTGTTTGGTTTCTTTTTTTTTTTTTTTCTGTTTTGATACTACTATTGAGACAGCGTTACCCTGCAGCAGATAAAATATAGTTGCAGGTTTCTTCTGGCAACTCGGAGTGAGCAGAGCACTGCAAGGTCTCCTTCTCACGGCAGCGCAAGGGTTTATTTGTTGATGTGAAGGATTATTATATGTTAATAGGTAGATTGAGGCTCTGACTTGGGCTTTTTAAACTACAACAGTTCCTGCATGGTGAACTTTGTGTCTTTTGCTTACATCGTGAAATTAAATGGTTATCTGTGTAATTGAAAAAAAGAAGAATTGGGTGAGAGAGAACTGTACAGGAAAAAGAGCATGTGCATTTGTAGAAAGGCGTTAGCGAGGGAAAAGAAAAATACAGGGGGCAGAAGGGATTAAAAAAAAAAAATATTTCTTGAAGGAAAGCGAAGCTGGAGAGTGATGGACATGAAGAACAGAAATGTTTTGATGGGAGTTTCATTCTGTTATGTGCTGAATAGGAAGTTATTGGAGCTGCTGTAAGACCAGACAGAGCTTTGAGAAATTCCCTTAACACAGTGGCTTCAAGAAGTTAAATTTTCTGTGTAAAAGTAAGTTGCGATCATTTTGTGGCTCTGGTAGTGGTGAGTATTCAGTCAAACCTGATTTCTGGCAGAAATTGTGCTCAAAAGCTGGAATCCTCCAGTTCGATTCTGACCCTTATTTGGGAGGGATGGACAAGGGAAGGTGTAACTGTGAAATGACACACAGAGGGATATTACCAAAAATAAATCCCGATCTGTCCACCTTTGCTTTGGCTTTCAGAGTGCCTCTGAGGAAGAAGCTCCAGATGAAGCTGATTGTTCTGTAGTGAGATTTCTTCCATAAAAATGTAAAATAATGAAGGTACGCTCCGGGCTGCAAGCTTACTGTAGACCTTTGTGTTTTTAACTTGATGGTACTTCTGACACGTGTTAAAACTACACCAGGTTTCTTTACTCTCCCTCACGGTCCCACCTAAGAGTAAAGTATTTTTTGTGTGTTATAATAAGCTGCTCTTTAAAAAGTCCCCATGCTGTGAATGAATTTTGTGGATCAATATAATTAGGTCACCAGTTTCTTCACAGCCCCAGCCCAGACATGGGCAAACATTGCACTGTAAAGGACAAAACGGATTGATTTATGTTGAACTCGGGTAACATTGCATGTCTGCTGGCTCTTCAGGGTTAATTTAACGCTGTACCTTGGAGCCAAATTAGAGCATCTTGGGCTCTGGGCTGGTGTCAGTAGGTTTTTGTTTTCTTTTCCAAACTTCCTTGCATTTGGAGGGAGTTCAGCTTCCTGGTTGTTGATGGTCTCTGTGCAGGCACCAGTAAACTTGACCTTAATATATCGCCGTAGTTGTTTCACTGTGGGATTGGGTATCTCTCGACATGGGTATTTTTCAGGTTATTGCAGTGGGGCAATCGTGGCAGGTTCAGGATGGGTTTTAACAGGTGGTCATTTAAAATCTTTCTTTTCTTCCCCCACTTTAATTCTGTATCCGAGAAGCGGAGAGGAAGGGTCGGCTTTCGGGGGTGGGGGGGGTGAAGTACATCATTGCTCTCCGTGGAAATGTGCGTTTTGCTAATGTTGCCTCAGTAATTGAGTGTCTGCTTTAGTTTTTCTGAGTTACTTTAGCTAACTGCTGTAGTCCCTTTCAGAAAGCGGTGTGCTGGTTCCTGCTCTGTTGGGTGGCATCTTCTGGATGCGAGCGGCTTCCCAAAAGCCCAGGAGAACAGCAAGAAATACAGGATAGCTTTCAGGAATGTAAGAGACTGTGTGTGAAGTCGGGGTGAGGTTCTGGCAGCGTTTACCCGGTGTTCGGATGTGGGCCAGGTAATGCCGTTGGAGTAGGCCTGCGTTGGTAATCTAGTTAAATTAGACCGTTGAGGAGGATTTGGGTGTGTGGGGTTTTCTGTTTTCTCTTAGTGAGCAAAGAGTTGAGCTGGAGGGGAAAGCGCCCAAGAATTTCTCCGAGGAGAGCATCTTCAGCGCCCGCTGGAGGATCAGGGTCTCTGGGTTGCTGTGATACCCTCTGGGAGCTTGGAGACAGCACTGTCTTCCCTTGCTGCTTACTTCCATTACGAGTGGCTTTTTTCCAGAGTACGTGATGCAGTGTCTCTCTGTGCTCTCTGGGGTTTATCTGTTGATGACTTTGAAGGTGAGGACCCAGGGATTAGGAAGCTGCTTGGGCATAAAAGTCAGCTTGAAGAGCATGATCGTGGCTTTTGTGTAAAGTGCTGTGCCTCCCTGCGCCTCAGGTGGATCAGCTCCGGCTTCTGGGCGGCTTTGACATTGAACTGGAGCTAAAACGAGAGCGCAGTTGGAAGTCCTCTTCTAGATGCCCGTGGCAGCCACTCATGAGGAGGGGTGTTCGGAGCATTACGGTCATGAAAGGGAAGGAGTGGTGAGAGGTGGGAAGGAGGGAGGAACTGGGCTGAGACCAGAGGTGTTCCTTGCTCTCTGTTTTTTTGAGTTCAGGAGTGAATTTTCTGAAATTGCGGCCGGATGAAGGGAAAGAAGGGGCAGCGGTGTTGCCTGAGAAGCGTTTCCATGTTAGAAGTGTCTGAAGCCGTGGAGATCGTACATCTTGGGAGGGTATGCGGCAGGAGAGAAGCTTCTGAAAATGCAGAGACTTTCCCTGCTGCTCCGTTTTAGTGTCTCTTCTGCAGGGGAGGAATGGGCACGGGTTTGTGAGTGTATTGCCAAAAAATTAAGTGCTTTTAGATATCTCTGCCATTTCCCCTGTTGATGTTCCCCAGCCTTGGCACATCTTAGCGTTCTTTCAAGCAGAAATAGCTTTAATTTATTTAATGACAAAAGCTAATCATGTTATAGCACAGATATGTCACTTTACCAGCTTTGTACGATTTTTGTGGTGAAATGTCTTGGAGAAAACTGTTCTTCCAAAAATGTGATTTCAGATAGCTTATTTTCTTCTCGTATCTGAGGACATGATTGTGTATGTTCTCTGGCAGAAGTCTGCGGGAGAAGGTTACTTTAGCCATTTAAATATATATGTATTTAATGTGCAGTACTGATTTTGGAACTCAGTTTGTGTTTTTATCTATGGTAAGAAGTCGGTGAGAGAGTAATAGGAGACTTAGAACAAATAACTTCCCTTTTAGGTGTTGGGACGTAGAAGGATTTTCATCTGTGTGTATGGGTTTTGTCCATCATCTTAGGGCTGAAAGGCTTTTTCATGTCATTAGCAAATGTTGGGATGTGTCAAACCGGTGCATTTGCTCCATTTTTGTTTCGTAGTAAGAGTTAGCAGTGAAGATCTCTCTTTAGAAACCATAGGTAACCTATATTTTCCTTTTCTCCCTAATCCAGCAATTTCAGGGCTAGTCAACTGTCAAGTTTAGTTGTGTGTAAATCCGCTAATATGATTAGAGTTGCTGGAATTTTTATTCCAGGGAATTATAGATGGGTAGTATCACTGTTTTACAGGCATTTCTTTAGTAGGAAACTTTATCTGTGACTTGAGTATGTCTGCTAGCAATTGCAAAGGCTTTTCTGGAATGAATGGGGAAGAGAAGACTGGTGTTTGTTACAGAGTGTGAAGATGTGCGTGGAGAAGTCGCGTGCCCCATGGTCTGGAGGAACTAGGGGTACTATTTTTTCTTTTTTTTTTTTTTTTTTAAGGGAACATAGTGATGTGACTTATCATAGTGCTGTGTTTTACACTTGGTGGTGATTCCAAGAACTTCTCCTCTGTACAGCTTTCCCTTCCAAACTGTGGACTTCGTTTTGCCTCCCAAATAGGAAATGGTGATGTGGAACAGCTGGAAGAAGAAAATAGAATGGCTTCTTAAAAAAGAAAAGGATCAAAGGGAGGAGAGCAAAATAAGGGTTTAGGCTAGTGAAATTTTCTAGTACATGTTATTCTTATGTTTTATTATATACGTTTGGAAGATGTCCCAGAACGCGCTCTCCCTTTTCGTAGTAGGTGATGGCACGCTGTTGCTGATGGGACTTGAGTCAAATTGCTGCTGGGCATGTAACTAGGTTAATGGGACAGCATTTTTTTTCTTTCCTGAAGGGAAAATTACGTGCTCCCTATTCTGATTGTACCTTAAGAATTGTTTTTACCTTTGTTTGCTGTATAGTCATCTGAGGTGGAGAGAAAAGGACAAGTTTCCCCACACTGAGATTGTATCAGATTTAAATCAATTCTGCTACCAAAAATAATATGTTTCTGCTGTTGGTTGTAACACCTTTATGTATCCTTTATCTGGATGAGAGTTAAAATATTTCTAGAGCTTTAAATATGCCTGAAGAAAAGCAAAGTGGCTTCTAAAATGTGCATCTTGAAAGAAAAACATATCCAGTCCTTGACCGATAACCGGTAGCGTTCTCCAGAACCATCGGTGAAGTGTTGAAATGGGTTAGGACGTGTCAAGATGCACGGAGCAGCTGCTCCTTTCCAAGTGGTTGAACTCAGCAGGAATGAGACTCTCATGCTCTGGAGTAAGAGTATCTGCATGGGAATAACTCTGTAAAAGTTGCAAACATGAAGACCATCCCTGCTCTTACCAGGGGAGTGGACTTCACGTGGTACATCCTCAGGGTGGTAGGAAAAGAAATCTTGCTGCCAATCTCCAGGTTTGCTCTTGATGCTGTGAAAACACTGAGCAAGGAAGAGTTAGTGCAGTTAAAGATCTTAAATAATGCAGATTTTCTGGAGTTTGGAAAGCTTTTGGGAGGTGGAAACTAATAAACATTGTACCGATTCTCTCTTTTGGGTTGCCGATGATGATTGTGTATTTGTTTGTGTTTTGGTTTGATTTACATGTGAGAGTGACTGTGTGCGAGTTACTGAATTACTAAGAGTAGTCCGATTTAAATGTCTGTGTTGCTGGTGGCATTTGAAAATCCATTTGAACTAATGCTATGGCTGCGCTAATGGTGGTCTGAAAAAGAGGTTTCCCTCTTTTATGCATTATTAAGAAGTCATAGAAGTTACTGTGCCTTGAAACCGGCATTTATCTGGGCTTATTTTGTTCTTTCGCTGAAAAGCAAAAATGACTGAAGTCTTTGGTCTTTTCAGACTAAGCAGGAGACTCTTCCTATAAGCATCAAAGGGAAAGATTTTTAGTGATGCTACTTACAGCTTTGGTTTTTTAGTCAGCCGCTGTCTTTGAAAGACTCCAAACATCTTGAAGAAAGGACATGTCCATATCCATGTAAAAAAAAAAAAGTGCATTCCCACTAAGTGGTGAGACCTAGCCCTTGCGTCCTTGGACTACCACGAGACCTTCTACTGAACCGTCAAGTCTGATGTGAAATTCAGAATGAGATCTGGTCTGAAAACTTCCTGGAAGTCTTGAATTCTTGTTTGTGGTGACGTACAGGGTGCTTTAGGCTTGACTCCAGACACTTTGTTTTGCAGCATGCAGCTGATGAATTGGACAGACTCAATACCTATATTATATTTGAAAGGGAACTCGGCAGGCTGAGGGTAGATAATCTATACCACTTATTTGGGCGGGAAGTCAAGAACTGAAATCAAAAGGCATTTAAAGCATGTTTGTTGTGACTTTTAATGTGAAATTCATGGTGCATTTCAAACTCTGGAGTACGGTGGGAATGGGATTTCAGCGGTTGGTGATTCATGCCCAGTTTTAGCATGGCGAAGTTCGTGTAGAAGGCTCTTCTGGATGTACTATTTCCTCAGCTGGTAAGACATCTTCTGAGTTTGACTCGCTGTAGAATATAAAGCTAGCTTCAGTTTGCGGCACCCTTTCTCTCCAGTGCTTACACAGATATAAATACTAGTTACTGGACGGCCTCTCTTCAAATACTTTACTTTTCTGGGCTCTGCGTTTTGTATTCTAGATTTGCGAAATGCAAATAATTCAGCTGTCAACCTGTCTGTGCAACTTGGGTTTTATGTTTTCCTTCAGTGTTGTGTTTTAAAGTAGATTTCAAAGTGCTTTTATGTCTGTCTCTCCAAAAGAAAAAAAGATCTAATTTTTGTTGATATGCAAATATCGCAAAGTGTAATTTTCGATGAGCTTAAGCTGTTCAGCTTAATTGTATTGATTACATTTCCAAAACACTTTTTTTAATTAAAAAAGTTCATCTGCACAAATAAACTACTTTATGTTTAAATATTTGGTTCTGAGGTCGTGCACCAAGTTTGACTTGAAATGATCCCATTTTCCTTCCCCAAAAACATTTTGTTGCACTGTCTGTGGCAGCAGTACCTGGTATTGCAGGCATTCACCGAAACAATTGTTGCCGGCACTTGGCACGGTCCCCGTCGCTGCTTGCTGAAGCCAAAGCACACTTTATCCACTCAGGCTGACATTAAGATCATTAAATAAATGAATGAATTGTACTGTCACCAAATTCCCATTCTGGCAGCCGAAGAACATGTGAATTTTATAGCCAGGACCTCTGTCCAGAATGTCTTACGGAATGGCCTGGATATCAGGAGTGGGAACAGTCAGCAAAAAGCTTTCTAGTAAAATGTGCGTGCCTTAATGAGAATTACGGTGTGGAGTGGTGTAAAAACCTGAATTACTAGACATCTGATCAGCCAAGATGAGTATTAATCGACCTGTGAAGGGCGTGTAGAAAGAAACTGGAGCTCAGCAGTAAAACAAGGGAGTGGGAGAGAACCGAAGGGCGGTGGAGAGCTGTTTCTTCATTGGCAACGCAGGTCGGTCTTGCTGTTTGCAAGGAGTTTGTTGGGGGAAGAATGCAGCCAAGCTGGGAAGTGTTGAAAGCAGGGATAACTCTTGGTCTCCATCAGGGAGTTCGCGGTCTCAGTGGTTGAGCTAAAATGCTAAAAGGTCACTCAGGGTTTGGAAGATCTTGGAGAAGTTTGCTGAACTTCCACCTCCGGGAGGGCAAGGTTGAAAATACTTTCTCAAAGGAGGAGAGTTCGCTCGTCAGGCTTGGGTTGCTTTTTCTTGTGGTCTAGCTCCATCCTCACTTTTATTACGTGGAGCTTAAGATGGTGTTTTTGCTTACGAATGGGGAATGTAAAAGATCTGTAGCATCCATGTACGCTGCAGGTGGGTCAAAAATGTCTCTGAATTGCAAAGGAAAAAGTGGAAGTGTGTTTTGACCAATTTGGTGAACTGTATAACTGTGTATCTGCAGGCTGCTTGCGCTGCAGCCCCAAACATTATCAGAGATGCTCTGCACTAGGGATAACTTAAAATGTTTGATTCGGTCCATTCCTGTTCTGAAGTGCAGCAAAACATCAGTGTTTAAGACGAAATTCAGTGCTGGAGCAAATCCTTTTCTTAGTCTTCTCTTCCTCCCCTCCCCATACCTTAGTGTTTGTCTTGATTACGGTTAATCTGATAAAAGGCTGCTAAACTAGCACTGGTAACCAACGCGGTCCTCGGTGCATCCTTATTCATGTTTTAGCAAGTGATGTCTCTCATTGCCATGGTGATGATGAAAGCCAAGTGGTTGGGTAATGTTCGTAGGTGGTTGTTCAGAAGTTCATAATCTTTGAAGACCTGCTATGAATACAGTGATACTGCAGTTTCCGTGCAGTCTGAAATCAGCAAAATTGGGGTTTTATGCTAATCAGAATAGGAGCGGTCCTGCCTGCTGCGGTGCTCAGAGTGTCCTGTCGATGCAGACAGTCCCGAGCAAGCAGAAGGCAGGGACAGGTGCTGGAATTGCCCTTTCTTTCCCATCCGGGATAGCACATCAGGTACATCTTCACCGACTTCTACCAGCGTGTTGGTTCAGCTGTGTAGCATTACTTCAGAGGCCGCTTTGCACAATAAGGAAAGAGATATGTGCTTGGAAATCTTCCCCGATGGCCACGTGCAGCAGATGCAGCCTTCCCTCTGTGTTTTACCTCTGCGTTTGTGGCCCAAATTCAACAGGCAGAGCTAATGGAAGTAAAACCAGCATTTCTTTAAATGAGAAATGCTCTGAGACTAATTTACTGCTTATCTTCAGGCTCAGCTGGGGTAAATAGATCCTTGCTATTACTTTTTCTTCAAGCACCCTGTAGAGGTGTGTGTTAAGTATGCAATTGAGAGGCCTTATGAAGAAAAATTGAACGTGTGGAGGATTGGACCAAGGAGACCCAGAGCTCCCATCCAACCTATATCCCTCTATGAACTATGGGTTTTTTTGCAGCAGTGTAAGATGCATCGTGCTGTCTTCCCTAGATGCCCGCTTTCTCAGGATTTCATTTTGTATGACATGGGATTTTAACTCGGGAGAAGTCATAAGCTCTGCATGTGGCAAAGAGGGTACTTATGATTTCATTTCATTTTGATAAACCGCTGAAATAAAGATTATGGGTGGGAAATCACAAGGCGTTACAAAACTGGGAGTCGAAATGAGCACTAATGCTCTCGAGAAGCATACTTCTAGAATTCGTTGCCTGGCTGACGGAAGGACCATCAGTCTGGGTGACAACACTGCTGTCACCGCGATGCTTCTTGACATATTGACCAGCAGAGCATTACATTTTCCCATGAAGTCACAGCATGAAGTGTTAGAGACACGGTAGGAAACACAGCTGAGTGAATGAGACAGTAAACTACTAGGCTGTTTGATATGCATGCTTATCATACAGATAGAAAGCCTGGCTTGGAAATATATGGTCATTGCTGTAGGGTCCCGAACCCCTGGGGATGCAAGCAGTGGCCATCCCTGTAAAGAAGAGGCGTGTGTGGGTTGTAGCCTTGTAAGCTATAGTAGCTTATTTGTGGGTTTAGGGTACAAAGTTTGAGGTGAGTGGGCTGGGGGAGTTCTGTGTTAATGGCATGAATAGGAAGATAAAAATAAGTAGGCTGTTTTTTAGTACATTACAGATATTTAGACTCTTGGGTGAAAATTGCCACGAACGAGTGCTGTAATACTTGTGTCTGTATTGGGAATGTTTTTTCCCCAGTCTTGTAACAACATGCCCCCAGATGCAGATAATTGCTGGTGCTAAAGGGAAGCTGGAGACATAAGGTTTTACTTTATGAATTCAATATGAGGGAAGGTAGACTGTAATACCCACGCGGATGTTTGTTCCAGGCTGCAAGCTGAGTAAAAGCTCGGTAACCTTTCTCTGCGATGAGATAGGTTTCCTCCTGGTCTGCCTTCCTCCGTGCATCTTTTTAGTTATGTCATCTGGCCCTCTCCGCTTTCTCTGTTTGGACTTTGATGTTCTTAACTGGTTATGTGCTTGCAGTATAAACTCAGTGTAGAAATAACTGTGTGTCTGTGAAGTAACTGTTCTGAAGGAAAAAAAAACCAAAACAACAAACCCACAAAGCAAACAATCCCAATCGTTGCTTGCTGGCGGGGCTGTTGGGAATAGAGGAGTTCCCCCGCCAGCTCAGCGTATTGCCCGGTGTAAGCTGTCCTCCCCAGGCGCGCTGACAGCGGCTCCACACTTCACAACCCAGACCCCGAAGCGTGTTTATCAGGTTACCTCAAAGCAGCACACAAACAGTGGCTAAGCAGGTCAGAGCCTCTCTGCGAGCGTGCATGCAGCTGGTATCGGGCCAGAAATTGCTGTTTCAGCTGCTAATCAGGGGACAGAAGTATGCTAAATTTGGGGATATTTGTTTTCTTTGAAGTGTGATTCAGTTTGTGTGAGATACTGTGTGTTTTGGATATTGTGGTGTGAATTGTTTTAAGCTCAATGATTGAAATACAGAAGTATTTTACAACAAATGTTATATCAGCGGTTGCATTACAGAATGTGAAAGGTGGAAGATGGGTATGGCTTTAGCTCTGCTGTCTTGTCTGTGGCATTTTATTAAAAAAACTCTTTTTTCTGCCAAACTAGATGTGCACAGGCATCTGATGCAACCAAAGGTCTGGAGGACAGCCGAAGAACCGTACCTGTTAGTTTTGGAATAGACCAAAAGCCAAAGTAACTCCAGGAAGGAGTGGGCTGGTATGTGTCACTTGGCCAAATAGGAGATCAAAACCTTGTTCTCCCGTGGCTGCCTCCTCCTGATTGCTCCTTGTGATCTCCGTCAAGCCGGCTTGCTTGCAGCCTTGCTTTGTATATTTTTACAGCATTTACCAAGACATTTGCTTAGTCTTAGTCTTGTATAGCTGCTGTTCAGTGTAAGACTACTACTATTGCTTTTTTTTTTCCCTCCTTCAAAATGCGATAAAGGAAAATAGGGCAATCGTCACAAGTTTTGTCTCTGACATTGCCTTGCGTCACATTTGCCTGTGTCACCCCAGCTCTTCCTTGGCCACTGCTTGGGACTTTTGTGGGTGTCATGTTTGTCTTTGAATGCTTATCTCCTATTAAAGATTCCTGCTTTCTTCCCCCCTTCCATCTTTCTTTCTTGAACGACGTAGTTTCTTCACTCTGAAGACTCCTCCACGTTCTCTGGGAGTGATGCTTCTGACCACCTCTGAAGTACTGCCCATCTGGGATGAGCATCTTCCATCTTCCGTGGTGATGGTTGCAATTAGTTTGCTTGGTGGCCTCGCTTGATAAAGTGACCCAGGAAATTTTCCCAGCCCATCTCTTCTTTTCCCAACCCTTCCGTTCACTTCTATCTTTAAATGTTTTAAACAAGGATTGCTTTACCGAAGCAGGTTAGGGAGGAATTGGATGGTTTTTAAACTGACAAAACGGGGGGGGGGTGGGGAGGGGGGGGGTGGGGGT
>NW_008794443.1:131974-220729 GCF_000699145.1 Aptenodytes forsteri
ATCAGCTGGGGCAGAAATGTCTTCAGCAAGCAGCAGCTGGAGTGGTTTTTTGGCAGCGTCTTCGCATTCGTCCTCTCTGAAGGGAGGTTTGCAGTGTGCAGAGTCGCCTCTAATGTGCGTGCTTGGGGGGTCTTGGGAGCTAGCATACCATTTCCCTGCTGAACTGTTTCTTACGTAAATATGTTTTTTAACACTTACCAAAATGCTTGGTAGCCAGAGGCTGGTCTAGAAGAACTTCGTTGAAGAAAGAGGTGTTAAGATAATCTCTCTCAGGTAATGGTTTTTTTCCCTTCTGTTGTAGTTAATTGCAAAAATAAATGCGGTTTACGGTATCCAAAGGACTTTTTTCTTGCTGCACCATGCTGAGAAATGCCTTGTTCAAGATGCTTTCTTCCCTCTAAGCTTGGTTCACTTTTAGATGCTGAAGTGCATTTTGAGACTTTGTTTTAACTTCTTTTACATCATGTTTATATGAAACAGACAAAAAAAAAAAAATCCAGTGCTTTGCCAAGTATTTTTGGAAAGAACAAGCTTTGCGGATAATCATTTTCATGTTCTACCTGCTCCTTGGTGTGTTAAGGCTATAGAAGAATCTTCTCTACCCTGAAAAAAGGCTTTGAGAGATCAGCCTTCAAGTAGTCACTTGAGGCGGGTTGATTAAGAAATACAGTCGACGTTAGATTTAATCAAGATTTGAATAATGGAGTTAGAATTGACTGTCACTGCTGTAATCCAGTTATTTTTAGATGGGATCCGTATGCGCCACTCCCCAAGTTGTCTATACCATTGCTCTGGAGGCAGACAGATCAAAATGCCGTTTGACAGAGTAGATCTTCTCCAGTTTTGTACTTGCTGCTTCATCCCATTAACACATCCCTTATTAAATGCGTTGTGCCAAAACTTGGCAATTCGGAGCCAAGGAATTCCAGTGCTGCACTGAGGGTTGTTACACAAAATACAGCTCAAATATGTAAGTAGAAACATCGTGGTGGTATCGATGGCGGGACTTCACCTCCTTTCGTATTCAAGAAATATTTGGAATTGTGTTGGGAAGGAGCCTGGTGAGTCACTGAACGCTTAATCACCTTTTAGCTCTTGGATGTCTTGGAGGAAAAAGGCACAGGTATGAAGTATCTTCAGGATGTGGATAAGATGTGCCTAACCAGGTGCTTTAGTTATTGCAGTGTCAGAAAGTCTTTCGTGCTTGAAGGCCTAATGGTGGGGTGTTGCAAGTCCTGAGCCTTGCTGCTGCCCTCAAAGCATGGGAAGCCTGCTGGCCAAATTCTCACGAGAGCTCACTGAGCATCAGCGTACCGCTTAGGCACTGCCCTCTTCGCCGCCAGTATCATAGTGTGAGGTCCCGAGCTTTTTACACGTGCTAGCTTCAGCTGAGTGCCTCAAGGGGAACGGTATTTGTGAAAATCGAGACCTTAGCTCTCACTGCTGAGTGCTGGAAAGCCAGCCTTTGCCGTCTTGCAAGGGATGGGTGTTGTAGCTGATGTTTGGCTGTGTGTTTTCTCTTGCCTAAAGGTGAGAACAAAGCTGTTTCTTTGCAATAGCTTTCTATCTTCAGCTCGGGAAAATAGTAAGTTTTATCTGGATTGAAGCCTAAACGATAGCTATGGACGAGGAGGGGTATGTGGAAACAGCCAAGGCTGTTTGCTGTTCACTGCTGTTGAAGAGAAGCCTGATTGCAGAGGGATCGAGTGGAGGAAAGTGGGGTCGCTTGCGTGGGAGGTGAGTGAATCTGGATTGTTTTAAAGGAGCTTCCTTGCTTTGTTGACATGCCCTGACTCTGCAGAGAGAATCAGAGCACCTGATTTGCTAAAATCCCCTGAAGAACAGGGAAATTGCAATAAAATAGTTTTCCAGGGACTGCAAAGTGATTGCCCAAAAAGTGAAAATCAGTGGTACACGTGCCTGGCAAGCGCTCCACGGTATTGTCATTTTGGTTGTGTCTAGTAATAATATCAACTTCCCCTTAGAAACCTTTGGTGTCAGTGTGGGCAGAAAAAGGCCAAAGCTTGCATGGAGTTCATCTCATGATGCCTTCAAGCATGGAGTTATTTAACCATAAGCTGGAATTGTGACTTTTTTGTGCATTTTTCCCAGGCAGGGCTTGTCCCAACTGCTGGGCTCTCTGCTACTTTCAGTATGAACACTTTGGCTGCACACGGCCTCGACACCCCAGCATATAAATAAGCTTTAAGGGACTGCATCCAGGATGTCCACTTGTAGGTTTTGGTTTCTGGGCTGTTATGTCAGTGTAACCACAGCGTAGGAACGGTCACTGGTGTGAAGTTGCCCATGAGAGACAACCCACACCAGAGGCCTCAAATGCCACGTGTTTCAAGCTTGAGAAGCAGGTAGGATCAGAGGGCAGGCTCTCATTTCCCCGTCTATGGGAAAAGCGTTTGCAGGGTCTTTTTGGTGATGCCAGGGGACGGGACAGTATTTTAAGAGCATCCCAATCTCAGAGCCAACTCAGGCAGTTGCGAAACGTGATTGAAATGAAATTGGTGAGCTGATTACAATCTCCAAACCAAAAGCGTACGTCGTCCCCTTTGCAGTTTACAGCTCAGTAAAGGCAAAGAACATAAAAACAGGAAACTTTTACTGACAGTACTTTAAAGAGGCTCATTTGGTTGACACATCTTTCGGTCACGTTGTTTGTCCCTTAAAGCCTATTTATATGCTGGGGTGTTGAGGCCGCATGCAGCCAAAGTGTTCATACTGAAAGTAGCAGAGAGCCCAGCAGTTGGGACTTAAATCTACCTGGTCTGTGGCAGCTGCACTTGGAGCTCTTTTACTGGCTTTAATAAATTTAATGATGTTCTTTCGGCTTTTCTTAGGTCTTAATTTTTTTTTCCACGTGAATATTCAGGTATAAGCAGCATCGCATAGCTCTCGTGTAGCTTGTAATAGCGTGTGTGAGAACTTTGGCTTTTTTTTCCCCCCCTTAGTTGTTTTATTGAGTAACTTTTTTTATAGATTGTTTGATTTCTAAATGCTGGCATTTCATAATTGCATCTCAAAATGCGTGTTATCTTTTATCAGTCCTTCTGGACTGTACAAAGCAGAATTAAGTAGAACAAATATTTACATCTTGATTTACCTGAAAACAGAGTGTACTTTCATGCAGACATTATTGATGTTCTCCTATCTATGGTGGTAACATTAAAGCTTTGGAGTAAAGAGTTTTTATTTAAGTTGCTGCTTGATGCATGCTGTGTTCAGGAATATAAATAAATGAAACTCACCCTGCTACATTTTGTTCTTAATCATCGGCGCAGCAGTCTTTCAGTTATAGTTAGGAAATTGAAAGAGAATTTCCTATCAATATACCATCTTTGTTTGTAATGCCAGAGTTGCAAATTGAAGCCCAAGTCATTGCCAATCAGAAATAGGTGTTTTATGGACTGCGTTTCTTTGTTTCTTCTCTATTTCCACATCTCTTTAGACTTTGGTTTCAAACTTGCATATTGTAGCGGCTGCTGCCTTCACTAGAGTTTCAAGTGCACGAAGAATTACCGGAATTTATGCCGGGTAACTTTCTTTTGTTGCTCTTTCTGCTTTTTTGTTCTTTCTCGCCTTCTTTGAGGGTGTTTCGGTAATTGGACAGTTGGACCTGAGAGCATGTAGCACCCTGGCATTAAAAAAAAAAAAGGGGGGGAAAAAAAGAGGTGATACAAGAGCACGCTGTAAAATCCCACTTCTGCAGCAGCCACAGATACTCTGCTGTTTGCAGTGCAGGGGGTTTTGTTTTTTAAGTTCCTTTTCTCCGCTTTACGAGCTGCCTGCTTGATGTCACCGTTCCCCACCTGCGAAGAAACAAAGGAGGCAAAAAATATTCCTGCAGTCAGGGAGGGGAGGGCAGCGGGAGCATGTGTGTGTGTGTTTCAAGTGCCTCTTTGTGCTGTGAGGTGTACGTTCGGATACGGCTCTGGGTGCAGCGGGCTGCATGCTTGGTCCGTTCAAGTGGATTCTCCCTCTGGAGGCATGCGGGATGCCTGAAGAACAGTAACTTTTTGCGCAGCTGGCTATTTTTAATGAGACCTTCCACCATTTTCCAATGAAGCAACAGATCAGCACTTCTAAAAAGATCTTTATCTTAACGGTTAAGAACGGGAGTCCTTTCTGTATTGAAAAACCTGAAAGGAAATAGCATCCTGTGCGAACTGTGGCTTTGTGCATATTTATGTAATGGGCCTTCAATCAAATTTAATTAAAACTGTGGTTATGGCGGAGTTTTACTCCCTTTTAGTTCAGCTACCACACAGGGGGGAAAAAGTTTTTATCTTTACAAGCTGTTCTTGCAGAAGTTATTGCTGTGATTGCAGTTAAGAAGCCCTTGTTTTTAAGGCAAATAAATTAGTTTGCTGCTTTTTATAAAGAAATTTCTTGCCCCTCGGCCAACTCCAAAAATAGATGCGGAGTCCCCGAAAGTGAAGTGCTTAAATGCAGCAGTATGGGTTAGCGTGTTTGGTGGTGCAAAAAGAAGGGATTTTACCAATTTTGTCTTTCATGTGGTTATCTAAAGTAAGGCTGCCGTAGGATAATGGAGCCTGCACGCTCAGGTTTCCTTTGAGCGAGTCTGTGTGCATCCTGCGTGTGAAGCATGCGAGAGCTCCCTCTTCTATAGTAGGCTCATTCGGCGATTGCCGTGCTGTCCCCTTGCATCCTATGGTTAGAAGAGTAAACGTTAAAGGGGTGGAAATATGCACGTTGTTGTTTTTTTTTCACTTAAGTGTTTCCTTTGTACGGTTATGTGTGAGGCTCGCTGCAGAAACCTCTTTGCAGCAGTCCTGCCAGCGTCAAAATCTTGGCTCTGCAGTGGTCAAGACTTCAGAAGCAGGGAGGGTTCAAATCTTGCTCCTTGGCCATAGGCTCCAGCGCTCAATGAGCGCCGAGTGCCTGGTTTGGGAGAGAAGAGGAGCAAGCCTAGACATACATGCATTTGCCGCTCTTGGTTTTTACAGCAGAGTATTTTTGTTCCTTGGGACATGCAGTTTGCAAGAAGATACGCGACGGCCACGTCTTAAACCACATGGAGAGTCCAGCCTCATGGACATGTGAGAACGCACACCTTGTGCTTGTGGTTGTGTGGCTGAGGCGAGGAGCTTGTGCATACCTGTATTTCAACATCTGGGAGAAGAAATATCCCCCAGTAAGTGTCAGTCCCTTCGAGATAGTGCTCGCCTTCATCGCTCTGCGTTTCAAACTGGTGGTCCTGCGTGTCCATGTTAAATGGTACGCCAGTATCAACTGGGACTCTCCTTTTTTGACGTTTTCTAGATATTTTGGTTAGCTACTGAGCAGTGCTGAGTTTTTATGGTAACACTAAGAAAAGGAGGAGGGGGGTGTTGGTTTTATTTGGTGAAATCAATATTAAATTTATTTTCTCTTGAACTGTGAAAGGCTTGGGTGCTTCGTAGCATGTTGGGTAATTATCTTGAAATGAGGAGCAGGTCTCTAAATGTAAAGGACCCGGAGAAGGAACACAAACATTTCCTCAGTACCAGGAGTGGAACAATAGCTCATTGTTGGGAGGAAGGGATTGCAGAAAAGCAAGCGGACTTTCAGAAATAGGGGGTTTATTTTCTATAGCTTACTATTTATATTGCACTTGGAGGCTCTTTGGGAACTACATGTCCAGTTCCTGGAATGTGTCCCCCTTGGTCGAGGAAGGTTGGGCGCGAGCAGAGCATGTCCTTTCAGTCGGCGTTTGTTAATAGACAATGCCTGGGTTACGGGCTGCTTGGAAAGCAGCTCTGTGTTCATGCGAGAGTCCCCTCTCTCTCTGCCTTGCAGCTTGGCAGCTGAGGAGACGTCCCCTAAAGAGACAGGACTCTTCTTCCTCCCACCCTCACTTTCTTTCTGCTATATATCGGGCCGTTGAATAGGCTTGCATTGACCAGAAAGACAAAGAAGTCTTTCAGGCTCTAGCTTTAGCCACAGCCAATGTGCTGTGGGCTTTTGTTAATACTTTCAGTCCCCCCTTTCTCTTTCAGCAGCCCTTACTCTCATTGTTAATACATTTCGGGAGCAGCACTGCTATTTCTGAATTCATTTTGTTTGCTCAGTTCGCAGGAAAAGTTGCAAAAAGCTGGGGAGAGAATGCGTTGCCTCTTACATTCTCTGCAGAGTGTTTTCTTTCATGCCTTTAGCAGGGAAAAGTGGATCGTGTAAACAGATCCTGGCAAATCCTTGCATGAGCGGAACATGGTTGTGGAGCGTTAATGCCTGTGCAGGCTGCGTGCACGCGGAGACTAAATGGCTTGTTCCAGTGCTTGGGAATACTAAATGGCTTTCCCCCGCCCCGGTTGGATTAGTCTCCATGTTGTCCTGTTTAATTTTGTTATTGCATTAGCCAGCTAAAGATGTAAGCTCTTATTAAAACAGCTGTTTCTGCTAAGTGGCAGTATAGAGTTGAAGAGTATTGTTCAACAGTTGTAAATTCATTCAGCATCATCCCAAACTGACTTTATTTTGTGAGTGGATGTGCGGGGGGGTTTCCTCCTACCAATAGGTAGAGACAACCGAAAGGAAAGCTACTTTTCCAATTCCATGTCAGTAAATCTGAAAGCTACTGGTAGGTGCTCTCTAATAGTTACGAAACATCAGTATGGGAATTAATTCCTGGAAATAAAATGTTAGGAAGCGGCTGATGGAAAGTGCTGGTGCATAGCAGGCATGCAAAAATAAATGTAAATGCTGCCAGGAGTAAGGATTGAGGTAGAATGATTGTTTCTGATCGTGAAGCACAGTCATTTTTGGGGGAGTGTGCCCCAAAATCAAATGTACTGTTGTGTGAAACAAACTGGGGGAACAGGACAGCGATGAATTTGATTGTGCAGGAGATAGTGTCCGCAATACTGTCACAATTGAGAGATGACCACAGAGACTACCTCAGACATTGAGCACCTCAGTGCACGTTTTTTTCCAGAAATAGTTGGCTTTTCGGTACTCAAACCTGATTTTTAATAGCATGTAAAGCTGCATCTTTTTTGGCTAGCATCTCCTCGACTAGAGTGTAAATTGTGGAGCTCAGAGAAGTAAGTGAGGCTATATTTCTGCACCTTTTAGAGGATAACACAACACTCTGTAGTGAATATGTGACAGGCGGGAAGAAAAATGGCATTCAGACATGGAGGGGCTTGAGCAAGTGGCAGAAGAAATACTTGTCACGAGAGCACGACTTATTTTTTCCCTAATGGAGGGTGACTTAAACTTTTTAATAGATGGATGCTGAGCACACAGTTTCAAGCTGGAAGAAGTAGCCTCCCGACACGACTGTTCATCACTCCCCACCAGCCATCTTGTGCCTTGCAGTTGGGAAAGAGTGATTGCCTAACTTTCCCGATGAGAAAGTACCCACATGTGCGTATGCTTTTTTTTTTTTTTAAGGACTTGAAGGCTTTAAGATCCATAGTCTTTTAGTAAATCAAACCAACTTCAGACAGATACAGCAATACAGGGATGTAAGATAGGAGAATGCGCCTAGGTCGGTGGTTCTTTGCCACCTGTCTGGAGGGGCACGGATCTGTCTGATTGCAGTATACTTGATCATTTTGAGTGTGTATTTTTCAGTGATGCTTTACTACGACTTTTTTTTGTAGCATTCTCTAAATCAGTGTATACCTACACATGCAAAATAGGAAGCAGTGCTTCTCTCATCTCCTGTCTCTTGACACCACCCCATTAAATGGGATAAAACAGGTTTTGAAATACTTTGAGACCACTCAGTAAAACATGGATCTGGTTCGTGTTGTTGCTCTTGGGGAGGAAGCTCTCCGTCATCTCAAATTTAGCTTCGTGTTTGAAAGGCTTCCTTCATCGTATGACCGAAAAAAACCCCAAAACCCTAATGTTTCATTAATTACTCAGAAGGGGTTACTTTAGCCAGGGAAAACTTCACAACTGGTTGGCCACACAATGCAAACACTCCTTGCGCCTTGGTAAGTGTTGTCTTAATTCTGTTATTCTTGTCAGAGGGTCTGGTTCTAGTTTTTGGGGGGTTTTTTAGCTTTGTAAGTAAATGCCTGGGGTAAAATTGCTGTGTGGCAGCGTAGCCCAATAGGGGGAGTCTGAACTTTAAATAAAGCCTTGTCTGAATTCCTTCCGATTTCCTGTACAAAGAGATGAGCCTTGCCGCGTGTCTAGAAGGCTAATAAATTTAGGCTCTTGCGGATCAAAGGGGAAATGAATTTGAAGGCCTAGGGGCCTTTGCTTTACTTAAAAAGTATGGAATATGTCCGTGAGACAACACTCAAATTGTCCTTTCTACTCATTGTTTTTTAATTTATGCCCAAACTTTCCCAACAAAGCAAAAACAAGTTGTTTTTTTCACGTCTTCAGTGAGTGAAATCGTGTAGCTGCCCCACTGCCTCTCCCTTTGGTGGCAGAAGGTTTGGACCTTGGGATCAGACCCAGTTTTCTGGACTTTTGCACACTTAGCCCTAATGGAAGCACTTCAGCATCATTTGTTGCAAAAATCCACTTGATCACTTCATTATGGCAGCTGGAACAAAGTAGGTTTTCTGAGTTGTTCAGCTTGGTTTCTTCCTTTTGCAGGGTGGGGCAAATCTGCTATCTTCCTCTGCAAGCCTTTCTGGAAGATTTGTTGTAATAAAAATCTTGGGTTTAAAGGCCCTAGCGTACGTTTTGACCTTGGGTGCCCTTTTTACTGCTCTTCTTTTCCTGTCTTTGATGTCTGAGCGCCGCATATTTGTGGCGATTTCCACAGGCATGTGTCGTGCTCAGACAGACGTGGCTGTGCTTCCGGACTTAAAACGCCGGCGCTCAGACTCAGTTTTGATTAATTTTGAGTAAAGAGAGATTTTTATAATGCACAACCATCGGCCCGGGACTTTCAAATCAGTTAGTTAATTATTGGGAACGTTGTCAGAGCGCGGAGGTGGGAAGCAGCTCTGGGATGGCTGGGGGAGGATTGATGTAGCCAAGTTAGGAGGCGTCTTGACCAAACTTGTGTGATGTCTTGACCCTCTAAACTATACCAGGGACAGCTCCATCAGACAAGGGAAGGGACAATCCCTGTCTTAGTCCCTTAAGCCTTTCCTACTCCAAAAACATAAAATCCAATTGCAGGCATGTTAATACTAGCTTAGCTGAACTGGCAAAAACACCCATGGAGCGCCTCCCGAGCAGAAGAATCCAGAGTATTAAATGTGTGTATTTGACTTATGTGGTGATAAAAAATGCCTGCAGCTGCTAAAGCTGGGTCAATAGTCGCCTTCCTATTTGGGCTGATATTGGAGAAAGCTTTTCTGTTTCCCTGACATGGCTCGAGTACAGAATGCAGGAGGTGAGTCAGAAAATGACAAAATGAGCTGCTGCCTTTGTTTTATCGGTGGGCTTGTACTAAGAGCGGCCGGATTCGCACCCAACTGCTGGGGTAGCCCCGTGGGTTTTCAAATGTTTGAAAGAATGTGATCAACTCTCCTTTTTTAGGTTCTCGCATCCTCTTCCTTACTTTCCCCTCCTGCCTCTCTGTTTTCAGATCCAGCTCTTCTGCCAGGAAATAAATATAAACTTGCTTGCTTTTTCACATCCTCTTACTAACTCTCATAGTACTGCTTTTCATGCAAACTCTTCTGTTTCAGGTGTCTGTCCTCTTGAGGTCTGTTTACGTTGGGTTTTTTTTCCCCTTTGAAAATTTGAACCTGCTTGGAGATAGGTACGTGGAGATTTATTCTGTAGGGATCTAGATGGTTTGGCATGGCCCCATGCCAAAATCAGTGCAGGGAGTGAGGTAGGGGGGGGCAAAACTCAGGTGCTTGAGGAAAACCTGACACTGCTGTTTGCTCCTTTTACTAAGTAGCTGTTGCATTTCAAAAGCTTTTTTGGGGGATGAGAACCCAAAATTTCTTTTCTCTCTTCCCAAATGTCATAAATGCCCGTTTCTTGTGCTCCACCATCATCCACATCGCTCCAAAGAAAGAGCAAGTCAGCTGTCCCTGCTCAAAGGAGTTACTGAAGCACGTGAGCCCTGGAAGCCATCACAGGCTGTGTCGTGAGCCGGTTAATTCAGTGACTGGGGAGGCTCCAAAAACATGAGGAGAAGGCAGGTTTCAGGCAGACAGCTCTTCTGAGCTCTTCCCCACTGGCTGGTGTGGATGAGCAGAGACGTCGTTAGCGCCTGCCTCGTTTATTCACCGTGCAAAGCGTGTAAGCACCGGGCTCAGAGCTGAATCTTTTAATTTGGGCAGCAAGGCATTGCAACACTCCACGTGGTTGCACCCAAGTCTGTGTACGTGCTTCACCCTTAGAGGCTGAGCAGTGTTAAAAATCATCGGGCTTCAAAAGCGGGCAACATGTCTTAAGGCGGGATGTGAAGGCTGACCCCCGGGGATGCGCTGCTCCAGTACGGAGACTGGCTTGCCTGGTGGTGTTCAACCCAGCCTGTGTAGTTTTGTTCACGGCGAAGGAGGAGAAAGGGCGATAGCCAAAATTTAAACAGAACAAACTTAGCTGCTCGCTCAGCTTGTCTTTCAAACCTTGTTTCTCATGGTTCTTGCTGTGACAGTTTTAGGAAGTTAAGAAATGCCTTGTTCCTCCTGCCTTGTCTCCAGGAAGTTATAGTGGAGATGTGTCCGCAGCTTGGCTGCGCTTGCAAGAAAAATAAAATAAGGTTGGGGGGATGCTGTCGGTCACTGTGCTTCAGGGTTGGCATAGAGGAGGAGATGCCCTCCAGTCCCGTGCTGAAGCCCCAGGTGAGACCTCGGCTCTCATGTGAATCATCTGGGGTCAGAGACAGACAGATGTAATAACTGAATAACTGGTACTCAGTCTGTTGTTCTGACTGCATGAGCCGGTTTCTATACTCTTAAAAGATGTCATGAAACAGAAACTTTGTTCTAGAATCAAGTGCTTTTCCAATGACGTCTGCAGCCAAGGGGATTATCGCGGCTGAAGGAAAAAATGTGATTATTATTATTATTATTATTTTTAACTTTTACGAACATGAGAGTCCTCTCCTTCTGCAGCAAGAGTATGATAGACCTGATAGCAGTAAAAACGTGCAAAAGCTGGTCCTTCAGTATGTATTTCCGTGACTCCTTAAAATGTAGCAGATCAGGTAAACGCCAGGTAAAGTACTGTGAAATTAAAACAATCGAAGTGGAAATTGGAGTGTATCCATAACAAAATCAACGCTTTGCGGTAATATTTAATAGAAGCTGCATGGCGAAATGTTAACTTTTTTTGCTTGAGCTCTGTTCTGTAGCCTTAATGTTTCTTTTTCCTCTTGGCCGACGGCCCCGTTTCTGCGCCTGCCGTGCAGTAAATGGCCTCGCTGTGCGTGTTTCTGTATCTCAGCACATCTCAAATTCCCATCGCTGCTTGGAGGGTCCTGAAGAGGGCTCATATTTTTCCATTTGAGCGCGCCTGCCTCCCTGGATGGCCCAAAGAGCTGCGCTGACTCCTTTCTTCAGTTCACCGGCTTTTTGGTTACGGAAACATAAGAGAAGAGAGCCCTGTGGGTTGTGTTTTGAGTGGGAGGGGGCTTTCCTCAGGTGGAGGTTTTTTTTTCCTTGGAAGCAGCAATAACAGTCAAAGCTTGACTACCCCAATCCCTTCAGTAAGGAAGATGAGTCCTAAAGGATTTTTCTTTTTCAGGGTGTTTTCTATGCCATAACAGGGAATTCATTTTCTAGTGAAACAGTGGAAGGAAACTCTCTCCTGTCAGTAGGATCATCCACGGATTGCCTTGGGGATTTGCACTTGTGGATATCAACTGTTTTTTATACCTGTTGTCTTTACCTTAAGTGCCACAGCACCATCTAACCCGACCTATGACAAAGGTGGTCCTTAAGGTAGTGATGTAGTTTTCCCCACTGCTGTAGGGCTCTGTTGTTGCGAGATGGTGCGCAGCATTGCAGGCTCGCTGGAGGAGGCGACTCCTATTAGCATTGCATTTTACCCACCTAGCCGAGAAACCACTTTTGCTTGGAAAACAGCCCTCTCTGTTCTTCATCTCTGCACAGATCCTCACTCGTCTAGCAAAAGGTTTTTGGTTTCTTCTTTTTATAAAAGGCCTTGTATCCGTTCACCTTGATGCGCTAAGAAGCATCACTAAGCATGTTTGTATAAGTCAACTCAAATGTAAGTGTCCATTTAAACAACAAAAAGGAAAAGCCTTTTTATGTAGGCAAGGCCAAGTACTTCAGGCTATAGCAAGTTTGATTAAATGAATCGGAATTCAAGGTCCGGACATCCTGTTGGGGATTTCTAGCTGGGTTTCCCCTTCAGGAGCGCTGTTGGTTGTGATCGGTATACGGTAAAGATTAATAATACGTGGTATGAAATGGAAGAAAGGCGGTGTTATATAAAAGTGAAGATGACCGATAAAATAGCTGACCTTGCAAAATACTTTCTCTTGGCAATATGCTCTTAAAATATGGAGGAACGCATCACAAGATGTATATACAATAACTTCTGATTATATTTAAAACATGAAAAGACATCATGCTTAATATTTCACTTAATTGGAGAAGCGGCTTCTCCAGCAAACTGTGACCCAGTGCTGAGTGCCTGAGAAACCTTATACAAATCCACAGCTAGTGTGCATGTTTTAGAAGCATTCGGACGTGGACATAATTAAGTAAATCTTGACATCACATGTGTTTTTACTATAAATTATTCTATCGTTATCTATATTTTCAATTAATCTGTTTAGTGAACGCATGTGAAAAGTTGTGAACAGCTTAGCTCAGCTTGGACATCTGCACCTTTTAATTAGCTGAGATGGTTTCTGAAGAGCTTTATTAGTTATGCTCTACTTGAATGCTTTTGAATTCTGCAAAATCTATTTTCTCTTTTGTCTTAAGGAAAACTCAGTTATCTCTGCAGAATCTTAAATTTTGCAAACCCCTTGCCTACAGGTCCTTAACAAATTACCTTTTGTAACACAGACTTAACCAAAGTGCTTTAGATGAAACACGAGATTCGCTTAGCTTCGAGGTAGCTTGTTTTTTTGCATTCTGACCATTTGTTGCTAAAGATCGGGTGATTCATTTGGGTTGGGATGTACGGGGGTGCGAGTCTGGCTGTGCCCATCCTCGGCGCCGATGGCAGAAAACAACAGCTGAGGTTAGAAAACGGGTACAGGATTGCACGTTAATCCAAGGATATGGTTAGTAAAACTTCTGCTGGCAGAATTGGTACCCAAATGGTGTAGCTATTCGTGCGTAGCCCCTATTTTATTTCTTTACAGGAGAGAGTATTGGTTTTTAGTCATAGGTAGAAAAGTCATAAACCCATCCCTTTTATTAGGTGTTGCAAAGTCTAGATAGGACTTTGTTCAAACTTGGATGCAAAGCTTATAAATGCTCCTGAATTGCTGTTTCTGTTACAGTATTTAAGGAATATATTTCAGAAGTATCTGGGGAAATTAAAAGTTAGTTTGCTTGTAGCGGGTAGCATAACTGCACTGGAAATGTATTTTCTTTATGCTGCTTTCTGATTCAGCGTAGCTTTTCCTCACTTGAAAAATAAAGGCTGTGTTTGTGCTGCGCAGGTAAGAGCTGACCTCGGAAACGCTTGGCTTATGTTAAAACCACTTGGTTGCATAAGTGGTTATTACAGTTTTCAGTTCTTGTGCCATCAAATGACATTATTTGCCAAGAAAAATCTTAGTGCATTGTAATCTTTTCATTTGCTGTGAAAATAGAGAATGACGAAGAGTGAAATGACTAGGGAGGAATGGGAAGGGCGGGATACTTTTCATCTTAAAGTATTATAGAAGATTATGGAATGGGAGCTCTTTATGCGGGTAGGGATGCGATAACTGTTTGAAAGCCACAGGAGGTGCTTCGGGCATCCATGAAAAATTGTTCAAAGTTAAATCTGCTTAAAAATCTACATCACTCCATATTTTCGCTGTGCAACATGAGGATGCTTTAATTGCTCCTGAATTAAAGAGGCTTTAATATCTCCCCATAAAACAGATAGTCTCCAGTGTGGGGGTTTGTAATGATGATCTAAATATCCATGTGTGCGCGACCTCTCTAGCAATTGATAACGGTTACTTGCTATGAGGAGGACAAATGCCTGAAAATGCTTCCTCTGCTTGCACCAAGCTGGAGATCTTTGTCCCCAGCTCCTGCAGCTCTGACGAGGAAGCTCCCGGTGTAATCGTCTTGCTCTGCCCGAGGAGCTTTGCTGGGAGGCTGCTCGACGCCGGGAGCCACACCGTGCGTGAGTGCTGGTGAGCTGCCCGTCGGTGCCGCAGGATCCTGGGCCTGAAAACTGGTTCCCGCCTCGAGGGACTTCTTCAACTAATGAAGACATGGGCCCGGTATCCAAGATAATACACCATATCTTGCATAAATTTAGAACAGAGTGCAGCCAATTTCACAAGCTGCTGCTAAATTATTCTTTCTCAAGCTGTGCCAGATAACTTCATGCACTGAAGTAGCACAAGCTGGAGCTTTCTTAGCAAGGAGTTTTAGACCTGATGTCCTCCGGTACCAGCATTGCTCCCTTCTTTGAGGGACTCTGTATGAAATTATCTTATCTGTACAACACAAAAGAGGGGAAGCTGTCTGGGTAGCAGCCCCATATGTCTGGCTTTAGGGGTTATTTTAAAAAGTCTTGTCCCTTGGTCATCTCCTCTTTTTATTATATAGGCACACTATATATATATGCTTATGTAGGAGATGAGCTTGTTAGCAGCTGTAGGTGAGGTGTTGATGCCGTGCACAGCAGCTTCTGGGCAGAAGTCTCGTATGGAGGAAGGCTAAATGACAATTACCTCTTGGTTTACCTCTGCAGGGATGAGAGAGAGGACTTCAGCCTTCTGTCTCTAGGCCCATTAGGTTAAAACCTTCAGGAATTTTTGTTAAAGAACTTCATTCAGTTGAGCGCAGATGGCCACCTCCTCCCTTCCCCTCCCTTCTCCTTTGAAGTCCTCAGATGATTGCAGGTAACTGCCTACGTAGAGATGTGTGCCCTGGAGCTCCTTGTGCCAGTGGGGAATGGCTCATATATTGAATTTTGAGAACCCCCCCGCATAGATTTAAATGGTAGATACCTTGATTTTAGTTTTTTCCAGTGTTGACTGTTGTCTTTTGTTTGTCATGCCCATTAAAAAGACGCCCTGTGTGTAAATCAGTGCTCAGTGCTCCACTTGATACCACTTTCCTATAAATACTGTGCCTGCCAGTGCACTAGATGGGATAGGGAGCGCTACTTTAATTCATCAGCACCCAAGCTAAACCTTGTCTGTGATCGTTCCTCACTCCCTGTCCCCAGTGCTAGTAGTCTCCTTTCCCAGAGCGCTTAATCCCTAAACCAGAAAATGGACAATTTAAAATTCCTCGGCATAGCCGCCTGCAGCTTGGCAGATAACGTAGAAATGCAGCTTGACCCGTGAGTAACCTTGTCTTATGTTCGAGTTCTCGAGCGTCGCTGCGTAGCCTTCCAAATACATGCCTGCGCAGCCGCATTAAAGCAGCTGTACATCACCGCTTAGGTTTTATTGCACGTGGTGTTTATAGACACATCTTTGGTCAAGGGTCTGTGGAGGAACAGCCTGATCCTAAACATCCATCGTGGCTTGGCTTGACTGTAGCAGCTAGGTGGTTGGGTTTTTTTAAACGATTCTGGAAGTATTTGCAGGGGTGTAGTTGCAGGATTTGCACTCGCTTGGTAGCACAGGATGGGGTTGTGCACCGCAGGACACGGCTCGTGATGGGAGGGTGCCCTCTCCAAAGTGTGTTTCCAGAAGGGAGGCAAGAACCGGCATGTTCAAGGTGGTATGTAAAACATCTCCTGAAAGATGCAGTATGTTAATGAACTAATGGCACTGAAATGAATTACTAATTAAAGAATTATAAGGCTTCAAATCAGGTAGTACCACAGAGAGCAAATCTCACAGTGTTCAAGGGAAGCTGTGGGAAATCTGTTCTCAGATCAAGTGTCACTTTTCCCACTTATTTCCCTTTTTTTTTTTTTTTTGTGGTAAATGCATGACGGGTTTTGTGTGTCTGTCCTAGGGCTTGCTGGCTCGTGTTGCCTTGAAGCTCATGTGGTCCTTGTGGGTGTCTGTGTTCGTTCTTGCCCATTTGCTTTGTAAAGGAGCACTTGCTGATCTCCTTCACCTAAACGGACTCCATCCCTCTCAGGAATAAGCTGCGTCCTACTAAGATTTACCTCCCTGCTATCTTGCATGAAGGACAAAAATAATCTTAGAGGATCACAGAGCTACCTGTGACTTCAGCCGGTGTGAACATGCCCGTTGCTTTGCTTTCTTTCTTTCTCATAGCTTGCAAAAATTCATTTTGGCCCCTCAGGGCCGTTGTGCCTGGCTCCGACATAGGCTGCAGCAGTTTGGCAGAGGTGTGGAAACAGATGAGGAAGCATTAAAGAGCATGGTGTGTACGCAGCTGAACTTCATGCCCAGTTCCTCTACTCAAATGCAAAAGAGGAAAAGCCACCGAGCAAGATACCCAGTTCCTCTACTCGAATGCAAAAGAGGAAAAGCCACCGAGCAAGATGGAGTATTCCGTCTCAGCTGAGAAAGGCACTGACTTCTGTTTCACAATGTCGATTTTTGGATGTCTCGGGTGAAGGCAGGTGCTTTGATGGATGTAGTTTCACGTTAGGATTAAAGGAGATGTACCTGTGAGCTGCAGCTGAAAGGGTGGATCTGCTGTCACTGGGCTGTGTCTTCATGCTAGCTCCCTCGTCTGGGATGTAATGATCATGTGAGTATTTGGTGATTTAAATCAGCTCACAGAATTGACCAAAAACTTCATCTAGCCGAGAAAAAAAAAATAGTTTTCTGTTGAATCACCAGACTGAGCTGGGTCACCAAAGAGTCTCGTGATCGTTAGTCCTTACTGAAGGGAGGTGGCAGAAACATGTGGGTGTCTTGGGGTGGCTTGCCACCATTTAGCAGCTGCGTTGGTTTAGGGATCCTATGAAACCTGACCCGTAACAGCCTGGTGCTTGTGGCAGGGGTGAGGGAAGCACCATGCCCTCGGGGAACAAGGCTTTTGGTTTTTTTCCCTTTTCCCAGGGACGCTGGGTCTACTCTGTGACCTGGAATTACTCCCTTTTGCCCCTTTAATTAACAGTGCTACCAGAAGGTTTCTAAGCGACACTCCAGGGGAGGTGCAGTGTAAGGGGTAAATCATTTTTGAAACTGCAAGCTCCAGCACCTTTGAAGTCTCTGTTTCTTTCCCCTCCCTGTCCACTCAGACATGAACTGATGGAGGAATTGCTGGACGTAGGACTTGAGCTTTTTCCCTGCTGTTTCTGGTTCTGATCCAGGATTGTCCTTTGCACAGTGGAAGTGTGAGATGTGCATTGTAAGAGCCATGTAAAATAGCAAGAGCCGCTAACTTCAGTCACTTGCACAATAAATTTTGCTGCTACAGAAGCTGATATTTTACTTGAACAGACAGATGAGATTTTTTTTTATATTGGAAGGGCTGCATTAAGCAAGGTGAGCTCTCTTGTTCTAGAGGTAGGCAGCCTGCTGGCTGACACTAAAGGTGGTTTTATTTTTGTCAGGGCCATAAAAATAAGTGTTTGGGCGACAGGGGAACTTCAGAGCTGTGTCTCATTGTGGGGAAGAGCAGGGGTGTAATGGCTGCATAAAATCTTCTAATTAAAAGAAGTAGCTGAGCTGTTTAGGCTTGTGAACTGCCACTAAAATGCTAATTATTTCGGAGTGTGAGAATGTCTGGGAGAGCCTCTTGATCAGAAATCATGAAGGCTTCTCCTGTTTGAATCAAGTTCTTGGGTTATATTAGTGTCCAGAGTAGCTAATCCATGAACTGCTGACCCTCCAGCACTGGGGGTAGGAGACCTGCTGCTTTTGTGAGAATGTGCAGATGTTTGGATCATCTTGGAGCACAGAAGGTGGTTTAGCAGATGCTGCCAAACTACAAGAATAATTTTTTGAGAAAAACCACTGTCTCTGGTCAACAAAAAGCCTACTACTTACCCAGTTTTGGTGATTTTTACATTTTATATCTGTATTTGTAGCTTCCAGATTGTTAATTGATGGTGTGTTCAAGTCTGCCAGTTAGCAGGGACGGCCTCCTAGGGTGATGAGTGCAAACGAAGGATGGCTTTTCTGTAATTGAGAAGGAGAAAACTTCAAGCTATTAGTTACTACCTTTATCTTACTGAGGTCTTTTTATCCCTCATGTTTTAAGCCGAGTGAGCTGATGCTTTTGAAATGAGGTTGTGCTACTAGAAGAGATGCGCATGGGCATGGGTGTCATGGTTTAACCTCAGTTGGCAACTGAGCACCACGCAGCTGCTCGCTCCCTCCCCCCCTCCCCGGTGGGATGGGGGAGAGAATTGGAAGAGCACAAGTGAGAAAAACTCATGGGTTGAGATAAAAACAGTTTAATAATTGAAATAAAATAATAATAATAATATACAAAGCAAGTGATGCACAATGCAATTGCTCACCACCTGCTGACCGATGCCCAGCCACTCCCCGAGCAGCGGCCCCCCCGGCCAGCTTTCCCCCAGTTTATGTACTGAGCATGACGTCCCATGGTATGGAATGTCCCTTTGGCCAGTTGGGGTCAGCTGTCCTGCCTGTGCCCCCTCCCAGCTTCTTGTGCACCTCCAGCCTGCTCAGTTGGTAGAGCATGGGAAGCTGCAAAGTCCTTGAGTAGTGTAAGCACTACTTAGCAACAACTAAAACATCAGTGTGTTATTAACATTATTCTCATCCTAAATCCAAAACACAGCACTGTACCAGCTACTAGGAAGGAAATTAACTCTATCCCAGCTGAAACCAGGACAGTGGGGAACAGCATCTTCAACCCAAAGAAAAGACTTCCCAACCCACATGATGATCTTGGCTGTCTTACCTGCAATCATCTCGCAGCTCTGCAGCACAGCTGGAGTCAAAACTATTGCTTCCCAGTTCAGTGCCCTGTCTCCGCCAGCTATGCAACATGAGCTGCATCCAAAATATCTAGAGCATCTTCATTTCGGGTGATGCCTCAGTAAAGTCAACTCAAGTTAGAGCATTACGTATGGTGTAACGCAGCAATGCTTCATTTCCTTAGTGTGTGTACCTGCTCCTCCTTTCCCAGCCCCGTCGAACTTCCACCCTTTGAATGAATCTTCCAAGGCTTGTATGATTTGTAAAACTCTGGTGGCTGTCATGCTGTGAATTCGGTTACTGAAGGTTTAGACTATTACCATCTCTTACAGGAAAATGGTTTCTTAGGGGGGGATCTGCTTGCATTCTCATTTGGGAGTGCAAGAAAAACCACCAAACATCTGGAAAGAACATTTTATGCAGCGGTTTAAAGTTGTAATAATGTTTAGGTTCACTATGTTATGTTTAGGTCAGCCTCAGCAGCTGCCTCTGGGGTTAATATATCCCTGCAGCTTATGTCATATGCCAGGGATGCGCTTAGGGAAACTATAGCAAGAGTATTTTATGGTGCAACCTCCCCATCTCTCTGTTCCTGCTTGGTCCTATCCTTTAGGCCGATATAGTTGTTGGCGTGGCTAGGTGGCGAACAAAGTTTGGAAGAAAAGGTTCATTTTAATCCAAATCTGCTCCCCGGTCTGGTTGACCAAACAGCGGTGAATGGGCTCGCACTGGCATGGGGCAAGTGGCCGTGAGAGGCCAGGACCGCTTCTTTGGCAGCACCGCTGCCAGGTGACGACTTAATACTAGATCTCCTCATATTGTGTCCTTCTGCCTGCAGGCGCCTGCTATTTGGATTACACGTTCATGACAGTAATTTTCCTTTGATGCCACCTGGCTTCTTGTAGATGCTATCTGTGACTTCCTTCGCCTCAAGGAGCCTTGAGAGCAGCGTCTTGCCTGTCCTCTCTTTCGGCTTAGGAACGGGCTAGGAATAGCTCTGAGAGCATCCAGTCATCTGAGTTGTTTTCCTAATCGGTTCCTCCCCTGGAAGGAACCTAGCGCTGGATTTGGATTTTTAAAAGGTGAAACAAAAAGTCTGAGAGGAGGAACTGAGCGTGAGGAAGCGAGTATTGAGAGTTCAAGCATGGAACTGCTGCGTTGTAGGGAGAGCACAATTTAAAAGCTGATTTCCTTACTCATCCTTGTCTTGGTATTCTTCTGGTAACTGCGGTGATTTCTTGACCCACAGACCTTTTGCAGTTGCCTGGCTTCCTAGACAGCTGGAAATGGGTTCCCCAAGCCTGTGGCTCCATTTTTGGTAGCAGGGTGACATACACCTTACCCAGGTCACATTTGATGTGATTTATTCTCAGCGTACAGATGGTGGCTGGGGGCATGCAGCTCCTGCCGAACCAGCACCGGGGAGATGCGGGCTCTCTTCCCCCTGTTTTTGTATACGTATGAATCATCTATAAAGGTGCATGTACACATTGTAGGATGCTTACAAATACAGTCTGACTGCTAGGACTACATGTATTGATGAGTGTGTACGTGTTTTAAGAAATAAGGAAATGATGTCTTGATGTAGGTCTTCTTAAGATGACAAACAAAAATCCAGACTTGCCTTTAATATACAGATGTAAAGAGCAGCAACACCTAAACCCATTGTTCCCATGCCTTGCTGTCTATACTTGAGCAGAAAGCAAAGGAAAGCTTAATAATTGATTAGAGCAGCACAGCCCCACACCCCCAGCAGATAAGATCTGTAGCAATTTCACGTAATATTAAGAGATAGTTAGCCCAGTATCGCATGGCATGAGCCCAACTTTCTGGCATCGCCCTGCTCGGGACTTTTCGGCTTCGTTTTTGAGGCCAAGCTGTTCAAAGCTGACTGGGTGTGCGCAGTGCTGGCGTAACACATCTCTGCTTATGATTGATTTGGTGTATTTTGGAGTGCAGGCTTCATCTGGCATCTCTCCTTGGGATATTGGCCCACGATGGTCCTCTGTGACTTACGGCAGACCCTTCAGAGCTCAGCCAGTTTTAGTGCTTCTCACCAAGGCTCACCCTGTTGAGCCTTTTCCCCCACCTTAGTATTTCGGGCTCTTTATAAGGTCCCTTGACTGGGTTGTGGCTAGAGGACTGTGAGAAATCACTCTGAGCAGTAGGAGCGGTGGTTGAGCAGGGTAGGACTGTTAAAGACTAATGGGGCTGTTTTGAGTTCCTGAGCGTAGCCTGTTTTCTGCAGCACAATGGGAGTTTTAATTAACGTGGCCAAATGCACTCATAAATAACCTTTCTAAAATGAAATGGAATTTTAAGGCTACATTGGCATATTCCCCATGATGCCATTGCCTCTCTGGAGAGGTAATACCATGACTTTCCAGCTGAAGGGAGATGATGAAATCTATTGACTCTTCTATCTCTTAGAAGAGTCCCTATAGTGTAAGAATAAAATGTGAATTTAAAAAATATGGAAGTGGCTGGTGTTTCATGGAGGAAAGTGGACTATTAAGCTAAAACAAGTCAGCTAGTGAGAAGTTTTCTGTAGCTGAGCAAGAGATGTTTTCCTGGCACATTGTTCACCTTGCGTTACCTGTTACCTGAGCTGGCACAGACATGATCCGGGGTGCCTTTGTGGCAGGTTGTTTTTTTTTAATTACTAATATTTTGCAGCTTGGTCCAAACCTGGATTTAACCTTATTCAGGCTGTGCTTTGAAAACCCACTTCTTGGAGATGCTGTGGTTAAAAATACACATAGGACAAAGTTCCCAGTTACAGAAATAATTCAGTCCATCACTTCCAGACCCGTCCCTCCCATCCACAAACACCACGCTTCAAGGAAAATCCCAGCAGGATTAGCAGCATTTGGACACAGTTTCTTCCACCTCAAACAACCTTTCCGGGCCTAAGCTGAAAATAGATGATTTGCACTGATGCTTGGGTTGCAGCTGAAGAAGACAGAGACGAAGTAACAAAATCAGGTTGCCCTTAGAAACGCATTTGTATTGGGCAAAATAATTGATTGGGTTTTTGTCGCATTTGCACTGATCTGGTATGTTGGCTGACAGCTCCCCTGATAACTCACTCCCAATGGCTTGCAGGCTGAATGAAATGCATCAGGGTGAGGCGAGGTCTGGGGATGATTTACGTGCTGGTGAGCTGTCTCCAGTTCTTTTTAATTTAGAGATGCAAAACTGAGCCTGAAAGTAATGAGCTCTAGATAATTAGGTGCTTGTCTGCAGGTGTAACTATTGCAGCTGCCTACAGCTGGTGCTCTTAATATTGCTGATTTTTATTTGAAAGCATTAAGGAATGAATGAGATGCTGGAAATACAGTCAATTTGCAACAAAGAGGGTTTTTTTTCCTGTTGTTACCTTCCCCTCTAACGCCCAGCCTTACTTTGGCGTTCCTGTTTAGCTTGTGGACCAAAGACTAAAAGGAAATGGTGATAAGTAGCAAAGTGTTGTATTACACAGTGATGATGTCTGGTATGCATCATAGATTGACGAAAGGCCTGAATCTTAATTTATCATCATCAATGATTAGCCAGATGGGAAGTAGTATCTCAAGTTCCTGCCTTAGTATTAAATGGGTTGTGAAGGCATTGCTAATGCAAAAAAATGCAGCACAGTACGTTACCTGCACGTCAGGAAGGTGAGTGAGGAGCAAAAACATGTTGCAGAGTGGATGTACGTAGGAAGAAAGACTTTGGAAATAGGTATTTTGTGGAATGGGTATTTAAAAAAAGCGTGTAAGTTGGAGGATTTGGAGATGTGCTCGGGTATAAATAGAACGTGCACTTTGAATGTGGCTGCTGCAGTGCCGCTTTAGCACGTTTAGTCAGAAAGAAGTGCTAGGTTATGCGTCAGGTATAGTGTGCCACCCTGAAGTTCAGCGATGCAATCGGACATGTAAATGCGAACGCCAGCATCCGCAGATACAGAGCAGCGTTCATCAGAGCGCCTCCGAAACGTGTCGGGACTCGCTCATGAAGGGAAAGGAGGAGAAATCTGAATAGCTGGAGGATGCTGGATCCCAGCAGCGGCGATGCTGGGGGAAGGAGAGGGAAATCGCGCTTTTCAGTAAGCATTTGAAGGTCACGTTTTCCTTTCAAGCTGCAATCTTCAGAGGAGCCTTGGAAAGCTTGTCTTCCGACAGCCATTGAGGTTCATCGGGATTTGTGTGCCCCTTTTCTTTTGAAAGCTCTCGCTGCTGCCCTGTTCCTATTCAGTTCAGTGCAAGCACAGATCGGGTGACATTATGTGGCAGACAGAAGGGAAAGGAAGTGTTTGGGATTATTTGAAAGCTAGTACTGGATTAATGATAGGTAATGAGGTAAAAAGCTTAAGATGAATTCCGAGAAAAGTTTTATTATGGGGAGAGTATTTGTTTAGAGTATGGCATAAGCTGGGATAAGTAGCGAAAGCCTCACTGCTTGTAACATTTGGATCTGGACAAAGCTTGGGAGATGATACGTTAATGAGGAGCACTTAAATGGCAGAAGGGATGGACAAGCCTTATTGCTGTCAGTTATCATCAAATAGTTCAAACGGGGAGCAAGGAGAGAGGCCTGCAGTTGGTAATTTCGAACGAGGCAATTGCAGTTCATAAAGGAGCCAGTGAGACTGTGTGAAACATCAGTGATATTTATGTGGGTGCATTTCTGGTACAAAAGCAAAAGATAAATACCTTATTTAAGGCATTTGTTACAAGTATAAAATAGGCCATAAATAAGACCTTAAAGAGAATTCAGTGTTACCGTTTAATACACAAAATAACACAAAGGATTAAAAAGGTAGTTTACACAAACACTTCATTGATCCACTTAAAATTTATACGTTCGACAAATGGCAGTTTGGTTGTGAACACTGACTATACGTGTTGCAGTAAGGACCTTTATATTAGGCCATAAAATCTTGAAACAAGCTTAATAATGGCTTTTGCCGTAAGATCCTTCTGGCTATAAGTCATTACAGAAGGTGGTGAATCTTGGAGGTATGCTTTGCGTACAGGAATAGAGGCATGATGATGCACTGCTCTATTACATAGCTTGGTAATTTTAAACCATAAACCCCATTTTTGCCACTTTACGAACACCTTTTATTGTGTTCCTTTATTTTTAAAACATTTGACTAGCCAGAAATATGTCCTTAATATCAGAATTAAGTATTGGGGTAAAGCTGATGCGGCCTTTTAAGGAATTCTTCACCTGCAGCTCTTGCCTTTGACCCTATTTCTGAGTGCTCATGCCAGCAAAAAGTTGTATTTATTTTTTCCCCTGCTATAATAACAGTAAACACTAAACATTGAAACAACAATCCCCCATTCGGTTTTGACCTGTGATACAGTCAGGGCTCTGAATCATACTTTATTTTGACATCTCATCGTGTTGCGCAAGACCAGTTGCATCCATCTAAGAAAACTAATATAAACCCACAGTTTTAATACAGAGGGCCAGCTCATTCCTTTGAGGTTCGACCGAAAGGCATGGCCCCCTTGTGAGGAATCCGCTAGCAAAAAAACCCCCCAAAAACCCAACCAAACCCACCCTAAAATGAAACGAGATCTCTGCAAGGATGGGAGATGTTACATGTCTGGGCGGCGTGCAGTTGCTGGGGCTGGGATAGGCCGTTGGATATAGGCAGTGGAAGGGTTAGAGAGGGCTGAGCAGCAGGCTGGCGTTTTGTTAGGTTCTTCTTAAGCCTTTAAACATTTTCCAAAGTCCTTGAATTTTGTTGGTCTTGATTTTTGTAATATTAATTATCTCTCATCTCTTCTTAGCAAGACCTGCTCAGCTGTGAAGGGTATAAAGTGCTAGATTCCTGTAAGACAGTTGAAAAAGTGGAGACAACAGGGACACCGGGGAAAACCAGCATGTGCCTCTGTAATTAAGGGCTTGATTCTGTGTGTACACAGGGGGATTGAATTATGGTCGCACGGGCTACATTAATCCTGCCTTTTCCTAAGTTTGGAGTTGTTTGCTTTGTAACTTGACTTTTTTTTTTTCCCTTGGATGAAGTTTGTTTGGTTGTAGTAAGTATCTCAGCATGGAGAGAGTGGATGGCACTGTTTTGATCTTAGATATTTATTTTCCCATGTGACATGTCACTTGGTGGAGTTTGGTTTTGGGTTTTTTTTGCTTGTGTTTTTGGTTTTTTGGTGTTTTTTAAAGGCTGTAGTTTGTTTTACCAGCTTTCCTTCCCCTGGCTTCTGAAACATGGCCTGTCAAAAGAGGAATTTATTTTGAAGGGAAAATTGATTCACGAAGTACTTGCTAAATAAACGGGTTTGTGGTGGTGCGCGTTGCTGCGTTTGGGGGTAGCAAGCGGAAAGCTGAGGGAAACAAGTTGCAAAATTTCTTGCTGAGGAGTTTGTGCTGCGATGTAATTCTCCTTCCAATAGGGAGCATTGAAGCTTTCTAAGCTCTTAATATATTGCAGTGCAGATTTCTAAAACACAACGTGCTGTAGGTGGGTTTCTTTTTACCTTATGCTTTCTTTTGTAAGCCTGGTTTGATTTTTATCCTATATAAACTTGCTAAGAGAAGCATGATGCTACCTCCTGTCCCTTCTCCGCCGTGTACACAGCAGAAAAATTCAGGAAGCAGAGGGATTTCTGCAGCGTGGAAGCGCTTGGTACAAAACCCCACCAAGGTGTTGCTAAGACCCCCATTGCACTACCTCTTTAAGACCACAAGCGCGCTGTGAGAGCTTTGCTTGCGAGGGTGAGAGGCAGGCAGGAGCTAAGAAGTCATCCCCGGATGGCACGGATGCGGCCGTGGGCTTTGCCGCCGGCGGACAGGGGGAGAAGACCCGACGCCTGAGCCGGCTCGCTAATGAAGCTCTCCGGGAGCTTGCTGCCAGGTAGGATCAAGCGCGCCGAACAAAAGGCTTCGCCCGGCGAGCGGAGGACGGCGGAGCTGCAAAGGATGGGGTGATGCTGGGGAAGTTTCAGCAAGCTGCTGTGACTGGCATAGCTTTTCCCTTTTAACCTTTTAAGCGAGCCTTTGTGGTTTCCGAACCTGCTAAATTAGGTGCTTCTGTCATTAGGATGTTCACCTCCTGCATTTTAATTGCTTGTTAAATAGAGAAGAGGCTGCAGAGGAGAAACACGCTCTTTTAACAGCTCTCTGCCATCAAATATCTCCCTGCTCGGAGGGTTTTTAACAATTCCTTGCACCAAAAAGCTGAAAGAAGTGCTTGAATTTGATGTGGTTTCTTGCCCTCCTGTAATCTTGCTTGATGGTTTTATCTTGTATTTTTTCAGTCGTTTAATACACAATTTCAGTACAAGCGGGGACACGCATCGGGATTATATAACCCCAGGGATAGCTGGTAGGAGACTCGCTCCGTTTCTGTGCAGGGATAAAAATCATTAGTTCTGGAATGCTTTTTGTGTAACGTGCTTGCATACGCACCCTTGGGTACCTGCAGATATTTTTATTCATGTGAGAAGGTGCTTACTCGTTACCGTCAGCTGGAAGTGAAGAAAGAGGCCGTCAGTGCATGCTCAGGATAAAATGGTTGCTAGTTGCTGAAAATAAGCTTAGGTGAGAAGCAGTGTTTGAGGGGAAAACGAATCCATTTTGGAAGAAAATGTAATAGTGTGTTTTCTTCCCCCCTCCAATCTTGGAAGCAGGAACAGAGCAGAAAAACCTGTGCAAATTCTTGCTGTAAGAGCTTATTTTACTGCGTGTTTTCAGGTTGTTCACAAAGCACATGAAAATCTTGCAGTATTTCAGTTTTGTAGCATGATTAGAACAAGCAGACAAATGTGATACAAGGGGGAGATTTTGGCAAGAAATTCCTCCTGACTTTTATTTAACTCTGCATTTGTCAGTGCCTCTGAATGCTCCCGCTGACGGGCAGCTCTGGTCTGGATTTTTTTTCTTTAATCATTTTACAGAGAAGTTGCATATTCTCCCTCTCCTCAAAGCGTGGCTATGGCTGTCTAATTAAAAGATATCCTCCTCCTTTTAGGGAGACTTTTGGTTTCAAGAAAAATTCTGTTTCGTTTCCAACCGGCATTACTCTCTTTCCCTTCCTTCTCCCACTGGGTCTTTAATAGCTCCTGAAATTGCCCAGCTTGTAATCATTGCTGTGGCCAGATGGGGACTAGGTGGAACTCCCATTGCATCTGTTTAATCTGCCAGAAGTATCTCACGTGGATTTTTAAAAAAATATATATATATATATATTTTTCATGAGTTAATGAGCCCTAAACAGCAATGAAGAGAATCCAGAGTCAGTGCTACCCGCTGGCTGCCACCCTTCTCCTGAATTTTGGCGTGATGCTGATGGAGGAGGGAGAGCAGTAAAGAGTCTTTCAGCCTGACACAAGTGTGGAAAGTGGAGACTGTCGTTCCACTTCACTAACCTGCTGGTTGCAGATGTGATTGAAGAGGTTCCCCTTGCTCCTGCTCTTCTGCTTTGTCGCCCGCCTCGTCTTCTCTCCCTGCGGTAATGGAAGGATCTCTGAAAACGGTGTGAGGTTTGGGTTTACCTTTGCTTTTCTACCCCCCCCACCCCCTTTCCCACCCTCCTGGATCATTTCAGAGCATGGTTGCACAAATAGTTGAATCGGTGCAGCTGAAGAGGGTGGTGTGGGTGGCAAGAATATAGGAGGAGGAGGGAGGGCACAGGATCCTCCTGAATTGGATCTAAGCATGCCAGGATAGTAACATGAAAGAGCTGCCTGAATTATTCAGCATATCCCCGTTTTCTTTGCGCTGTGGTTAATTAAGCGCTGCAATAGAGCCAGGCTGGGTTATACTTTAACCCTTAAACTTTACTGCGTGTGGTGGGGGCAGCGGGAGGGCAACATTCGTGCAGTTTGCATTGCATCTCGGGTTGTGCAGCTCTCTGGTACTGAAATATCTACGCAGTGGAAGATGATGAGCGCCTGGAGGATGGTTTACCGTGGACGTGGATGAGACGATGCTGCTGGATGAGGTTTCGCTTCCCACCTGCCTGCCGTGACCCATTCACGTCCCATGGTGGAGTCTGCTGTGCTGTCACTCTTAACCCACTCCGAGGAAAAAGAGCCTCGTTAGCAAGAGTCTGCTGATGAACTTTTGCGGTCACCCTGGCTTGCTTCTCCTGAAATAACAGCAACTGTTAACCCCAGGATGGACTCCTTTGGCGGATGTAAGGAGAAGGAGGGTAGTCACCTCTACCAGGGGGGCAGAAACAAGTTCCAGGAGGCTTGCAGGGAAGCGGCAACCTTTCCACCAGTCCAGCTCTTTGCAGAGAGTCAGTCTATAGATGCCAGAAGTTAGATGTTGGAAATAATTGCTTTCTCCAACCTTTATATCTCATTAAGGCTTACTGGAATTTAAGGCATTTTCGTCCCTATTGCGTCCTTTGGCAAAAAGGACTTAAAAGGTTTCTTTTTAATCTGATGGGAATCATTGCTTTCCAGAAGTGATCTTAAAACGGCAACCCCAAACTCTGAAAATCTATCTAACCTGCTCATTCCTTTAGGCAGCTCTTCCTGGGTGTAAAAAGAGAGGTTACTCTGCTCAAAGAAGATTATTTTCTCCTGGCTTATATAAGTTCTAAAATAGGAAAATAAATCCCAACCTTCTCAAGGATGAAACAGTTTTTTCCAAACTCGGGAACGATCCCTTTTGAAGCAGCGATTGCTTCAATTAATTGTCAAAACTGCCTCGAGATTGGAAATCTCAGCTGTGACAAAAGGGTGGCAGCTTAAAACTGTGCCTCTGCCCTATCCTTCTTTATCAGAAGATGGTTATGGGTGCGAGGGTAGGGTGCTATGGCAGTGGTGTGCAGAAAATTTGTGAGTTGTCATTCTGTCTTGCAGTGTGTTTCTAATCCTCCTCTCCCAAATTTTGGCTTTCTGTCGGTGTTTTCCGAAACTCAGGAATGAATGTAAGATCCTCGGGATGAAGGCTAGGAGCAGCGCCTCAGCTCCGTTGAAGTCTGTGGCAAATCTTCCCGTTGCTTTGCTGAAGTCAGGATTTTACATCTATTTTTGTTGTTAAAAACCCCTTTATTTTATCAACTGATACCACTTATGTGTGAGCTGGCAAGTCTGCAAATTGAGGACAAGCCTTAGACCCTGAAAATAAATTCTTGCACTCATTTAAAGGGAGGGGGGGGGGGGGAGGCTGAGTGAGCACTGTCTTGGGAACCAGCGGTGCCAGATCCTCATCTCGGTTCTCTCAATCTGAATCTGGTCGTAGGCGTCCTGTTTTACACCTGCCAGGCTTTAACGGGGACATTACTTGCATGCAAAGGTGTTGTGAAGGTCAGGGGCAGTCTTTTCCGTGCGTAATCCTATAATGCAGGGTTTTTATCATGTCTGGCATTCAAACAGCAAATACATAACAAAATTGGAAGATTCTAGAACAATTTCTCAGCCTGCTTGGTGAGGGCGGGCCTTTTTAGTGATGTGTTCGGTATCAAAATAGTGTGATAGTGTAAATTTGTTCCTGCTCTGCCTTACACCGGTCTCAGAGGAGGAGATCCGGCTGGGGAGTGCTGCAAACGGTCGACAGATGCAGAGCAGGTCGCGTCTGAACAATCCTTGCTTCAACCTTAACATTTTGTATGTTTTAAGGAAGGGGAACTGGCGGGACTGTGGAGCTTGGATCGCTATCGCGTCTTCTCAGCGCTGGCAGAGTCTCTCCTGCTGCTGTGATGTTGGTCCCTGCAAAGGTTTGGGCAGTAGCGTTTCCCTGGAGCTCAGACTTGTAGCGCAAAGGGAGGACTCTTGCAAGACTGAACCTAGGTTAGCTTGAAAATTTAACTTACGAGTGTGGTTTTTTCTCATTTGAACAAAACCCAAGAAGTGTTTTCATGATTTTATGGTTTTTTGTAAGCATCCGCCATCATGTTAACACATGAGGTCTGTGTTGCTGGCTTGTGTGCAAGAAACTTAATCAGGCTGCTCTCATTTTCTAAGAGGCTTTGACGTATAAAGTGTAAACAGCAAAAAGGTGAAATCTGAATATGGCATTTAGTGGAAAATTTTTCAGCTAGTTAAGCATGGCTTTTTATGACAGTGGGTGTCGGGTGTTGAGTAGACATATGCTGGACCTAAAGCCACAAGGTGTTAGCTAAGTCAGGAAGCTTTTTTCTTTTAAATACCTGCATTCCCTTTTTTTATTCCGCAAGTAAAATGGATTCTAGCTTATTTGTTTGTTGCATAAAGTCTTTTTCCCCACCCCCACCCCCCGGATTCCCACAATACCTTTCCAATTTAAGAAAACTATTTCAATTTGCCTCTAAATAACCCTGCAGCAGATCATAAAAACTTTAAAATCTATCTGACAGCCCCTTTTAGAAGCGATTTTGGTGGGTGGATGAGGAAAGGAGTTGCTGGTTGAAGAGAGGCAAACAAGGAAACAATTATAACATGGTTCCTGCGTGGTTAGCAAAACAGGCACTGCCTTTGTCAGAAAATGCCCTGCTGATCAGCAGGGTTTGTCTCGCTGAATGCGAAGGGCTTGTGGGTTTTGGTTTTTTTTCTCTTGCTCTTTAAAAAAAAAAAATAAAAAAAGAGGTGGGGGATTCTCTTGACAGGACGAAGGTTTTGTAGATTGTTCGTCGATTTGTTTGCTTTCGGTTTCTCTTGCTATATTCGTCGGTGACATCTGCCTTTTGAAGCCACGCTTTGCTCCTCTTTTGGAAAACCTTGAAGGATCGTAGCTGCCTGGTTGCATGTGAGTGCCTCAGAGGTGTTTGTGTGTCTGCCTGAGCGTGCGAGGTGACCGGCTGCGTTGATGGACGACATGTTGGCTGTGTGCATCACCCAAAACACGACCCACCCTTCGACGTTGCTTTCCTTAACTTGCTGTATTGCAGAATCCCCCGAGGTCCTGTTCAGCAGCCCCTCGAGGATCGGATCTTCACTCCGACCGTCTCCGCTGTGTACAGCACTGTGAGTATCTGGCTGGTGCCGCTGCGGTCGTGTTGCTTTTGAAAGGAGCGCGCTTTCCAAGCATAAGGAAATTGTATAGGTTTTTTTTTTAAAAACAACACATTTAAAAAGCATACAATTTAAAAAACATACAATTAAAAAAATGCAACTTTTTTTTGCCTCCTAAAATAAATGATGCTGGATGAAGACCCTTTTTGTTGCACGTGAGTAGGAAAGGAAGAAACCTTGGGGACTTTTGGGTCCGTACCTTTTTTTGTAAGTGTCTATAGTTTTATTTAGCAGGTATGAGAGTGGGCTTTCCTAACAAAGTTTCACCTGAGTGAAAATGTTACTGGCCGTATTTTCAGTCTGGTGGCTCCATCTCTTTCCTGCCTCCTGCATCTTGAAGACTGGCTTGTTGGAGTGTATTAGTGGCTGCACATTTCTAATAGTTTCTTATCAGAAAAAACAATCAAGGAAGTTTGTTTTTCACGTGAAACATTGCATTACCCAGAGGAAGAAATGTTTTGATGGTAGATTGAATATTTGGGAAAGGTGCTTTTGGCTCACTGTCCTACATGTTTGTTTATAAAGCCTGATTATCGAGGAAATTAAGCTTAGAAACGTAGCGACGTTTATTTGTGAACATATGATAGCGTTTTCCTTTTATTCATTTCTTTTTTTCAAATGGTAATAGCTGGAAGCCCAGTGTTATTTATAAGCTTTGCTAAATCAGCACAGCCTTGGGAAAGTAATATATTGCTTTTCTGGTGGGATAGTGCAAATATTTTTAATGCCAAAAAAAAAGCTTTTAAGCTGCTCTTTTAATTATTTGGAAAACAGAAAGAAAAGCTGTAGACGGGAGAAATTCACTGTATTTTATGCAGTAACATAAGCTGCTTATAGAAAAACATAAGCTGCTGTACAAGGTTTTCTCCTTCCCCCTGTTTGCATGAATAACTGGCAAAGGGGTTATCAGCTCCATCTCCTCCATGTGCGGAGTCCGGGTCTGGAGCATCTTTGGCCCCTTCCTTTTTTGGGCTGTAGAGAAGAGTTTTATGATCGCCTCTTCTACCAGGGAGACTGTTTTCAAGAGATGCAAAGCCGAGCTTTGCGCAGGATTAAGTGCAGAAGTGCTGTCCAGTGCCCATTGGTCCAAGAAAGGCAGAGACTCGGGTAGTAGTTGTAGTAGCAGGAAGACTCAGGCTTGACCGTGGATGGTCTGGTGGCCAGCCAGCACTGGATTTCCGTCCAGGTGAGTCGGGAAGGTTGGGGTACAACTCTGACGAGAGTTTAAGATTTCAAGGTTTGTGGCTTTCACAGCAGCGGGTCGACAGACTTGAGCTGCGGACTGGTTTTTAGTTTGGTTTTTTGTTTTGTTTTGTTTTGGTTTTTTTTGCTAGCTCTGTCCTCAATATCATATACATACGTATGTGTGTATATACATATGTTTGTATGTGAAAAAGCAAAAGCAAAGGAACATAAACATACAAACAGTTATAATAAAATTCCGTTCATATTATCCTTTATGTACCCCATACAACACTTAAAAACCACTTTGAAAATATCTGAATTCCTTTTTGGGGAAAAAGAAGGGGTTTTTTTCAATCCTCTCCTCCAAAGACATCATTCAGATGCCTGTGGGAAAATATGACTGTAAAAATTTAAATTAATGTAAAATATAAAAGTAACTGTGAAGAATGACCTATAATAGCTTTTCAGTGTGGCAAAATATCACTCCTTGATATGTTACAGGAATAGAAGCCAGTGCTGGGAGTACCTCGGTTCCAGGCTTTAAGAAAACACAAGTTTGAAAGAAAATTCCATCTTTTAGGGAGAGGAGAGAAATTTCTCAGCTAGGTTCCTTTTGAGCTTCTATTTGAAGCCCTTGGCAGATTGCAAATTTAGAGTAAGTCCTAGAAAAAATTAATTAGGATGGAAGAGGCATGTGATCGGAGGTCCTTGACAAATTCATTCATCATAGGTCTCTGCGGTTTATTACACAAGTAGCAGCGTCGTGTATTTAAGGTCCGGGTTTGCAACAAATAGGTCATTTTGTAGTTTATGATATATAGAGTTTGTCTAGATTTTACAAAAGTCATGTAGTACAGAGGTATGGAAAACAGCACCATCTTCGGCACCCAGGAACTGATTTTTTACTTCCACATTTTATTTGCTCAGTCATTGTACGTGGTTTTCCATGTGGATTACGCACCACAGTTTTCAAATACGTGTATTTTGGCAGAGGACAGCTGGTTTAGGAAGAGGTCTGTGGTCTGATACCACCGCGCAGTGACTCTGAGCTGCCTTGGTGTTTTCCCTGTAGGTTACAGTATGTCATGCATGGGGTGGGAGGACGAATCGTTTGAGATGCGGGCAACCCACAGATGAAACCACTCTTTTTACTTAGATAAAGATGAAAAATAATTCGGTTACCTTTTCCATGCCTTTTCACATGTATTATCAGGACCTCAGTTGCACATTCCTGAGCTCTTTTTTTTCCTGAACTACGTGCTGCTTGCCAAAAATGGGAATGGAAAATCATGTGGCTTTCACTGTGAGCCCCAACTTTCACTTCCCCTGAAGTAAAATCGGAGGAACACATTTTCCTGTAGGGCAGAGGTACGAGGTGAGGAAGAAGCACAGTGTGATTTGTCAGATTAAATGAAGTTTGTCCGAGAACTTGGATATGCTTAAAATTCCCAACAAAACTTTGGTAGAACCTCTTTCTCAATGAAATCATACTGGTATTAAGAACAACCCCCCCTAACCATCTGTCATCTTAATTTATTTTATATAGTATACTGTAGAAAATACTGATATTTGGTAGGGTTGGTTGGTTTGTTTTTTTTAAAATAAATCCAGCGGTAGAATTGTTTTAAAGCAAATCATACACATTTCAATGAAATAATCTTGTAATAATTTCCCCTCATCAATAATGGAGAATGCCGTATCATAAGAGCTACTTTTGGACATAAAGATTTGGGTTCTGTCCTGTAAGCAGCTTCTTGCGTAGTGTTTCCCAATTCTTTATACTGCAAGAAATTAATGCAACTACTTTTACATATGCTGTAAGATCCCAAACCTGTGGAATCTGGAAAGGGGGATGGAAGAAGAATGAACTTTTGTTTCTGTTGTAAAATATTTCAAAGAAAAATATTCAAAGAAGCTCTTTGGCTTGGAGTTTGGGGGAAAGACATTGACTTCTAACAGAAAGGGAACTGCACCAAAGGTGACCTTAAATATCACAGGCCATCGTGTGTGCCTGCACCCAGAGTAACAGGGGCTGATTTCTATTGAAAACAAAATGAATATGGAGTAATGATCAGAAGCAGATGTGCTCTTCAAATTCAGCATGAGGCATGAGTTGGGAATCAGAGAAGAACAACTGTGTTAATGTACATCCAGTTCTCACACAAATAACCTTTTTTGGCAGATTACAGTGGAGGTTCATAACTGCCTCAGTAACATGTTGTGACCTCAAGCGCTGAAGCTTGGACCAAAAATACTTTGGGATAAACTTTTATAAGCTACGGAACAACAGTGACTCCTGGATGTGAACTGATTAGAAACGAGTGTTAATTTGATGTACCTATTTGGAGAGAAGTGCATGTAAATTGGTTGGGTGTAGCCTTGAGCAGAGTTTCTGTAGCATGGCTAGATCCAACGCTGATCTAAATTTTCTGTATTAATTGCAATCTTACTGCATCTCTTTGGAGTAGATGCCACCTCGTGTCAGGTTACCCAACTCGGTGCCAGCTGGTGGTAAAGAAGGTAATGCGAAGGTGAGGTGTTGAAGAACTACTTGCCCCAAATTTTCAGTGACTGAGGCTTGACTCCATCATTTGCTTCTTTGGGTGTTCATTTGGTGGCTTTTCTGCAAAAGGGTGCCCGTTGGTGGCCCCCCGATTAATTTCACACCCAGCAGAGGTACTGTGATTCGCCTTTGTGTCCTTTAAAGGGATCTTCCTGCGATGAAGAGAATCCTGTAGAAAAGAGATTAGGGGGGATTAGCTGCTCCAGCCACCCTGTGCTTAAAGGAAGGATCTGGGTCAGGAGGCCGACTCGTTCCCCTGCCCGGCTGCGATGGAGGCTGCAAAGTGTGCAAGAGGGATGCTCAGTTCCTCGGGTGCTGGCAGTGCGGCTTTGAAGCTGTTTGCACCAGCCTGAGCACATAAACTGAATGCTGGAAGGAAAGAGGTTCTGTCCAAGTCTGAACCCTTTTTTTTTTTTAATTCCCCAAGTTTGTTTAGGAAAAGAGCCGTTCTTAATGATAAACTATTGTCCCCGTAATCGAGGGATTTTTGTGGCATGCCCAATCCATTCTGATCTAACCTGAATGTTTCATGGACACAACCATGTATCTGAAATTAGGTACTTGGAGGGGGAAGAATAATCCAAAACTTGTGAAAGATGCTAAAACCAAAATACTTAAGCTCAAAAGGAAGAGAGAGAATTCCAGCCTGAGTTTTATTTCATGTTTGTTTCATTATTTCCTTTAAAACACAGGCTTAAGGCATCTGGAAAACTAAAGTTAGCCTCTTGCTACTCAGTTAAGGAAAAAAGAAAGTGATGCCCTAGCAAATTAGTATATAATTTTGTGTATCCATTTTTAGGAGAATAATTTAATCTCTAGATTTAAGAAGGATATTTGCTTCCATAGTAATCACAGACCAAGTTTATGCTCTGCAGAATCCCATTTAATAAACAGAAAACCAAACCTCAGGCACTATGAGGGCAGATATCCTGTAACACGAGTGATGAGCTAGTAGAGTCTCTGAACATCCCGTAACACGAGTGATGAGCTAGTAGAGTCTCTCCCTGGTTGATTTTTTTAAAATTAGTGAATAGACACACAAATTCAGCAAGTTTGTCTTCTTTTATCACCTGCTAACACACAAATAAACTGAAATGTAAGATACAGATTCGAAAGTAATTTGTTGTAGGAGCCAAGAGGAAGGTGTAGAAGTACCTACGTCGCTGTAGCTGGCGTGAAAGGCACTCTGTACCTTTGCTTGTGCTGGAAGGGCAGCTGATCTCTCTTGTGGGTCCGGTGAGCTAGGCTTGGCTAATAGTAGGAAGTCCTACAGGTCAGTGGTAGACTCCCATCAGATGTGTGTGTTGTTGCCAAAGTATCAAGATGGTATGATTTTTACGATCGTTCTGTTGCCTTAATTAGGCTTTCAAGCAAATTTTAGTAGGTCCAGCCCTGTGTCTGTAATGTATCTGCCACTTCGCTGCTGCATTGCACAGGGGCGTCCCGTGGACCATCATTCACGCAGCTGCACAGCTTTCCTTTCGGTTTGGCTTCCAGATTTCATACCCAGTTCAGAACAGCATTCCTTGCAGTCTTTAATTAACCTCCAACTTAGGTTATTTGGATGTTTTAATTTCTGAAGAGGACTGTTGAATGCTTACACTAACCTGGGATATTATTAGTGTCCCCCGTCCCCCTTGCCAAACCTCTGTGTGGACTTGGGTGCTGTTGGAGATCAGAGGATTTTTGGATGGCTCTGGCCTTAGTTGGAATAGTGTATGCGCTTGTAAGTGTAGGGAGATAAAAGCTGGCAGTGTTTGAAGTACCACAGCTATTGCAAAATAACCTCTTTTTCTCCACAAGAAGCGACATTCAAGGAGACATCTTGGTGATGAGTACGCACTCAACCTACCGACGGGGCTGTTTATAGGAATGATTTCTTTGTATTTTGTGTTGCCTTTGCTTCCTTCTCCCTCCCCTAACTGCATTTTTTTGTATCCATCATGATACATAGTCACTTCTAAACACCGGCTACTGCACAATTGACATGACAAATCTTTCAGGTCTGTCTTAGGAGTCATGTAAGAGACTTTGATTTTCTTGGGAATGGGACGTAGAAAGTTTTATGATGCTCTCTGTAACGCTGGTTTCGATTCAGCCGACTGAGGCTGTGCGCGCACACCTGCCAATCTAGATCAGCCAAAAAAAAAAAAGAGATGATTCCCCCTGGGGAAGGGAAGGATCCAGTTGGGGACAGAGGATGAGGTTCTCTGACTTGACCCACCCTTTTCTCTGATGAGCACAAGGGTGCTGTAAATCTTCCCATGGCGAACGATTCTGGACCGTTTCCAAGCCTCGAGAAATTGCACGTTATCATTCTTGTTGCTGGTGCAGCTGTTTTAGTGGTTTAGGTAATGTAATGACAGGCATCAATACTTGGAGTGCAATACAATGAGTTGGAAAAAGCATTTAGTCATAAACTCTGTGACTTTTGCTCTCATACTTTGCTCTCTTGGAGCTTGGTGCTAATACTCCGTTCAGGATCAAGAGCCAGGAATTTCTTTCTGCCTTCTTTTCCGATGCTGGGGAAATATATACACACGCGTATCTACCTATGCAGTGGCAATGTCCCCTTGCAAGCATTGCCTGATTTTGTGCTTTTAAGTGCCTATGGCTAAGTGGTATTTTCAGCAAGCGAAATACAGGTCTGAGGGGAAAGGTCAGTGAGAAGCGAGTGCTGGACTTCTATACTATGAGCTTTAACCAAATCTGCAAAAACTTAGTTGTGTTGAATTGCTGGGGGGTGTCACCCAATGGTTGTGTTTCTTTTTTCCCCTTGATTCTCCTTTTTTTACTATAGCAACTATATAAAGTCTATTTAAAACACTTCCATCGTGGAGATAGTACAGTGGAGCAAGTATATGTGCCGTGAATATATATTACAACATTTTGCTTAATGTGTTTTGATTAGTATTTTTTTATGGAAGCTGAGAAAGGAGATAAGTGTATGCAAGAATTGCTTTGGTATTTCATTCTTTGCTGGTGGCAAGCCCTTCAGATAAGAGGGCCTCTGTGCAGTCCTTTTTTTCCTTTTTGGAGGGGAGTGTACAAATTTTCCCCTTACTTTTCTTTTTGGGTCACTGGTAATGTGTATCCCTTTGCAAAATCACAATATTGTTTGATACAGCTTAAAAAGAAAAGATCAGAAGATCCCAGGCCTGAAGTCAAAGGGATATTGCAAAGCAAGACCGCAGCAGTAAAGCTCATCCAGTTCCTAGACATCTCCACCAGTGACTCCAGCTGGTGCTCTTATTTTTCGATCCTTCCCCGTTTTCCTGAATCATATAAATAGCTAACTAACTTGTACAGCGTTTCAGTTAGATAAATATATATATTATTTTATATATATAGATATAAAGATGGAGCTAGCTGCTTTCTTAAAAAGAAGATTACAGTATCTATACAGATTGAATTACTAATACTGTGTTTTACTAACAGTTTATCTCCACACAGGTAACACAAGTAGCAAGACAACCGGGTCCTCCTGCCCCATCCCCTTACACTGCACATGAAATAAATAAGGGACACCCAAATCTTGCTGCAACGCCACCGGGACATGCATCGTCCCCTGGGCTTTCACAGGTAAGACCTGGCATTGGAGCAGAGCGTTCCCAGCCTCCTTCTTTTCCTCTTGTCTGATTCTCAGCTTTGCTGCTCAAAATTTGACATAGCTGTCTTGTCTGTGACCAGTGTATAAAACTTGATTAATGAATAATGTCTTTATGTGGCTCGAACCTTGCAGTGACTTTAGGTAGCATTCAGGTTTATTAGGCATCAGTTCATTGTTGATTCTGTAACAGAAACTAAAAGCAACTTGAAAAACTATAGGAAATACTCATCCATGAGGAATGTGCTTTGCTGTTGGGTTAGGCTGCTTTGGAGCATGGCCTGACTTCCATTTTAAATGCTGTAAAAGTGCCCCATGTCCTCTGTGAGGGATTTTCCATTTCAAATGTTTTGTACAGGACGCTGCAATTCTGTAATTCTCCTTTGAAGTGGGACAGTAAAATGAATTACAAAAATGAATGCTAATAAAAGGAACGAGACAAAGGACTGATTACAAAAAAAGTACAGAAGAAGAGATAAATAGGAGTTATAATAAGAATGGAGAAATAGTGTTTGGTAAGATATGTGGAATAAATTGGTCTTTTTGTAGTCTTTATTAGATGAATATTCTACAGGGTTGACGTGAGAGTGGAGAAGCTTATCTTAAAAAAGGAAGGGGCAAAAGAGACAGGTAATGGGGCGCAGAAGGAGGGGAGATAAAAGATACAGGATCGGGGAAAGTGGGATATGTAAAAGCATTGAAGTTTGAGATAGAGGAAAGCCTTATGTTTCGTTTGCTCTTGCTTAATTTATACTTGTTCGAATAAATGGAATAAAGTAGGAAGACATGAGCAGGTCGGCTATTAAGAAATGCGGTTTCGTTCTGAACAAGATGTTACGTGGGGAGGCAGGATGACAAGCCGAGGATGGGCTGGGAACGGCCGCATGCTGCGGCGAGGTGGTGGTGAGAGCCTTCAGTGTATTGCAGCACTGGGAGAAGGCAAGCTTTCTAGTCCTCCTGCCAGCCTCTTTAATTTGCATGAAATATTAGACTGCAGCTGACCTTTTAGACTAGGAGATACGTGAAAACAAATAAGGTCATGTAAGGAACACTTCACCTTAATATTATGCATTCTAGATAAAACTTGGTGGGAAAACTGGAAACTTGTGGTCATGTTTGAAAATGTGCAAATGCTCATCTTTGTCTGAAGTCTCTGGTTTGAAGACTGAGCCTCACGTAACAGAGGGAGAACGTAGTAGGGTTGCAGAGCAAACCCTAAAATGTTGTCTGGCTTGTGTCATGTATCAAGAAATTAATTCCTGGTAAACCTCGTCAACAGAGGGAAGCTAATCATGTGGCAGATAAGCAGAGAAGAAAGAGAACATTCTAGGCAGCCTCTTCTAAAAAATATCCTAATCAAGGTTTTGTGTGGGTTTTTTTTTTTCTTCCCTTAATATTTTCCTGTTGAGTCAGTGCATACGTAGAGAGCGGGCTCTGTGCCAAATCACCGTTCCAGCCAGCCGGGAAAACGCTCGTTTCCTGTTCTGCTGGCTCTTATCGTCTTGGAAATGAGCGTCAGATTGTGTCACTCCGATGCCGCTAGTAGGAGCGGTTTGACCTTACGTCCTCCATGTCAGCTGAGGATCCTCAAGGGCTCTAGGAGGATATTTGTCCGCTGACTGTATGGGGCTGGCCCTTGCGTGCTTAGTGAGAGGAAGAAAAAGCAAGATCCAAAGCTATAAGCCAGGCGAAGCATCGGTCACTGCGCACTTTTGGGACTATAGAGGAGTGAGGTCTGGGGAGCTTTCCCTAAGTGATTCCTACAGAGCTGGGATTCGGTAGCAAAGCAACAAAAAGAGTGGTTTCCGTTCATTCACGGCATCTGCTTGCTTCTCAGGTATTTTCACTGTTGTGTTGTCCCATCAGTTGACCCTCTCATTTGCAGCTGGAGGTGATGGTGAAGAGTTAAAATGGAAGTGCCTACGCTTGGGACACTTTCACCAGTAAGGCTTGAAAGGGGTTCAAGACTCTTGACATAAGCAGTTACAGGGTAACTTGTCCCCAGAGAAAGTTTTCCGTACCCCTGAACTATTACAGGTTTGGGTAAACTTTAAGGTGTGTTTGTTTTTTTTTTTAACACTAGAATTCTGAATATTCTTACGTATATCTCACTTCGACCCCTGTCAGGTGTTGAGTTTCAGTATTCTATTATGGTAAGAAATTCCCCAGTTGAGCAGAGTGTTGGATGAAAGTATTACCTTTTCATTGCATCCATCATTTTTCTCCTGTGGGTTTCATTGAATGCCCTCTTGTGCTTGCGTTAAGAAACGAGGTGAGTGGAAGTTTCCTATTTCCAGACCACTTGTAGTTTTGTGAACTTCTATCATGACTTCATTTATTTGTTTTCTTTTAGGTAAACAATCAAAATCCTTTAAATCTCTCATCACTTGAAAGTTTTTCCATGCTGTAATTGTTCTTTTTGTCTGATTCTTGGGCCCCTTAAATCCTGCTATTTCCCTTTTGAGATACAGGGACCAGAGCTGACGTGGTATTCTGATGAATGGTTTATTACTGATTTCTGTAACAGCAATATAACACTTCACAAACTACTCTGTGTCTTAACAACCGACGCTACGTTGATTGAACACTGAACAAAGGTTGTCTTTGCGTTTGTCCAGTCGTGCCTAATGTAGCGGTGTGTGTGCGTGGCGAGGGGTGTGCGTGTTCTGGATTTGACAGAGTAATTAAAAAGGTAAGGAAGAGACCACTTCATTTGAATTAGAATCTGATTAAGGGGTCATTGATTTCTCCACCAGAACCATGACTTCATGAATACTCATAAAACTGAGTCTTTCCAAGGTAGGGACTGCTGTTTAGGCAGTAGTGAATGAAAATATTTATATATGGTTTTGGGCTTCGGATATCATTTAGGTCTAAAAATAATTTTGCCAGTGATCGAATATGTGTTACTTGCTTTCGTGGTCACAAAATTACTCTGAGTGCTAACTGTCAGTCCAGAGCTCAGCAGAAAGGTCAGTCCCTTGCTTTTATCTAGTAGGCATCTCAGCATCCCTCCTCTTGGGGCTCGGAGTTGCTCATCAGTTTCTTCAAGTGGGGATCTTGCAGAAGCCATGCTGCGAGGGAGAACGGAGGGTTAATAAGTGCTGCGGTTCCACAAGTGGTCCCCTCGCTGTCCCAGTAAGTCTGGGTGATGGGAGATTAGGTAATGTCTTAAAATGCTGGTAAGTGATAAAAGGGACTACTGTCCCTTACAAAAGCTCTGGGCAGTGGGAGCTGGACCACTTTATAGGTCTGCAAACTTGTGCGTGACAAGATGACAGCTTCGTGTTGAGTGGTCTGTAACAGAGACTTTGGGAACCATAGACCAGGAGATGTATGGGATATTTAGTGTCTCCTGTGGGAAGAAAAGTCAGGTGCAAATTTATGTTGTACCTTTGTAGCTGGCTTTCCTTTAACTCTATTTAAATAAACAGAAACAGATGGTCGTGCGGTGCTGTGGTTTGGTGTCTTTTTCACTTATTCTTCCACCTTTTCCATTTGACATAGCCAAAACAAGAGAAAGGCTTGCTGTTCAACTTCCTCCAAAGTCTTTCATAATGACTAACCTCTGGCACTTTGCTGCCCTTCAGAGTTAGTTTCTGCAGCAAAACGAGAAGAGCTTGGCAGCGATGTGAAACAGTCCCACACCCCCGTCTCCGCAGCAAGAGACAGCGTTTCTGCTTCCCAAATTCCAGGGCCTTGAAATCATACTGCTGCTCTCAGGAATGTGTTGAACTCTGCCGGCGTTGGGGAATGCACAGCACATGTTGCTGCAGTGATGTTATGGCCAGATGTGGCCCCACGTACATAAAATTTCATATTTCTGTTGTTCTTTGCGTGAAAGGGCCCCTCGTACTGACTGGGAGAGGAGGGGCGCATCTCCTCTGCCTCCTCTCTTGGCTTGCAGACTTCAGAAGTGGCTGGTTTAAGGCGATTCACTTTCTCAGCATACAGAGGAAAGGAGAAGTCATTGAAAAAGGAGTAGAGAAGTCTCTCCTTGGGCATGGCTACCGGAGCAAGTTATCCTGAGATCGGCTAGGGCTTGAATTTACAGTGTGCCCGGCACCACAGGGTAACTGCTTGCCTGAGCACTCTCATCCCATGGTGGATGTGAGATCGCCCAGTGCAAGTAGTGCAGGCAAAGAGCACTCACACAGGCAGTTAACGCAAAGCAGCTGAAATGCTGTAAATCTGCCCCTGGCTCTGGCTTTACGTTACAGTAATTTATGGTGTAGTCGTGCCTTAAGATGGGAATAACGAGAAAGCGGAGCTCTTCCAAAGCAACCACACTGGGCCTTGGAAGGAGGCAGCAGAAAAGTGCTTCCCTCTGTCCAGTGAGTGATCAAAAGAGAAGGAGGGGGCTCCTCCAGTTGTACCACGAGCAGGAGGCAGCGTGTGAAGCTTAGGACATCAGGAAAAGACAATTTCATCCCTCCTCGTGACCTAGGAGCGTTTTGAAGGATCCCAAGGAACAAGTGCAGTGGGTTCTGGCGTGAGAGATGAAGCAACGCAAGAGGGGAATGGTTTGGAAAAGACTCTTGGCTTTCTCTGCCTCAGCTTTAAAACTGCGGGCTCTGATGTGCGTGCTGAGAGATTCTTTTAGTCCGGGACCACAGTTTGTAAGCACCGACTGACCATGCTTGGAACAAATGGCCAGGAATTTCCCCTGTAATTGGGGAAAGCTTTAGCTCATGTTAAGGACATGCTATGCACTGAGCAGATCGGTGCTTTGTGCCCGTGGCTACCTGGTAGGCTGAAGTGATGGAGTACCCAGTTAGCAGAGGACCCTGTGGCATCTATTGAGACCTTACTCTGAAGCTGTTGTAGTTATTGAGAGCTGTGTTTAATAATCCCTTATCCGTTTCTGACAATGTCGAGATACACCCACAGAAAACAAAAGTGCAAGAGAGCTGAATTCTCAGGATCTTGGTGTACAGAGACCTTGACTTTTAGGTGGCTGGTTTAAATCCAAAACAGATTGTACTAGCTGAAACTTGTTACCATCTGGTTCTTTGCCTTAAGTGAAAAGAGTTTTGTGGTCTCATTCTGGTCCTCAAAAATGTCACCATCGCTAAATTAGCGTTTGTAATAGCAGTGAGACATTCCTTAGTAGCTTAAGGTCTGGGAATCTGTGCCAGGAAGCATGTCTGTGTGCCATCTGTGGCATGTTTATAGGTAATCCCCAAGCCCCTTTTTTATTATCTTGGATTCTTTCTATGGGAGCCGGAATCCTGTTATAACCATGATGTTTATTCAGTACTTCCCTCCCATCATTCGTAGCCCAATTTAGATTTTAGATGCTTTTAATAAAGTGACATTTATTAATGGATTGGAATGGAAGGAGGACTGTAATTTAATTGTAACCTGGCCCATTTGTGACCTGTGATAAGTCAGGTGGGGCATAGCCAGTGTTACGGTAGCTGTTTGCTCACAAGTGTTGGAGGCAGCTGCCTTCTGTGTTTTGTTGCCCGCGAACTACGCGTTACGCTTGTCTTCCCCCAAATGCAGCTATTCCCCATTATCCGAGTCCATGTATACTTCGCTATGTGTAAAGTGAGATAATAAACTTCCACGGCCCCTGGAGCGCAAAGGGCTCCCTAATTTCATAGTCTCATTTGTGCAAACGCCCTGTCCATCATTTTCTGTGTTAGGAGAGCATCTTTTGTGGACACCTCGGTCAGAGGCGGTTCTCTAAGTGTTGCAGGGAACTCTTTACCCAGAGAGCTTTTCCATACAGGAACCTCCTTGTTTTATGTAAGGTGCCGTTATAGCAGATTTCATGCCGATTAAAACCACGCAGAATCCTGTAACTCGTAGAGCAGGTATGGTTGTCAGTCAGGACATTAACTAGCAATCATCTTTGCAGCCACAATGATGTAGACAAAGAATGAAGGATTAAACTCTCCTTGTGTAAGTGAAGAAATTAGGGCTGGACCAGCCGAGGGAGAAGTTTGTATGTGCGTGCTGCCCCTCTGAACAGCAGATTTCAGTTTCTTGGGTCTTCTGTCCATACCAGATAATGAGGATAAAGAAAATTTAAACAGCTAAACTCTTGATGGTGCTTTCTGGGCAAGAGACCTGCCTTCCAGACATACGCATTAATGTATTTTTTTCTGAGCAGTCAAGAATTTGACCTCTTGCACTTTCCACTTCTTTTCTTGTGCATGCTTCTATACATCCGGGTCAGGCTTCTTCACAACACATATTTTTAATGCAGCTCACTAATTCTGAGCTTGCAGGAATATATGACTGCAGGTGGAGATTTGAAATTGCAAGTTATTTAATAGCCGATAAATCCAGGAGAAGTGTAATCTTCTGTTGGCCTTTGTGTTAAAGACCTGCTGGAAGTGCAGCTGAACTCTCTGTTTTGTAATAGGATTAGTAGGTTTTTGATTGGGTTAATAATGCTGGGAATATTTGCTCATATAACATGTTTCATTATTTTTGATTCATTGCTGTGCTTTTTACCTCCTTAGTTTAAATCTGGGCAAGCCTGTGCTGGAACCATAAAGCATGTCTGTGTCTCAGCACCTGCTGGTGGTGGCTTTCGGGCTTTGGGGTGCTTTTGTCTAGGGATGCTCAACTTCATGGGTGTCTTCTAATCTGGGGAGAGCAGCTGGGTGTAAGAGCTGCAGGAAGGGAGAGCTGGGATAGTGGGGAAGGCTGTTAACTTTGATAATTATTTAACCTTGGAAACAGTTAACTTTCAAAAGGCACGACATAGGTGGGATGAATGAATTGGTTTTAGTATCTGTGCACTTAGGAAGGACTAGAAACAGCCTTAATTTTTTTTCTAACGAGGAAAGGAAAGAAAGAAAAATCTGTTAAAATTGTATCACGTACATGTGCAAAAGAAAGGTTGCAGCACAGATGCCGAGTCTAGTTAGGACTAGGTCTGCTTGCAGACCCACCCCCTCACTGCTGCTACTCCATTTTGCAGTGGATTACTGCTTTGAGAGGTGTGTTTAATACTTCTCCATGTGGTCTTGCGTGCCCAGTGGGGGAAGATAATGTGTTTTTTCTACTGCTGCTTGAGCTTTTTCTTTCAGGAGTAACCCTAGCCTGGCTCGGAGCCTTCCCTGGCCCATCCACCCTGCTGTAAACTGAGTTATTTTGAATAAGAAAGCTCTCACAGTAGGTGTCTTGGCCACATGCATCCTGGATGCATGATCTAGCGGAAGAGTTTTCTTTTGGCTTGTGATACTATTGTGAATCAAAAACAGTTTTAAAATTGCCAGTAACTTTTGGGGGGGGGGTTGAAATAGCATTTTTAATAGAAAATCAAACTCCTCTGTAGCTGTTTTAAAATTGTATGGATCCCTTTCTTCAGGACTTTTCTGTGCACGTTTTCTGTTCTCACAATCATGTGGAGTGTGCTTTATTTTGATGCTTTTCAGACTTTACCACTTGTTGAACCACATTTTTGTTCATAATATGAGACGACAAAATAATGCGAGGCAACTTGCCATTTTCTTATGTTTAATAATTTCTATTCTGGTATTCCTTCTGTAATAATACCTTCTGTTCCGTGCAATTTAATGGATGTTTTCTTGCATGCTCCAGAAAATACGTAGTTTTTAAACAAACACAATGTGTTGCAGAAGGCAATATGTCCCAATAAACACCAAAGTCGGCACAAAAGTCAGAGCTTTACCCGGTCTGCGTTTTGTAAATGTAGAGGGCAGAAAATATCCCTGCAACTAGATAAAACTGGGGAGAAGGAGCCCGTAAATTACTAGAGTCCATCGTTAGCTGTTGTGTCAGATGGGGGAACTGAAGGATAACCTCCGGAGCCACTTACAACTTCGGAAGGGAGGACCTACCCAAGAGCGTGAAGGTTTGAAATCAATAAACAGCGTGGTTCTTCTGCCAGCTGAAGTCTTGATGTGCTGCTTTCCGCTCACGACAAAGAGCACAAAATGATTTGATGGTTATGGAGCAGTAATTCCACTTTTGGTTCCGTGTAGCCTGGAAGGGCTGTGCCCGTGTTCTCCACAGACCCCTCCTTATGGTGCTGTTAGAAACCAGTAGTTTATTTAGTTGCTTTAAATTGTCTGAATTTGCACAAAGTTTTGTATGCAGTGGTATTTCTGGGCTTCAGTGTAATGCAGTAAAACTTGAACATTTTATTGGATTGCTGCCATAGACTCATAAAAAGGTTGGAAGGGACCTCTGGAGATCATCTAGTCCAAGTGCCTGCTCAAAAGCAGGGTCAGCTGGAGCAGGTTACTCTGGACCATGTCCACCTGGGTTTTGAGTATCTCCAAGGATGGAAACGTCCTTAGAGATAGACAGAAGACGACAAATTTTTTGAGCTTTTTGTTGGGTTTTGGAGGAAAGTAGGAGGAAAGGCTCAAACTTGCTGCTGCTGTTTTGACAGTAGCGTGGACTAGGGCTCTCAGCTGACTGCAGGTTCTGTTCCTGAGCACAAGTATTCATCCTCAAAGTTCAGGTTCTGGTTAAATTGGAAAGAAATTTAACCGGCACTTTGTAAACACAAGGGTGTCTCTCACAGGTCTGCTTCCAACAGTGGAGATGTTGGAATTTCTCCCCCCATCACACACAGGCGCACACACACACACTGTATTTTTGAGTACCTTTGGAAAATACCAATTCACTTAATTATGTAATGGTCATTACCAGACCACCCCCCGGCTGCGAGCCGTGTGCTGCAGTCAAGGCAGGGACTGTCACTTCAGTCTCTGTAAGAAGCCAAGTAAATTCATACTAGCATTTACAGATGTTATGAAATGATAATCTACTGTGGCATTATCCTTGCCTTCGTTAACAACAGTTTTGAACCTAGGCAGATTCTGTGTTGATGAATTTAATAAACAAGTGTCTTTGGGAGGAGGACAGCCAGTAGCAGGACATCTGTCCACCCCAATGTCTCAAAATTACACTTGTTTAAATATTTCACTCTGCATCTTCAGCTGGCCCCATCACTGCAGTCTGAAATTTGGCGTGGGCTTATTAGCTTGAGCGCCTCATCTTTTTTTTTTTTTTTTTTTTAAAAAACAAAAACAAAAAACCAAACACAGCTGGGGCATCTCTTTTTTTTTTTTTTTTTTCCTTCTCCCCCGCTTTTTTTTTTAAAAAGCAGAAAGATTGTTCTTTCCTCCCAAAAACTGTGTGTTTATATTTACCTTTGCGTGAAGCATTGTGTTAAGGGACGGTTGCATTCAGCATTATAGCTGCTGATAAAATAATTGCAATTATTATGTTAAAACCACGGAGTAAGCCTGAACTTCCGGGAGATAGCGTGTCAAACAGGGACACTTTCTGTCTTGCTTTTCCTTTTCACCCTCCTCCTTCGTAACATCCCTACAGGAATAGTAACCACAGTGTCTGAAGCAGGAAGGAAAGGAGTGCGTATCTTGTGTCTGTGTTGTCCTTTGCACAAACCGTCTTTGTCCAGGGAAGAGGAAACCACGTTTCCTTCACCGCCTTCCCTCGGTGGGAATCTGATTATTTGTGTTAAAATAAGAAAAATGCCTGTAGTTCTGTGGTTGTTACTTGGGACTCTGTTTCTCAGTTCAGCTTGCTGCCTTTGCCCCCTTGAATGCGTGACGCTAAATCATACAAAGCCATAAAAAAGGTTGTTAAAAGTTTAGCAGGGCAGGTAATGACACAGATGATATACCCCGAGACAAACTGCTGCAGAGGAATAGAGGTAGCAAGGGTTGAGTCACATTTGCGAGAGAAGTAATTCCTCCTGGGTCAGTATATTTTTATCTTTTTAAAGGCTGAGTTTAATATTTACCAACACGGGGAATTATCCTAAAGGCTGGGCTTATGGAAAAAGGGGAGAGTGGAAACCGATGTGCTTGCGAGGAGGAGGAGAAGTGAGGATGCCAACTGCTGCAAGCAGCGCAGGCTCTTCTCTGCTCGGTCTTCTCGTCTGCAATTTAGTGAATCCCTAAAATCCACACCAGCTCCATAGGATGAGACACCTGGAGCTAACCGAGTATCTGGCATTTTCAGGAAATGGCTTTTGAAAAAACCCTACATATCTAAATAAACGTACCAAACAGTCACAGTTCCTGTTTACTCTCTGCTTCCATCCAAATCCAAACCTTGAAGCTTCCTAGTAAATCCGACGTGCAAAGACTTTGTACCGGTGTCCCAGCCCCTTCGTGAGGAGCAGGGTATTTGCACTGTAATTGTGTTAAATACTGTTTTAAAGTGGAAACCTTTAATCTACATAACCTGTTCAGTGTCACAGAAGAGCTCTGGTACTTGCATCATTGATTTTAATGGGGCTTTGAATATTCCAAGTAATATATACCAATATATGCAGAAAACCAGAGTGTTTTCAAGTTACTGATGCATCTTACAGTGTAGCAGCACTGGCTTATAGAGAGTCAGCAGAGTAGAACTGCCATGTAATTTCATTTTACAGAGATGCTATGATGAGGACAAGCTGATTTCAGTGATGCCGGCTAATTTGCAAATGAGCTGCTTAAAAAATTTGAAATTCTTGATGCGCTGTATACCAAAAAACCTGCATATTTGAACATGTAGCTGTGAATGAGGACTTATATTTAAACAGAATAATCTGATAGCGTGTTTGATGATTTGCAGCTGAAGTATCATTGTAAATAACGAAAGCCAAACTACGAGCATTTAGAGGGGAATTGTGCTTATTTATTGGTTTAATCGTTGCTGTGCTATTTCTAAAGCTGTATAGCTGGGATAATTCACAGTAGTGTGAGAATATGCTTTTATGCATTATTTGAGAGGGTACTGTGTAGAAGAGCCTGAAATGAATAAATTTAATAATTCAGGCTTCTCCATCATCGTTTGTAATATTTGCAGATGAGCTGGTTCTATATATTACTATATATTAAGGGAAGTGATCGTGCCCCTGTACTCGGCACTGGTGAGGCCGCACCTCGAATACTGTGTTCAGTTTTGGGCCCCTCACTACAAGAAGGACGTTGAGGTGCTGGAGCGTGTCCAGAGAAGGGCAACGAGGCTGGTGAGGGGTCTGGAGAACAAGTCTGATGAGGAGCGGCTGAGGGAACTGGGGTTGTTTAGCCTGGAGAAAAGGAGGCTGAGGGGAGACCTCATCGCTCTCTACAACCACCTGAAAGGAGGTTGTAGCGAGGTGGGGGTCGGTCTCTTCTCCCCAGTAACAAGCGATGGGACGAGAGGAAATGGCCTCAAGTTGTGCCAGGGGAGGTTTAGATTGGATGTAAGGAAAAATTTCTTTACTGAAAGAGTGGTGAAACATTGGAACAGGCTGCCCAGGGAAGTGGTGGAGTCCCCATCCCTGGAGGTATTTAAAAGACGTGTAGATGAGGCACTGAGGGACATGGTTTAGTGGGCATGGGGGTGTTGGGTCGACGGTTGGACTCGATGATTTTAGAGGTCTTTTCCAACCTTCATGATTCTATGATTACAGATAGACATTACAGATACTACAGATTTTTTTCCTACCATACTCAAATTACTCACATTATACAAGTCATGGCAGACAGCAGCTTCGAAGTCGTCTGTGACCCTGTTCTGCTGACTGCAGGGCACACCAGGAAAGAAAAAAAAAAAAAGGATAGATTTGAATCATCTAGTTACCAAAATAGTAATAAAAATCAACTATGTTCAAAAGAAATCTTGGAGCTGAGTAATGTCATGTTTGTGTTCAGATGCAGGAACTAACCTGAGATGGTTGCAGCACAGGTTTCCAGGTATTGTAGTGACATTGGTACAGGTCCAAGGGAATGCTTTTTGATGTGTCAAGCGCGGTTCGCTCCTGCAGGATTTCTGTGAGCTCTTTTGGCACTTATTTCTCTTTCCTCGCAGGACTTTATTGCTTGTACCTGCAGCCATTGGGAGGGCTGCTGAAATAATGTAGGTGTTATGTTTTTGTTGTGCATTTGTCGCCAAGGTGGGTGTTTCTAGCTCGATAACGTAACCCTGAGCAAAACTGAGATTGGAGGGGCAGAGAGACACTGAGGTCTCGTGTGCCTGTTTTGGCTTCTCATGGTGTTAATTTGTGAGTGCAGGTGGATTAAAAGACCTAATTCTTTGCTATCTGAGCTCTTCCCACAGGTTGCTAACTCCACGGTGAGGTAGCTGAATCCTGGGCATCTCCAGAGATGCCACTGTTGAGAGCTCAGTAACATAGTTAAAAAGTATTTTGTTTTGTCCATTGAAAACATCCTAATTTGAGGTCAAAAGCTGCTTCACCTCCAGTTCAGTCACCTCTGCTGCGGGTGCTGCAGCCCCTGGGAGGACAGCAAGAGCGGGAACCTCTTCATCCCTTTCACTTGATGCTACCGGTGTTCATAAGTCAGCACCCAGATGGAAAAATGAGCCTTTTGTTTGCAGCGTGTCTTGTAGGCGGTAGTTGTAGGAGATTCTGGGCTGTTCTCGGATGCTCTCGCTGTAGCTGTTACAGAATCATAGAATAGTTTGGGCTGGAAGGGACCTTTAAAAGTCAGTTATCTCGGCCTTGCAATAATATTGCTTTTCATATCAGATTAAAAAAAAAAATCTTGCTGTAATTTGGAAGTTTTAAACACTTTCACAGTCACTTGAAGCCAGCACCACTGCTGAAAGAGCACAGGAACAGGAGCAAACCGCTTGGGTTTGGGGGAAGACAGGACAGCTGCTTCTGCCGACGCTGTGAGTTCGTGCTGATACACACCTTTCGTAAAATTGGGGCCATTCAGAAAGCAAAGCTTGGGGAAAAAGAAAGGTGCTGGCTTTGTAGGAGGAGCAGTCTGAAGAACTGCTGTTCTGGTGTGCGCTTGCCTGCGGGTGAGTTTATTGGGTAGAAATGAAGATACAGGTTTTAAATTATAATCCGCTTACTTTTTAAGAGCTGAATGCTGAGAGATTTGCGCTTATTGGGCGCTGCACGGTTGCAGTCGTTTAGGTAGTACAGTGATTCGATTTCAGGCTGTGGGAGGGCAGAGCAAACCCAACTCAACAAATAAACGATGATTCAGAATTAAAAGCCGCATCCTTGCTGGCACCATCCTTCCACGCTTGTGAACCAAGTGATGGTTTATGCTGCTGCTGCAGGGAATTTCTTCACCTGCATCCGAGGCCAAATTCCTGCTGTCCAGGCCAGTGACCCAGGGGAAAACTTTCTAAGAGGCTCTAAGAGCAGCCTCAAGGGCTGGTGCATCAACACAGCCTGTCCCGCGCTCCCTGTCGTGGTTTTCCTTGAGGAAAATAGTTCAGCAGCTGGAAGGAAAACTGAGTCCGGTTGTTAAAAATGGGGATATAAAAAGGAAACACCCACGCAATGATCTTGCCGATGACTCTTGTAGTGCTCTCTCCTGTACGTTGTTCCAGGGGCAGCTGCATTTTGTGTCAGGTAGCTTGTATAAATAAGAACTTATAAATTTAGGGACAGGACCCCTCAGTATAAAGTAGACTGAGTATTACTCTAAGTGCCCACCTGGTGTAGCTTTAATCAATATTTGCCATTTAACTGGGTCAGTGAATGTCTTGGTAAAAGACCACTGTTGTGCAGAAATACGTTTACATCCAGAGAAATGTGTGTGGTTTTGTTTGGGGGCAGAGATGGATCTTGCAACAGTTTTATCCTGTTTCCATCTGATGCATGTTTTTGATATTTTACATCTCAACATAAAACGGTTAAAAATCTTTTTGAAAGTCCATGTGGTGGCACTTTCAGTAAGCTTTTAGCTGGGTACTCTCTGTTTGTGGGTGTAGTGAGCTGAGCGCTCAAATGGGATATAAACCACTATGGCAAGGTACATATTTTTTATTCACATGGAAGAATTGCATTGCTTTCTGTTGTGGCCATGCACGAAAAATGGCCTTTGGGGTTGCTCCAGGATAGCCGAGGGCTGCCTTTGGCCCCAGCACGCTTTGTATTGTTATAAAATGTTTTGCTTACGCTGTCATGTTCCTCCCAAAGAGATTAAAGCTTTTTGCTAGCATTCAGCGGAGTTTCAGCTCACCCCCGACAGGAACGTGGTCACTGCGTTGGTGTTACTGGGAGGTAACTGGAAGTCCGAAGGTTTTCTCACCCAAGGTCACAGCGATAGCAATGGTAATAGAGGGGCAAGCTCCTGAGTCACGGTCATGTGTTGGAACTACAAGACCATTTCTCCTCCTCGTATGTAACTTTAGTAAATATAGACCCAGCCAAACTTCTTCCCTAAGTCAAGAGAGGATTCAAGAAACGGCGACAGGGCTTAACCCCTTCCCACACCAAACCCAACCACGCTGCCGAAGGCAGAAAGCTCAGCAAGTGACACTTTTCTGCCTGGGGATTTAAGAGTTTTGTTCCAAAAAAAAATTTCCACCAGCTGCGGGAGGCAGAGAGCTGTGTGACTCAGCTTTTTCTGAACCTGATGTGTGTACTTTGCCTGTTTATTCCCAGTACAGTCAGTACCGAGGGAGTCATGTTACGCAGCAGGCTCAGTGTTTATTAACCAGCTCAGAAACTGATCTAAGAATAACTTTTTTCATTTGTTTTGCTGGTAGTGATTATTTTATTTTTTTTTTGCTTCACGCAGTCAGCAGCCCAAGGTGGAAACTGCACAGAAGACGGATAGAAAGGGTTTTCCCCAGCAAGTTGTGGGAATACATAAACACACAACTATTATCACCTTCCCCCCATGAATAGCCACATCTGAAATATAAAATCACTAAGATGAAAGCTTTAGGGGAAGCAAATTGCTCTGCCTTGAAAGTGGAGCAGCTCAGCAGCCATCCGTTCTGTTCCAGCTCGGGGTGCTGCAATTATTTGAACTTCAGGGATTTCGATGCCAGCATTTAGATGCTTCTGAACCAAAATTTTTATACAGAGCGATATTTGCTTCCCTGCCTTCCCCTCCGTGGTAGTTTATTTAGGAGAATTTTGGAGCATTTCCTCGCTGATCTCTTCGTTTGCTCACCTCATCCTCAGCATTTCAGCCACGGTGCATAAAAGCCACATCTTTCCAGCGTGACTGCATGTGATTATATTACTTTGTGTACCTATTTAGATGCTTGGCACAGAAAAAAGTCCTTTTGACAGATGAATAGATGCGATACTTTTAATCAGCTGACTTGTCTGAAAAGCAATGGAGTGCTGTGATTTATTCTGTTGGATGTTTTGATCGTTTATTTAGGCTACCATGTACTTATATGTGAACTTAGTACCTGCAGAAATTTATAAAGCACTTCTTTTCCCCCCCTTTTTTCCCCCCCATTATGGTTTTAACACAAATACCAGTTAAGGCATACCTGCATCTGGTTTGAAGCATGCCGAGCAGAAGCACTTGTTGTTGTGTAATAGTTGTGAAACATGTTTATTTAGGTGATGTTTGTTGTCTTCAGTGGGATTTATTGCACTCGTTCCTCAAGGCTGCAGTTGTGAACCTAGCACCCGGAGCGGTCGTCGCGGTTAGAAACAGCACTGGCTGTCCAAAATTACCTTGTTTTGATGACAGCTTAATAGCAGAAAACCTGCAGTAGCTGCTATTTAAGCCTTCATATGCTTTTTTCTTTATTTATAACTTAATGCTGTACTTACTCTGATAGGGTTTAAATACTAAAGCAAATTTAACACTAGATTGCGTTGTCTTGCATTTGCCCCTCAGCCCTACTAGTGTCAGAAATGACATCTGTCATCAATGAGGTGGCTGTCTTTGGCACTGTATTTAAAAATGCCTGCTTTAGAGTCTTTTTCCTAAAGCTCTCAGTTTTTTAGGCTTAGTGATAGCTGCACTTCCTTTCTTTCAAATTTCCTTTTGCTTGGGTGATTAAAATAAAACTCGGGCTGTTTTGGAGGTGTTTGGGTCGGTGCTACTTTGGGGGTAGCATGGAAGCAATATCTGACTTAGGCTTTGTTCTGTTGCATGCAAGTTAAGCCTGAAGAAAACATGTTTCATGAGCCTGAGGAAGGGGGAGAGTCGCAGAAATTTTCCTCCCGTGTTGCTGAGATGCGACGGGAGCAGCAGTTGAAACTGTCTGGGGTAGGGTCTCTTCTCTTGAGATGCATAGCTGGAGGCACAAGGAGCTGGTGATCAGCTGGTCGGCTTATGAACTGAGCGTTCATAATATTTCCCGACACAGTCACCTACCGTGCGTGCTCGCTGCTGTCTGGTAGGACATGAAGAGTAGCATCAGGACCCTTTGCAAGGTGCGTGGACTGACAGAGAAAGCTGCTGATCCTCCAAGGGCAGAAGCTTTAATCTCATGTTGGGCAGAGATCCCAGATGCAGAAAGTCAAGCAGCAAGATACTACAAATGCAGGACAACTTCTCTAGCTTGTGGACAAAAAGGTACCAGAGTTTCCCCGCGTCTCGTTAGTGCTTGATTATTCTATGCCGTGCTGCGATTGCTCATTGCTATGGTGTCATTACTGCCGTGAGATATGGTACATACTGTTTATTATACAGCATTGACACGAACAGCTCAAGCAGAATCACACTTGTCAAATAAAAGGGGAAAACATTTGATGCTGCATCTGACATCTCAAAAAATTAGAAGACTTCTTGCAAATTAGTTGTTAACATGAATTAGAGGTTTTGCCAGTGGTAAGAAGGGAAGGAAGCACTGGCTGGAGAGGATTAGATCAAATGAGCTCCTGGAGAGGAGGGGCAGCGGAAAACCTGCCCTGCTTACCTGCCAGAGGCTGCTGCTTCCATAGCAGGAGCTGATTAAAACATTTAATTGCTCTTGAACCAGAGTCTTTTCTGCTGTATTGATATAAACTACTGCAGAACCACATTCTTCAGCTAAATATTCTACCAAGTGTGCTTTGGCGTCTGCAATCACAGCAAAGATCTAGTGATATACTTGGAGACATAAGTTTTTGACCCAAAAAGCGATGTGAAAATCAAGTAGAAAATAACAGAACGTCCTGCTTAGTTAGCTTGTGTAGTAGGAGCACTGTCCTTAAGTGTCTGTGTATTCGTGTTTAAGTTTTGCTCTTTGATGATCAGTTTGAGTGTGGTCCCCAAGCAGGATCAGGAGGTACTGCAGCAGTAGGTGTTTGGGATGGGACTAGTTTTGGTCTATGCTCAGGCCCCTCCTCCCCTGCCACCATGTTTTGGGTTTTTTGTTTTGGTTTGGTTTTTTTTTTTTTCCTGAGACTGGAAAATTCCTTGGTCGGATTGTCTCTAAACTATATTTTCATTTACCTTGTATTACATTTTGATCAGCAGATTAAGTGGGGATTTTATGTCTAGGGGTGAAAAAGAAGAAAAAAAGAATAACACAGAGACCCCAGCTGTCTTCTAGACGCTCTGCAAGGCACAGGACACTGGTCAGTGTGTGCTGGGGCACTTGCTGGTAGATGTCTTTCAGTGATCAGATGTACTAGGTGCTCTTCCAAAATAAGACGTGTTCTTGCTCCAAAACCATCCTACATTTGCTCATCTTGAACAGCCTGAAGAGGCTGAGCTGCGGTAAGGTCTGTGACTCTGCTGTAGGACTCAGCCTGGGCGGTGAGAAGTAAATACGTGCCTTACCCAATGGCATACTGTTATGCCCACTTTATTTTGTAAGAAAAAACTCTTCTTAAATTGCTTTCTTTTCCTTAAAAGCGTACATCCTTCATCTTGTAAGGACTGGTTGACTCTCCCTTGAAAGCCAGAACGTGCCTGATTATACTTGGCGTAGTTTGCTAATTCAGACTTGGAAGTTTTGCAGGCTTCAGGACTGAGTTTCTAGAAACAGCACGTTTTGTGTTGTTTCTACACCACTCCTTGAGCTATTTGCCTAAAACAGAGCTTCAGGCTTTATGCTGGATCACCTCTCTTGATAGCTGAAGTTTTATAAGTTTCTTTTTTCTTTCTTTAATACAAACAGGTTTGGCCTACCAACTCAGTTTTATTGTTTAAAAACTTAATTATTCAAATCAAATATAGCACAGTTCAAATCAAAGATACCCTGAAATGTGCCTGAGGGCTGGTGCAGTGAAACCTTTTCTCTCAATACCACATTACGGACTGAAACGGTTCCCTTTATTCCTTAGACCTGCTCTTGAATTTTAATGCAAGGGCCATGAAGTTCAAAGATGAGAAGGGATTCTTCAGCAAGGCTTGCGGTGTGAACGTATCATAATTCTGTGTACAGAGATGTATTGCAATGTTTTTAAGCATATCCTCTCCCACAATCTGTAAAGTGAGCCCAAAGACCTTCTCCCAGAGGAGACCCAAGACCTGATGAGCTCCTTTATTCATCAAGTAAATCTGATGGTACGTAGCCAGGAGGTTAGTAAGGACTGTGGTTACCATTAGTAATGCCAATATCCAGAGCTGGCACCACAAGGGATAGACAGTGAAGGGGGAAGAGCTGAGGAGCTGGAGAAGTGGCTTGCGATGGAGTCGTGCAGGAGCTACAGGGCAGCATGTAGAGTTTGGGCTAATTCCTCTTGAAAGCAAAGACTGTTGCAGGCTAGTGGCTGGTTTTTATGCCATTACAATAATAAAAATAAATTTTAAAAAAAAAGGGTAAGTTACAATTTTTTGTTCAAAAAAAAAGGAAAAAGGTGCTCTGAAAAGTTATTTGTAAATGTCTCGTTAAAATGTGTGATCGGCATAACTCTGCAGCTCCAGTTTATTGTTACTTTGGGCAAATAACATGGGGGAGAGCATCTGGTGGTATAAATTGTTATAGCCCATTGAAATCAGTGGGACTATGAAAAAGTTACACAACCCATGGTCTGCCTTACATCTGTAACGATTTTGGGCCGTTTCATTGTGCTGCACACACTTTAAAGCAGCAGTGACTTGTATTACATGCATTCGAGCTTGTTTCTTGTCGTTTGTCTTATTTTGGAGCATTTATCAGCAATACCTGCAGTTCCAGCTTTCCTTGTAAACAGGTTCAGAGGAGGCTCTTGGAAAGTACGTGGCGGGGAGTTTGGACAACACAGGGTTTCGGTAACACAGGGTTTCGGTGACACGATGTTGTGTTGACGTGCCTCTTCGCTATGTTTTCCGCTGCGGCGCTTGGGGAGCTTAGGGTAGTGTTGATAAATTGGTTGGGTCCTTGACGGAGAAGGCGTTCTCCATCGCAATCACCTATGTCGTCTTTATCTCAACGTTAATCAGCAGTCCATCTGATAACGTGTCCAGTTCCTATCTTTTGGGATGAATCAGTTGATACGGTCTTTTTTTTTTTATTTACTTTTCTTGTTCCCTGGCAGGCTCCTTACCCCTCAGGACAGAATGCAGCTCCAACCACGTTGGTGTACCCTCAAGCCCCTCAAACAATGAACACCCAGCCTCAGACCCGCTCACCGGTAAGGGAGCCCATGTTTGCATTATCTTATGTTCTTTCTTCCTCATTTGTGTGTTTCTCTGTGTGTATGTGTGTGTCTATAGCACTTGGCTGGTTCTCTGGAAAGCGTGTTTTACTGAACCGGAAGCACGTTCCAAATGCCAAATCTTGACTGAATTTTTCAGACATTGTCCTGGTAGGATAATTTTCCTTTTGAAGTGGCTTATCAGAAAAAAAGCGATGGAGGGATTCTCATCTACGTTCAAATAACACAATTTTATTTTTAGCATAGTTGCTTTCAGGTTCACTTCATTTTAGAGTTTAGATTCATTACCAGAATCTTTCTCTTTTCTTCATTTTTTTTTTTTTTTTTTTTCCCCCCTTTAAGGAAGTATTTCGTAAAGTGATAGACCAAAGATCAGTAAATGAAACCGATTCTCTGCAGCAGCACTCAGTCTCCAGTGGCCTCTGGGCACTACTTCTGAATCAGTGCCACTGGATCAGTTCTAACCATTTACTGCCTAGCACCCTGTAGGCGCTCACGCATTTAACGTAGAGCTTCTGTGTACCCAGATCTTTTTGTGGTAAGCTCCTTTTTCATCCAACTTTAGGTTTGATTGTCCTCCGTAATCTTTTTTTTTTTTTCTTTTTTCTTTTTTTTTTTTTTTTGGTGTATTGTAATACTGCTCTGCTGTTGTAGGACTTTGGTTCCCCAAACCAGGCTCTTTTTGGGGAATCTCTGCTCATAGTGCAGTTCCACACAATGCTAGGAGACCCTCCTAGGGCATCAGTTGCTTAGCCCAGCTTCCAGAGGCATGGTAGCTTACCGTCACGATGTCTCAAGCCTCGGCCAAGGGAGCAGCAATCCCTGCGCCTCTTGCAAATCCACATCTGCGTCATAACGCTTTCAGGTTACCTATAAAACCACTGCACCGTTCCCAGCACTCTTCTCTTTTTAGAGTAAGATGAACGCTGCTGAAGCGTGGCAACTGAAAGCCTCCAAGACAGAAGTCTTCTGTTTGTCCACATAACAGGTATATATATACACACAGGGCGAGCTTTCCCCCCGTGTGCAGCCGCACCGATGCGCTTGCCCCGCTTCTGGAGGTTTCACCTCCAGGGGATTCGCAGGAGGGTTAGTTCTGAGGCCCCTTAACCTCTGTGTTGATGCACGAGCCAATTAATGCCAGTTTTGATGGAGTTTCTGTGATGTGGACAGCTGCGAATTTGTAACCGGATCCCCCCCCACACCTCCTTAGTCCCCTGTTCTGATCAGTAGCGCGGGATACTGATGGTAAAAATACTCTTTTTTTCAGTAAGTATAATCATCTTCTTTATCTTTAATTGTTGAAAAGCGCAAAAAAAGTTTATATGGTTAGAACTGGAGCAAAAACCTGACTGAAGAGCTGCATCTCTAAACCAGTTTTTTTGACAGCCCAGCAGAACAGTGCCAATACATTGCACAGACAACTGGAAGAGGAGGAAGGTTTTGGAACAGAGTCCGGTTTACAGGTCCCTGGCTGGAAGAGGCTGGATAAAATACTGCATTGTAAGCAATATAACAAACTGTACTCCTTCTTGCAGGCAATTGTGCCAATGGCACTGTTTTTATTTCTTCCTTTCTTTCTTTATTTTATTTTTTTTTTTTACCACATCTTTTTTGTTGGCTGATCTACGGAAATGCACTGATTTTGCTTCTTTGCTAAAAGCATGAGCTACCGTGGCAGTTTCTGCCAGGTTAAGTGGTGACGCAAGGTCCAAAGTTGAATTGCAGTTGGGAGGGTCTGACCTGGTGTAGGATAGAGACCAAGGCGACTTTGGGCTTGCTGCTCAACAGATAATGGCTTCAGGAAATTTGGCCGGAAAATGTGTCAAATTGTAGGGTTTTGGCCCCGTTATTGAGGAGGTATCGAGGAAGAATTTGTCTGCAGTTGTCAGCCATTTTTCTAGTTTGTTTGGTTTTTTTTTTAAACTCTCCTGTATGCAGTTTTTGCCATCTGCTCTGCTAGTGACCATTTCCACCCCCATTACTAAAAGCCGCACCCATAACATCTCATTCCACCTCCCCACCCCAAAACAAATGCAAGGCTAGCCCAGTCCTGAACTACTCTTGCATTTTGTTCTGGGCTTGATTTACCTTTTTTTTTTTTTTTTAAATTATTATTTTTTTAATTTATTTTTAACTGTCTTTTTTTGGTGGTGAGGGGAGGGTGAAGAGGGGACGAGGAAGGTGGCAGGATGTCTTAGCCATCCCTAGGCTTCTGTAGCACAGTCCCGTCCGTCACGCAGCTGGTACGGCTGGTGTTGGGTAGGTAGGCTGTTGCACTAACGAGGTTGATCCTAACCCCGCTTCCTCGAGCAGCCGGAGCTTCCTCCATCCTGTTTCTGCATCCAAGGGCCATTGGCAATTGCACGGTTCAGGCTTTTCTGTTCCTTCCAGGACAGCTGCCTTTGCAATCCAACTGGCTTCATGTTTTCTCCCTGTTAGCATCGTAGCATCACTCTGATAGCGAGAATTTCAAAGTGCAGCTCCAGCTGGGGGAAGGAAAACGAAATCAGAGTCATTCAGCACTACTGAAAGTTATCCGTTAGCTCTTGCCGATGCCAGCCCCGAGCACCAGGTGATTTTAACACAAACTGTCCGATTCTAGGAGGTCTGCCAAAAAACCCGTGATCGGAGAGGGTGTTTGAGCCATCCAGAAGTGGTTATTTTCAGAGAGGCTCGAGGCGTGCCAGCTCAACATCAGCAGATAGAGAACGTGCCCCGCTGTCCACAAAGCAGTGAGCAGGACTGTAAAGAGTGTGGGTGGCAGAAATGTTGGACCCAGGTTTCATAAAGAAGTTTTCCTTTCTATCTACTACCTTCGTTGGACAGAGGAAAAAAAACCCAAAGTCTCTATTTTAATCCGAGCCAGCAGTGACTACAGTTTGTTCTGTTGCTTACAGCTACTAATAGGAATAAATCCTATCAACCTGAATTATTTAAAAAATTAATAATTAAAAAAATCAATAGCCAATGGTGACCAGTGCAAAGCGGTTTAGGGTATTTTTCACTAACTTTGAGGTTTTGTTTTATTTTTTTTTTTTTTTTCTTGTAACGCATATTACTTTTCACCATGGAATAAACTTTAGCTTCTTAAGATGTAAGCTTCCAGCTCTTGTTTTAAACACAGTGAGAACAAATCTTTTCTGTGGAACAGGGATAAGAGAGGTACTTCGGCCCTGAAGTTAAGCAACGCAAGGTTTTTGCACCCCGTCATTCTCTTTTTGATTACTTTTTTTCACTGGTGTGTAACATGGAGTGTGTAGCCCCGCCGGAAAGGCTTGTGTCAGCCCTTCCAGGGTAAGCTTTGTTCCCTTTTCTCGAACACAAGACATGTGATCTGTTTTTGAGGAGTTCTTTCTTTAGGAAAATAAGGACTTGAAGTGCATTCACCTCCCGAGACTCGTCCAGGTGCCCGTTTCTCATCGCTGTAGGACCCATCGGCAGAGCCACTGTCCTCTTCACACCCTGAGCCTTGGGAGGACGCTGAGAGTCTTTGAGTGTTTCTGTCCTGCGGTTGCTACTAAAATAGAAGTTTTAGCTCTTCGGTCTTACAAGATGATCATGCTTTGCTTTTTTTTCTTTAATGTAAGGCTTAGAGAAAATTTTCAAGCGTGGGAAAACACTCTCTCTGGTGAATCAGTGCAGGTCATTCTTTATAAACTCTTGTACTAGAAATAGGTCTGCGTGTGCATACTTTCTCGTTTCTGAAGGTTTTTATGACTTCTACCTTCACCTCATCGTGACACTTGGATGAGAAGGAATCTATAAAAGCCGGTATTAGTAGACTAGTTCTTGGAAGTCTTAAATATAGGCAATTAAAATGTTTATGAAGGAAAAAATCAGCTGGACCAGTGAATATTTATACTTCGCTTCTCATGTTTGATGGCAGTAAAATAGCTGGGAGGTAGGGCTGCAAGTGAACCCCGGTCCCCTTTTTCTTACTGAAAAAACCCTCTTATTAAGAAAATCAATAATTAGTAGCCAGTTTTGATCACTCTTCTCAGGCAGAAGGTAAAATGTACTGAGTCCCTGTAGTATGAATTAGCAGAGGTGGACTATACCGTGTGCTTCGGCACGTACCGTATGTTGCTAAGCCATCACAACTAGCAACAGGTAGAGGCATGCGGTGGGTAAAAAGCCACCATGGGATCTAGTTTCATTTGCTCCGTTTAATTATTGGAGCTGTTATCAATAGATTTATCTGCTCTCATCGTGGAGCTCTGCTGATTACACTGAGAATTAAGGGTTTAAAGACCTATCTCGGCTTCTGGAGGAGGATACCTTGTCATCTTTATTTCTATTTTCCATTTCTTGCATTCATTTTTATTTCTATTTTAACAATCAGTTACTTATTGGGAAATGCTTTTAATGTTTACTGAGCATGTCACATTCTGATTACTTTCCTCCGTGTGTAACCCAAGTGGGTGGGAAGTGATTTAGTAACCTGAGCTCAGGGCTGGGAACCAGGACCTCCTGTACTCCAGCCAAACTCTACCGCTGATGCCTTCAGCTCCCCGGGGACATCACGGGTTAACCTGTCTCCTTCGCTTTCGGATGGGGGTGACAAATCCAAATCAGTAAGGAGGGTTATATTGTGATCGTTATGGGGGAAAAAAAAAAAGCTGAAAACGAAATTGCACTGTGTATACGTGCAAAGAGTTGCTGATCTTTGCCTTGCAGGGAATTTCCCGCAGCCCCCTCGCCGGCAGGACACTAGCTGTGCCTACCTGGCTCTTAACTCTCTCCAGCCATGAGTCTCCATCCTCTGCTCCCACCAAATATTTGGAACGGCTCTGAGTCCAGCTGCTTTAACAATTTACCTCCACCTTAAACAGTTTAAAATCTCCACTGCTGCTTGGTTTAAGTTGTTTTTTGGTTTGTTTTGGTTTTTTTCCCAGGCGGGATAAAAAAATGCCTGCATTCATACACTAGAATGCCTTTAAAATAACTGGCAGCTTTGGCTGTTTATCTCCCAGCTCTCGAGCGGCACACTTCCCCCCGTAGAGATGTTCTCAGTACCTGTCTGTCACTGTCCTTCAGCAAAGCTTTTGACTGTTTTGTGGTTGATTTTTTTTTTTTTTTTTTTTGTGGTTTTTTTCTCGTTTATTTTGCATAGAGTGTGACATTTTGGTTTTGTTGTGGTGTTTCTGACTCTTTGTGCCTTTCCTTTTGTGTTTGTTTCTCCCGCCTTTCCTCAGTTTGCAGCGGGGCCTCGACCTGCCCATCACCAGGTACAGTACCCTGCCCCTTCATTATCATCCTAAACTAATTGGCTGGGGGAGGCGGGCGGTTGGAGGTGGGTCACCCACTAACTCAGAACGAAGGCTCGCTTCGGAAACCAGCCCTGTTAGATACTAGCACATGCATAACCCTGCTAACAAGCTGCCTGCAACGCACAGTAACACTTAATTCTCAATTGGTGTCACTGCACTCATTAACCACCCCACTTAACGCCGTTTCCATAGGAAAGGAGAACCTGTAGAGATCGTTGCCAGGTATTCGTGAGATTTGCTTGCCTTTTCAAGTCGCTAGAAACTTTGCCGAATATTTCCCAAACTAGTCAGTGGATTAAGTTGCCTGAGCTGAAGATGTCAATGAGAACCGGGCATTCACATCCCTGAGAAATTCCTACTTTTCAAACTCGGAGCAAGGCAAATGACTTTCCAATTCATACGTTTCCTGTGTGATACGCCTGGTTATCTGTTATCATTACATTGCTTAATGTTGTTTTTACTCACCCTATGAAAGCCAAACGTTTAGGAATCTTTGTAGCATTCCTGTTGCATGACTTGGACTTTGTAAGGAACCACTTAATTGAGAAGAATGAAAATTAGGAATAGCGCTGGCTCATGAAACTCATGGGCAGCTCTTATGAGGGTGGCAGAAATACCCAGAGGACCTCTTCAGCGTCAGGACAGATGCACAGGGCCCTTCTGTCCTAGTCAAGGTGTCCGAAGTTGTCTTTTCTGTCAACTCCTACATTCATCTTTGCCAAAACCCTTTTCCCCTGGGGACTGATTTTGCTGCTTCTCGTAGCTTTTGAGGGGACAGAAGTGGCGCTGATGGGTGGAAAAGAGGAGGAGAGGCATGACAAGTGCAGGAAAGGTCTCCCAGATTCGGTTGTTTCCGTGTCACTCTTCCTTCACTTGGCTTGGAAGGAACAGGTTATTTCCACCAAGTTAACACGAAAAGAAAAATCCCATTAACTGCGGTGATGTCGGGACAGGGGCTTAAGTCACAGAAGGTTTGTTCCAGGAGAATTATTTTGTTCTCACTTCGCTCCTGTTAGTCTGAGCCGTTTAATACTGTAGAGATGAGCACCTTTGGGAAAGTACTGTCTCAGGAGAACAGGTAAGTGTGTTAAGTGGGCACAGACACCCAGAAAAGCTGATAATCTTTGTTCCTTCCACCTCAGAGAGCAGCACGGAGGCAGGCACCCTTCCAGAGCAGGACAAAAAAAGGCTTAAAAAGTAGAATGAGGCATTTGCACTTGTTTGCTCGCAGGCAAATGTCATGTGAGAGACAGAGAGAGAAATTATTTTTGTGCGTGGCACAAAAGGGATTGCATTGACAGGCAGTGGTGGAGGAATGTTTGCAGGATGACTGGGCAACATAGGGAATGACAGAATTAGTATCTTGTTTAGATGCTTTTGTTCTTGACCTTAACTTCAGGTCTGTGTTTATATTACGCGATACCGAAAGTGCATTGCTGTTCAGAAACTCATTAGTTCTTTCATAGGTCGTTACTAAGGCAAATTATATATTCAGTGTGAGCCATTTAATATCCTTACAAAAATTGCTGAACTCACTGCGAGCAGATTTTGGACTACGAGTCTCGAGGCAGTGCAGCCTTGGGGGAAACGATTTCAGCGCTTGGTGGCTTTACTGGTATGACTCTACCACCAATCTGTCATAACTTGATTTAAAACTTTGGGTTTGGACCCAGTTATGACCCTGCCTGCAGGTTAAAACTCGTAATTTCCAAGTGTTTTCCCGATTTTATCACTACATATTTAACTGTGTTGCAGTTAGATTTTTGACTCTGTTACATCTGAAGTCTGCTTATAATTATCTGAGAGAAGCCGTCACCGTTAGAAAAACATTTCAGGCTTTATTCCCAGTTATATCTGTCACGCGCTGGATCAGGACAGGCACAGAGAAACCTGGGCAGGAGATGAGCTGTTTGTTTCTCTTAATCCAAAACTCAGTCTCTGCCCGTGGTGCGGATTGGGAATGAAGGGAGGGATTTTTGCCACCGACCCGTGCAGGAGGGTCATGGCTGTTGGAGGAAATTCATCCCAAACCCCAGACTTAGAGGATTCTTGAGACCAACATAAATTATTACTCTCATGCGGGAAACCTTTAACATGCTGGAATAGTTAAATTGCATAACATAAGCAACAGGCTTCGAGATTTTGTAACCTAAAAAGTACTAAATAAGTAAATCGACCGTAGCGGTGTTAATATTTGTTGCAACAACATAATGTGCTCTTCTAAGACAGCGGCAGCAAGATAAGGTTTGCAACGATTTCTGTGTCAATCCTGGTGTGATTTTTATTAATATATGCCTCGTATTGATTCTGTGTCTTTTTCAGTCAAATAATGGATTCTTCTTTAATGTTATTCCCTGTAATTATTAGATCTTTAAAGTACTCAAATTAGCATGATTTAAGCACCTGAAGCTGCGTGGCAACTTTATAAGCAATTTTTTTTTTGGATGGGAATGCCTGCCCTGGTGGTTCATAATCAGCTGATGCTATAGAAAGTGTAATCAAACTCTGTATAAGAGAAAAATATTAGAATGAGATTTAGGACGCTATACTAATAGTGGCTGAAGTCAAATGAAAATAGCTGCAGTGGTTTGTATTAGAACTTAAATGTGTATCAGTAATCCTTGATTCCAGTAACACGGCTACCCAAGAAACCGCTGAAAAGTCTCACTTTGTAGGGCCCATTTTCTTCCTCCTATAAAGTGTTTTGTGGCAGTATTATTAAATATACAGTCAACTTGTGTTTTCTCAAAATGCTGTAGCAGACTTAGCTACTACCCTGCCTGGGCTTGCTGCTCTGTTTCCCAATTTGTGGACGGAGCATTTTTTTTTTTTTTTCTTCTTTCTAAGTGAGGCTCTTGAGTCACTTCATTGCTTCTGATCCTCATGAAGCACAATTGAAAATAGCAGTTTTCTTCTAATCTGAAGTCCAAAATGTAGAATAACCCTTAATTTAAGAAGTGACTTCGGGAGCATATGGGTTATTTTAAAATGGATGCTCAGAAGAGGCCAGTGTAATTAAAAACAGAAATAAGAACAAGTATAAACTGAAATGTCATAGTTCCCTTTCTGACTTATAATTGTATTTGAGATTAGTTTGCTGGTTATGGCAGACTAATTTAGTCTGAGGTTGCTGTTGTCGTTTGTTCCAGTTTTAGCTTGGGGTTACTCGAGTTCTTTTGGGTATAGCTTATACAACAGAAAGCTGGGTTTGGCCATGTGCGGTTGTTAAAAAGCCTTGTGATTTGGAGAGGTCAGGAATTTACTCCCTGAGCTGACTCAAGACTACCCATTTTGTAGCTTTTTGGAGTATCTCGAGTTAGAAAGCAGTCGGCAAACGGCTGCCACAGTCATTTCTCAGTCTTCATCCACAAGTGTGGAAAGGAGCTACCAGTTTTAAATCCCATGGTTGATGCCAAAAGGGTTTTTTCCCCCCCATTTTGTCATTTAGTAAATAATAAACCTGGGAAAGTCTGAGGCAGGGGGAAAAACAAGTCTTGTGTTGTGCCCCAAGGGCTGCTACTAGGTTGCTGGTGGCCGCTGGGGAAGCAAGATGTGGACCTGCGGGCTTTCTGCTGCAGCTTCTGCTTCTGGCACCAGATCTTTACGTCTCAAGGCTGCAGCTCCTCAGCCGAGCCCTGGTGCCTGCGTTGAAGTTTGAAAGATCAAATACAATGTGCCAGTTTTCATCTGCAAGTAGACGTGGTTCCTGCTGTATTGCCTGTGCAGACACCTCCTCCTCCCTCTTCCAGGTCAGGGCCGGGTTATCCCACCAGCCTTCTTGGTAGGACCAAAAAGACTAAAAATTAATAACAGGGCTGTCTCAGGGTATGAGAAGCTTAATTGAAGTGGAGAGCTTGGGTGTGCGATTTGATCTGATAGCGTTGATGACAACTTGTTGAACTTTCCTTTTGCTTCCTTTCTCCGCAACCTTCTGCAGAGCTTCGTGGACCCATCATAACTGCCAGCCTTGATCCGATCTAGGAAAAAAATAGACGGGTGCCTATGCACGTTGTGTTTGATGGGCAAAGCTTAGCAGAGATTTATTTTCACTGCTCTTACCGCAAGTTTATTTTTCAGTGAAGCTTTTAGAGTACGGAGGGAGTGCTCCACAGACATGTCACTGGAAGTGATGGCTTAGAAATACAGAGTAAATAGAAAATCAATTAAAATGCAGTGGTGGTTTATCAGAAGGAGGTTGGTGCTCTCTTTGATCATTGATTTTTCTAGATGACAGCCTCTTATCTGGCTGGCCTTCAACAGATTTTTGACACAGGGTCATGAGGGAAGAAAATTAAGCAGAAGACGATGATGGTTAATAAAAGGATGTCGGGGCATGTATATATAAGGAGGGACTAAGAAGTAAGTGGCAGGGTAGTGCTGAGAGGGGTAGGCAGGAGGTTAGTAGTAGATTTCCTTAATATTAGTGTTAATTACTCTGGCACAAATAGCAGGTAGGTGTCTGCAGCAAACTTAATGAGTACAAAGCTAGAAAATGTGGTTAGCACAAGGGTGCTGTGCAAGGAGGACTGGTGTGATGGAAGCAAGGCGTAATCCAGCATTGCAAGGTGCAAGCACTTATACTTCAATGCCAAGGAGAAGTTTTTATTCTGTAAAGTGGGAGCTCCTCGGGTGAAACCACCTGTGCAATGCAATCTTTAGATAAACAACAAAAGTTATTTCCAGTTGAGATAGGGAGTTATTACTGCTGTATTGGGAAGTACTGAGGAAACCCTGTCTGGAGCGTGTGCGCAATTCTGCTTTTTTATTTTCCAGAAAGACTTCCTTGAGCAGGTAGATGAAGGGCCGCTGAGATGATGAGAGCTTATTAAACGGGCAGGCTAAAAGAGTTGAGCTTGAGGCAGCCGATAAAAGCAATGTCTGAGAGGGGTTTACTTGTGCTCTTCTAAGTATATCGGGGGAGCAACCCTAGGAAGGAAGAAGTTAAAGACTCTGTTGCCCAGTAGTACCGACTCCAAGATGATCCAAGAAATTCCTCCCTGGCAGAGTTGGACGGATAAGGGATGGGACCACGACTTGAGGACCACAGCTCAGGTCCTCACTGGTTGCTGAACGACTGTGTAGCAAGTTTCACACTAATTTGACCATCATTAGACATAGCGGGACTTATGTTAATTTTTGAAGGACGTAGTCAAGGAAGGGTTGATGTAACGCAGGGTTTCTATCGGAAGCCTTGCTGTGGCCCAGGGTACCTTCATTCTGGTCCTGAGTGGGTCCTGTATGTTCTCCACTCCAAATCCTGCACTTATTAGAAGAAATAGAGACAAAATATCTCAGATTTTAATCTCCTGGGGTTCTCCCATGGGACGTTGTTAGCATTACTTGAAAATGTTGTCTGTGCAGGCATCCATTTGACCTTGCAAGGTGAATTTTTTAGCAAATCAAGTCAGAATAGTGAAACATTTCTAAGAATGACTTTGAATAGCGCTAGCTTAGCTTTGGAGGGACAGGAACAAGGATGGAGCCTAAAACAGTTTGTCAGCCAGGTGATACTTGTTTTGAACAGTAAAACCCACATACAAATCAGATGCACAGTGCTCTGATGATTCCTGATTTCCTTGAGAATTTTAACGTTACTTACAGGACGTGGAGTAGCTAAAAGTAGTTCAGACTTTGCCAGAGATCTCTGGTTGGCACTTCCAAAAGCTTCTGATGGTCTTGCTGCTTGGAATAATGGATCTGCTTTTCTTCTCACTGAGTCCATCTTCCTTTTAGTAATGAAATCCTCCTCCTTTTTTCTTCATCTCCGGATTTGTGCTACCTCTGCGATGGTGTGGGCAGTGTAGAGTGTTTTTGAGAGGTGGGGTTTTTTAACCTAGAGTTTCCTCATCTGAGGTCCTCCTTCTGCTGTAGAAGAGCTTAGCACAACCATGGTGGTGTTTAATGCCTGATGGAAGAGCAAGCCTGTGCAACACACCACCCGTTTTGGTGCACGGAGCGTGCTTTCCTTCCTTCTGCTACGGCAGGAAAGAGAGCCGGCTTGTGTTTCATGAAGTGGAGTTTCTTAGGTGCCGGTTGCCAGCATCAGAAATGAAAAGCTATCCGTAAACCAGGAGTTTCCATCGCTGTAAGTTTTTCCTCAGTGGTTTCAGTGAGGTTATTAGCAGGTTATGTGGGTGCAGCAGAAACTTGAGGAGCAGGGTTCATGTCCGTGACTCGCACCGGTGGAGGACTCCTGTCTTCTGTGGTGAAGGCTTTTCCGTGCTGGCCTGTGGATGTAGTTACTGTCAGTAGAGAGGCAGGTCTCGCTTCAACCTCCGGCCTGTTTTCACTCCGCATAAATAGAGAATCACAGTGGCTATTGATTTCCTCACCCCCACCCCACTCTGGGGATACTTTTTCTGTAACCTGCTAACAGGTTAGAAATAGTCATTACTGAGTAATTTGCAGTGAAAGAAGAAAGGACTTTTGCACTTTTTGATGTCTTTGGATATTGAAAAATTGCGAAATCTAGTTATTCTCACCCTAAATTCAGCGTGTGCCCTTGTTTCATGCACACTTGTGTAGTTCCCCTGCATCTAGACAGCCACACAATTTTTATTAACGCAGGAGCATGGCAGTGTGTTGCTCTGCTGGTTTTCTTTCTGCACCCTCGCTACCAGACTTTTCTCCCCAAACAGTTGCATTCTCCTAATTCAGGTCACACTGTACAGTGTGCCGGTGACAATTCTTCATCCAGATTCACAGGGTTGGACGTAAAAGCATTGCGCTCATCTTAATGGTTTCTGGATTTCTGAGATGGGGAGTCATCCGTGGCTTTCCTGGGGAAATCATTTGGTATGGGAACAGCTTAGGTTTTATAAAGTCTTCATCGGAATGACCATTTTAAGTTCATCATCATGTCAAGTGTAGAGGCATCACAGCTTCCTTCCGCCCTACTCCATTCTCCCAATGCCCAGGCAGATAAGCTCAGCTCATTCTTTCATTCCTTAGTAGTTACCACTCTCTTTTCTTCTCGCCATTTATGATGTAGTTACTCACAGACTATTTGCATCGATGCACTTCGTCAGTCAGCAGTCTTTGATGTGATGTATGATGACCTAATTATTATTATTTTTTTGCTTAACAATTAAATACGTGGCATTTCTTATCCTTCCAGTCTTGGTGCAGAAGTGGAGACCAAATCCATGATTTGAGCAAGGGTTTCTGCTTTATCTACTATCTCTGTATCACTGAAAGAGACCAGAAAGGAAAAATGTTTAATGTTTTAGGAACAGAGTAAACATAAAGGCTTTCTGTAGTATCATATTTCCTGCAGTTAATCATGGTTTGATTTTTTTCTTTTTTTTCTTTTCTTTTTTCTTTTTTTTTTTTTTTTTTAAACTTTTATACTTCCATATAAAACTTTTCTAGATGAGTTTCTGACCCCTGCCTTAGGATTCTGGTAGAAGAGTCCCTGGTACCAGTTCAGTGTCTTTTTCTTGCTGTTTCTGTAAGAGATTAGTCAAAGCAGGATAGAAAGATGAATGGAATTGTGTGCAATTAGGGTGCATGTTATATCCTATTCCTTCCTATTGATCTGTAAGCTGTTCCATTGGCTTTCTTTCTGTTTCCTGCTGCTTTCTTGCTTCGTTATTGAAGGGAGGATTCAGACCTATACAGGTAATTTTAACTCCTGGTTCTGCATGGCATAAGTGTCTCTATCACTTGTATCATTACTCCGTTAGTGAATGCGTTAATGTCTGATGCATATCTTACCGACTGAGTTTCAAGATTGCAAAGACTCCCGAGCAAGGTCTTCCAGTGCCATGAATGCTCCATACCGTGGATGCTGATGCCTTTCCCAGTGCGTAAGGGTTGAGAACGGAGCGTGCACCAGTGGGTTGCTTGGTTTCCTGGACCTGGTCCATCTGCGTGGGGCATCACTTCATGCAAACGTGGTAGAAGAGTTTGGTGCCACCCTGGAAGAGGTTGCCACCTTTCTGAAAACGGAGGGCAAGACAAGTCACCTGGCTCAGTTTGTATAAAGGATAGGCATGAGGTGCCTCTGGCCTTTGTAAAAATCTGGCTTTTTAGCTGTTCTGGAGGTATATTGGAACAGTTGCCTTGATCTTTTATTTCCCTGGCATATTTATAAAGGTGGCTTTTTTGGCAGTCAACCCACCTTATAAAAAATATATTTGACAAAAATAATTTTTCTAACATTCGCTCTGAAAGTTGAGCTGTATAATTCAGTAGATTCAAACTCCAATAATTATTAGTTTGTAGTTTCTTACCTTTTTCTACCTCATGAAATAGAAGGCTATAGCATGACCTTGCTATTTACAGATAAACAGAAATTGTCCTGCAGTTTTCTGAATGCGTGGCAACCCTTCGGAAGTAGTATTATAATTATAATACTGTAATGATATTTCAAACTTTTTCCCAGAAAGTCTGACCGGTTCTTTCTTTTCTCTCCTCTCTCCTTCCTCTCTCCCTTCCCTGCCCCAGTTTTTTCAGAGGCCTCAGATACAGCCTCCAAGAGCTACCATCCAGAACAGCAGCCCTTCCATCCGTCCTGGTGCGCAAACGCCGACTGCGGTGTATCAAACCAACCAACACATCATGATGGTTAATCATCTGCCAATGCCCTACCCGATGCCTCAGGGCCCCCAGTACTGTATACCACAGGTAAAAATACGTTGTCCAGCCACCTAAGGAACTGCAAAGCAACGTTTGCGCCATCTGGATTTTCTGAAGACCTGCTGCAGAGTTGGGAGGGAGGGGAAATTAAGCTGGTAGTTGCTTATTTAGCCTCTGTCCTTTTTCTGTATGAAGTATTTGTTCTTCTGTGCATGGAGGCAGTAAGAATAAATTACCTTTCTAGTTTTTGAGGTCCCCCTCAAAACAGTGTGAGACTAAGCTCTTGGAAAACGTTTAGTGCTATAAATGTGTCTTAAGTTGACTTAATAGCTCTACAATTACTCTAAAACATTGGGCCTCATAAAAACACAATATTGCTGAACTCAGGGGAGTGACCGTTTTCTACGTCAGCTCTCGTGTCCTCCCTGTCTTGTCTTTAGATGACATAGCTTACCTCTCTTACTTTTTTTTTCGACAGTAACATTTCTGAATCGGTTTGATAATCAGATCCCTATTGATGGGGGGGGGCCTCGATTACAGGTTCTGTATGCAACAGCATGAAGTTGCCCAACTCCTTGTAAACGGATGGTTATTTTTCTCCCTCCTAGTATCGTCACAGCGGCCCTCCATATGTCGGGCCCCCGCAGCAGTATCCTGTTCAGCCGCCAGGACCAGGACCCTTTTATCCAGGACCAGGTCCTGGGGAATTCCCCAATGCCTACGGTAAGTTCTGCTTGGAGATTTCTTAAAAAGTATTTTCTGGGTGTGTCTTTCTGTTGTCAAGCTGAAGACTTATAATAGCGAAATGGATTAGCATTTGTTTGAACTTCAAATAGCTGCTCAATTTGGTTGTGTCACAGCCCTTATTATTCACTCCTGAAAAATTCACAATAACAGAGTATTGTTTGTATGAGTGCTTAAGGAAAGGCTGCAACTCACAGAGCTACCCATAATCACATGTGAACAAGAATAGTGGCTATTTGTTATTCCCTGCTCGATCATTATTATTTATTAAGGTATTGTGAATACATCTGGCAGCCCTGGTTTCCATTGAGCTATGCCCCGAATATGTTCACAGCAATACAGCAGTTAACATTTCTTATCCCTGTGTTCTTTGTTCGGCGTTTAGTGAGGGAAAAGAACAAGTCCTGTGGTTTGATTCACCGGTCTTATGCTGCAAAGATCAAGGTAGCCCAGTCGAAGAGTTTGTAACCCATGCACAGGCTGAAATTTGCCCTTTTAATGGGCAACTCCTGGTCTTGCCTTTTCTCAAGCAAAAGGGTTGGGAGATTGCCCAACATCGTTGTGTGTGCTGTGGTTGTTTGGAACGCTATATTCAGTATATTTGATTGACTCCTCCAGGTATTGAGCTTCAAAGCTGCACCTAAAAATTCAGAGGCTGCATGTCCAGTGCTGGGCATCCCTCCTGTCTGCATCTCACCGGTCCTTCACTCCTCCAGGACCTCACAACTGCCTCTCATTTGGGTCCCAGTTTGCAGACCCCATGTTCTTCAGTGTCCCATGACGCCTCTTCTCTTGGCAATCATCTTTTACATATAAGTAATTAAGTCCTTTCTTAATAACTTGCAGTGTGTTGCCATGTGCAATATATATCATACTTACATCACAGTCCCCTATAAGGTTTTCTGTGGGATCTGTGTTTTCATATTTAAAACAAATCAGCTCCTGCAAGCTGTATTTGAATGAGACGCAGAATTAGGTATCTTGCAGTCACGTACATCACTTTTTTTATTTACCTTCCCTTGCTCATTTATGGGAACACTTGAAAAATCCGCCAGGATGATTCTAGTCATCACCCTGTTGTACGGGGTATTTTTAAACGGTTTTCACCTCTCGATATCAAATTGGAGGTATGTTGTTCAGTCTGATTGCTACCTGCCCACACGCATTCTGTAATCTGTTGGGGGCAGAGATACTATCAACTTTCCATGCGGCTTTAGCTGTTGGTATTTCAGAGCGTTAGAAGTGAATGATTACCTTCCAGGCTGAACCGCTGTTGATGACGACAATGACAACCCTGTACCGCTGGCAGAATTGCATGTTTGCTCTTCACAAATACAGATTCCTTTTAAAGGGGAGAAAAGCCCCAGTTGCTTCCCTACTTATCATTTTAAAAGGTCTGGATTTTTTTTTTTTTTCCTTCTTTCTTTTTTTTTTTTTTTTTTACTTTTTATTTATTTGGTGTATATAGAGCTAATGGGACTACTTTGAAAGGTTGCCACGAAGCCTTCAAACCTGGTTATACAATTTCTGAATAAAAGGAGAGAGAGCAATTATAAGGCAGCTAGTTCCTGTTTGCTTATCCTAGGAAAAAAAAAAGAGAAGAAATACTGCAATGGCTCTTTAAATCTGATCCGCTAAATGAGGAAGTTACCCAGTATTCCTCATTTTTTTTGTGCCGTTACAGGTCTGCTTTCTTTCTTTCTGCTCGCTTAGTGCCGTTTGTCTGTCTTCACTTCTGTAATTTGGAAAAGGTTCCCATCCGGTTCCTTTCCACTCCTGAAAGCGCCTGGTTTCTTGCACAGAGGCTTGTAATCTTTCAGTCCCAGCTTGTTTTTAGGTTGCTGCGTCTGCGGAGCGTCAGTGGGCGAAGCTGGAGCCCTCTGTCATGCAGAGCGTTTTCCGGGCAGAGAAGGTTTAGCCGAGGAAGAGGATGATTGCAGGTTTGCCTGTGCTCGTCCACCTTTCCCTCCTGTTGCTTCCTTGCTATTTATATAGGGACTGGAAATGTTCAGTCTCTCACCAGGCGCTGCTCATGGCGTTGGGTAAATTTGCAGCAGAGGCATGGGTAATGCTGCTGGCAGTGGCCTTTCCCATAAACCTCAGGACTTTGTAGCCAGTGTGGCTGCTAGACATGAAAATCGTCACGGTTTGGCAGGCTGTAAAGAAGGTGATAAGGGAAAATACTGCAGAAGAAAAAACTTGTGAAGATGGACAGTGCATTTTTTTTTTGACTGCCTCAGTTTTGCAATTTACCGTTCTCTTTTATATCAGTGAGTTTCCGTGCTACGTTAGGAAAGACCTTGAAATGATGAATGGAAAGGAGGGAGAATAGAACTTGGGTGCCGAACTGGAAAGGATCAGAAGGCAGGGTGCAGAGCAAAGAGCATCGCACTGAAAAATGCTCTTGGCTTGTTGCCACAGAAGCTATATTTCTTCCCAGAAGTTACTCTTGCTTTTCGGGATTTGCTTTTTTTAAGGTATTTTTCATAAAGGAAAGGTCCTTCCTTGAGTTACGCTGTAGCTCGCTCTCTGGCAGGGGTCACCTTACAGGCTATCTGATTAGATCTGGTTTCTAGGGAACTAGAAATCAAGATAATTAACACATTGCAGGGCTCCCAGGCTTGCTCCTGTTCTCTCATGTTCTCCAAACTCATGTTGTACACCTGGCCAGCTCGGCCAAAGCATTAGTCAGAAGAGTTTGAGGCTTCATCACTGTTTTTTAAGGAGAGAGGCAGGAGGGTTCTCGCTTCCCAAGCCATGGGGACACTGAGGAGACTTTTGTGCCCTGAGGCCAGATCTGAAGTCACGCTGCCTACCATGAAGTTCAAAATGAAAAGTTTATTGAGCCATTTAGGCCACCTTAATTGCAGTGTCCAAGAGCCAAGGAATATGGTGGGCTGAGCTTTTAGCAGCTTGATGGCAGTGCCATGCAGTGCTCTCTGCTTCCAGCTACCTGCCCGCTATTTCACCAGAGAAAGTTCTTGATCTGAGTATGCAGACAGGGAGCCTGCGCTGAGCTTTTGCTTTCCAGTTCTTAGTTTGAGGAATGCATCCTTTGAAGTTGCAAATCAGATTGTGCTGGGCTGGCTTCGTTTGCTTTCCTGGATTTCACCGTTTGCTTGAGACAGTAATAACCTCCCGTTTTGGTTACAGACACACAATACAGATTTTCATTCCCATTTAAAGGTTAGTTCAGTTGAAGAATAAATCGGATTCCTCCAGACGCAAGTGCAAGCAGACAGTCTGTCTAGCATCTGTGCTTAGAAGAAAAAAAAAAAAGCAGCACCATCTCACAAGTTCACCTGGTATCTGATCGACAGAGAGAAGACAGCTCTACTGTGCCACCTTTATTGGTGTCTGGCACGTCTTCTAAGCACTCAGTCATTTTGAGCCAGTCTTATTCCATAAAGAAAAACATAATGAAACTATATTGGGTGTTATGAATGTAATCAACAATGCGGTGTAATTTTGCAATAATAACCGTGGTCATGCTTTTTTTTTTTGTGTTGCAGCATGAGAAGAACATTGCTTGTAATTAAATTTTCTGGCTATGCTTCAAAATAGGTTGCAGTTGACCTTGCAAATTCTTTGTAATGGTTTGACTGAATTTCTCTACAAAGGCAAAAAAAAAAAAAAACCCAAACAACAAACCCACCTGTTTGTCAGTCAAAGGAGTCCGAGGGTGGGCCACTTTTCTTTTCATGCCTTGGTGATTTCAGCAGCCTCTCAGAAATGGATGCACATGATCGGGGGTGTTTTTTCTGTTCATGGAGGAAAAAAATGAAGACTTAATTGCTTGTCTTGATGGAGAAGCAGCTTCTGTTTCAGTGGAAGTGGGGAAGAGCAAAACACAGACCAGTGACCGGCTGGATGTTACAAGTTCTGGTTTTTCAAGGGAGGGAGGAGTAGGTGGCCAGTTCTACCTCTTGCACTTGGTTTTGTTTCGTTAACAAATGAACTGAAATTTTCAGGTTTGTTTCTGTCTTCTTGTCCTCTCCCAGGAACACCTTTCTACCCAAGTCAGCCAGTGTATCAGTCAGCACCCATCATAGTGCCTACACAGCAGCAGCAGCCTCCACCAGCTAAAAGAGAGAAAAAAACGGTAAGTGATCATCATTCACTGATAAATCCCTTCTGAGAATTGTCCTGGTTCTAAGGTTGAAGGAGATTAATAATGATCTTAAGCTTAAAACGGAGCTTTATCTTCACAGAGAGGCCAAGTCTTACCTTTCACGCCTACGTGTAATTAAACATTGCACAACGCTGCAATGTTTGTCTTGTCTTCAATTTTCTGTGGGGACTTTCTGCTCTGAGTTTGTGACATCTCAGCCAGTGAAACAGGAAAATATTTTTGCCGGTTTTGTAACGAACATAGATGAAAGCAGAATCGTCTCCCTGAGCCTGGCATCCTCAGCTGCCTGCGCTGCTGCCTAGAGTTTTACCAGAGAGCCAGGTGGGAATGAACAAACTCAGAGGTTAAACCACAACGATCAATTTGGGAGAATGTTGGGAATTGGTTCAAACTGACAAAAAATAAATTGTTTAATATTATGCCTTGGAAGAGGTAGAGAAACAGTAAGTTGTGGACATACTTGCAGGCTTGAAAGAACCTGAACACACGACATTATGAAAGTGGGTAGAGGTTTGGAGACCACATTTCCTCTCTTCCTGATTCACTGGTGAGAATTTGAGAGAGACAGCTTACTGGAATTTAAACCCGTTTGCAGGTGGATGATGGTAGGGAATAGTAAAGGCACACCGGGTGAATGTAACGTTTAAACAGAAGAAGTTAGGGGTGGACTTGAACTTGTGAATGAATCATTTCTAAACAATCGAAAAGGAAATTACTTTACATCGCTATGTGTGTTAGAGTGGTTTGAAAACATTAAAAGAACTGTTTCCTGGGGAAAAAACAATGGGACTTGTACATGACTCAAAATGCAGAATATTTGCGTCTTCTGATTTTTGAAGATGATCTGAGGTGACACTTGATTTGGGAAACTGGAAGAGCTGAACGATGTGTTAGCTGGGCTTGCAAGAAAGGCCTTTTTTGTAGCTGCTGTCAGCAAAGGGTGATGCAACTCTTTTGCCACCTCTTCACCATCCTCTTCAGTCCTGAGGAGTCTCTTTTCAGCATCCAAGAATGACGTGGCCAGATCATTGATGCCATTTGAAATGCAAAGATGTTCAGAAACGCTCAACTGTGGTTAAGACAGTTTCATGCCAACAAAGCTAAGTTCTTTGAAGCAGAAAAGCAGAAGTTTTTTTTAAATGCCTGAGACGCTTTTCTCTGGACGAACTATTTCAATTTGCTAATCTGTGTTGTAACTGAAGAAATGAGAGAAATTAAAGAAAAATTAAACATATGTATGTACACGCACCCGCATGCACCATTAGTTGAGTATTCAAGTAGTACAAGCTTTCAGGCAGGGAAGGCGTGTTTTAATGCCATTGACTACTTGTCAAGAGGAGGAGAGGGTAGGAACTCATGCCAACTCTTATGTCCTCGTGGCTGTGGTTAATTAAATGTTTTAGCAGAAAAACTCCATCAGAAACAAGAGAAAACCCCATCTTGTCAACATCCTAAGTACCGTGTGTATATTCATTTGTCTTCATAACCCAAAGAGTCGAGAAGACATCACACGATACTGAAGTTGATAAATCACAAAACCCTTCTGCAGCCAATGACTTTATATGTTGCTGATTGAAAAAAGTACGGTGGTTTCCCGTGACGCCCCTGCCCTCGGAAGGATTATGTCTCTGGGTTTGCTTGCGGTTGTGCGTTGTGCTCAGTGCAACGGGGACTTCTGTGTGCAATTTATGGAGGGAGTTCAACCAAGAGTTTTTGGGAAGGTGGACAGAAACGATAGCACTGTCTTCAGGTTTATGGAAATCTTCAATTCTTATATTGAAGATTTAAATACTCTGTTCCAAAGTAACCCAGACAGCTTGACTGTTCCCCATATTCAGTGAGATAGGTTGGCTCAAGTGTCAGTTGAGGTTTCAAATGAGCGTGTTCTCGAGTGGTTTATTTTGGAAGATATTTTTCCTTCCCGTTTTGGGGCCATGAAGAGACTCAAAAGACATACTTGTTTCCTAAACGCTGATGAGTTTCATAGGACTTTAGTTTGTTCTTCTTGTGGTTTCCTTTTCCTCCGCTCAGTCTTTTTTGTTTGATTGGCTCTGTTTTGTTGGTATGACTTTTCTGAACATGGAAGGGAAAAACAAAAAGAGCTGATTTGCTTTCCCCCTTTACTAGCAGCTGGGTTGGCAAGGTCACTCAAGGTCATATCAGGGTAAAACATGCCCTTTTTTTTATTCTTGCACTTTCCACTGACAGGCAAGCGTAGCTCTGTAGCTAAAATGTCTGCTAAATTTTCTAAGTTGCAGTAAACTTTTATTTTCCAGAAGTAGAGACCATATTCTGAATTACAGGGTCATGCACTGGGGTGCACGTATTTAGACTTAACTGGTGTGGCTGATGAGCGTTTTGATTAAATTAGGTTTCGAGATTAAAGGATGACATACCATGCATTTCAAGTTATCGAAACAAACCACATTCCAGCGTTCCTGCAGAGCATCAGCTCAACCCAGAGCATCTCCTACCGAGCGTAGTGGAATTATGTCCTGTCCATACTCTCCTCTCCATAAACCCCAAGGACAGCGTGTAACGGGAAGACTTGTTTGAATTATTTCTTTGTTCAATACCATAGATCCGAATCCGGGATCCAAACCAGGGAGGCAAAGATATAACAGAAGAAATAATGTCTGGAGGGGGCAGCAGGAACCCAACGCCTCCCATCGTGAGACCCACCTCCACACCTACTCCACCTCAGGTAATAAAGTGGCCGCGTAGCCTTCTCCCAGTGATGTCTGCTTCGCTTTGCTGTTTGTTAGAGCCAATTCCTGTATATTCCATCCATACCACCAATGGCCCCAGACACCTGGATGGTCCTAAATTGTCCATGTTCTTCAAGGATTCCCCCCCCCCCAAATTTGGTCATTTTTACCAGCCTGTAGCTTGTAAAATGTGGAGCTGCAGCGCTGCTACAAGTTTCCCATCCCTGTTTTTGTATCAGCGGTAGTTTTTAGAGCTGGTAAAGACTTCTAGTGTTAAAGGAGGAGCTAATATATTTGTGAGAAATGTGATGTTTCCATTAGTGTCTTGTGCACCTGAGGAAAGTCTGTATCATGCATGTGATCGATGATGTATCTTCAATTGCATCATTGTCCATACTAACGTCTTTCTGCTTTAGTAGTGTTCTTTTAGAGTAACCAGAATGACTGTAGCTCAGGAATTTTATCACAGAGCTTCCAGATTTGGTCTCTGTGTGTTCAACCTTAAAAATGCATTTTTCTGACATAGGAAAAAGCATAAATATCCCAAACTGACATTTTCCATAGCTCATAAATATCTTCAAAAATCCTTGTCGCACATCTTTGAGTTTCTGAGCCCTTCTAAGCCTCTGTACCCTGCTTCACCTGAGAAGTCCACATGTAATGTCTGGAAATTAAACTGATTGGACATCCAGGTCTGTTCTAGTCCTTTTTGACCCAGAGCCAAAAGAGCACTCTCCGACTTGCAGACCAGCAGTCCTGACGTGAATGTAAGTCCGCCGTGACCTGAAGTGCTGGGGCTGGAAGTGGCTGCGTTATCTAATTAGAAAACGATTTCTCTCCTCGGACCAGCTCTTCCCCACCTGCAGCAGGAAGCGGCGATGCCTCCTTGATCTCCCCACAGCATCGGAGATGGAGAGGAGGCGCGTGGCAGCCGCTGCCCTCTTCCCAGCTGCTGGCTTGGTGTAGCTGCTCTTTGCTTCATACATCATCTTAGTTCTCCCTCTCTTTTGGGAGAGATGGTGCTAAGCCACAGGCTGCTAAACTCAAATGTTTTTGAACAGTGGGAGAAGAAACTCTGTGGTTTGGCACAAGCCTTGGAAGTTGGCTGTGTTTTATTGGAGGTCGTTGTCCACTTCTCAGGGCCCTGATAAGATGATGATAAATATCAGTCAAATGTTTTTGAACAGTGGGAGAAGAAACTATGGCTTGGCACAAGCCTTGGAAGTTGGCTGTGTTTTATTGGAGGTCGTTGCCCACTTCTCAGGGCCCTGATAAGATGATGATAAATATCAGGAAGGTTCTGCAAGTGATGGGTGGGCTTTAGATCGGAGCCTGGCTGAGGCTGGGGTGCAATTTCTTCTAAGTTCTTTCCTGTTTAATGTCAGAGACCGGTTTTTGCTAGCTTTTAGGTGAAACAGCCTTTCCTGAGGTGAAACCTTTCTTTCCCCTCTGCATCTGGATAGTTTTTCTGCTGACTGTCCTGTGCTGAGGCAAAAGCACAAGCTTGCCTTGAGACACGCGTTGCGCTGGAGTGGGAGCTTGAGGTTACAGCTGAGCCTTTAAAAGTGTAGCTGGGATCACTGAGATGAAATAAGAGCCTGGCCTGCAGGTCTCCCCTCCGTTGAGACCAATGGGATAGCTACGGCTTTTGGCCGTGCCCCTGATTCAGTCGAATCCTCTTGTCACATAAAGGCACATCACCATTTGCTTTGGTCACCTGCTTTCTCCTCCTGGTCTCCATCGTGGGCAAGCAGCAGCAAGGCACCATGCTCGAGCAGCTCCCAGCTAGCCGTGTTTTTGCAACAAGGTCTGCAGTGCTTGACTGGAAAAAGCTGTTTTTCTGTCAGAGGGTGGTCTGATGATTAGCGACTGCAGCTGGAAGGGGAGAAGAGCCGAGAGCTGGTTACGTGTAGAATCAATTAAACTTCTTTCCGAGCGTTTTCCATGAGAGAAGATACTAGTGATGTAAAACGTTGGAGTGTTGGTGAGATCTTCTTCCCATTACTTCATGCTAAATGACTTTCCCCATTAGAAGTGGGGAAGAGTTGAAAACAGCCAGGGTTTCAGATTGTGTTTATGCATGGTGCAGCTAATCCAGGCACTTACCAGATCATTTTTGCATTCTGCAATCTATTTTAAGATACTACAATTAAGTCAAACAGGACGAAATAAATGTTTTTCAAGAGGAGGTTAATAAGCATGAATTTTTATCAGCTGTAATTTATATGCAGAGCACAGCAGCGATGTCCAATCATCTACTCTAAGGTATGCAAATACTTCATTGTTTAATATCCAGGCTTCATTTTGATTAGGTACTTGGAACCACTTTTGTTAGTCATAGAAGAGCTCTGAAGTAGAGCTCACCAGAAAAAGTTCATTAGTGTAACATAACTGAAAATTTAAGCCCACTTAAGCCAGGAGATTCAAAGTTATTTTCCCAACAGCATCTCTAATTCATTTCTTTGGAGCAAGTGTAATATCTTGGATGAAATTAGATGATGCCTTAATAACTGTGCTCAGTGGCTGAATTCCAGTAGTGGTGGATGTTACAATTTTGAACAGTCTAAAATCAGTGAACTTTAAATACGCAGCCATAACTTTGCTTGAAACGTGTTAGGGCTTTTTTGTATTCCCTTTCCCCGGCTGATAAAAGCTGTGAACGATCAACGTGAGCTTCATGTGAAAATACCCACCTGTTGAAATGCTCACAATTTAGGGCAGCTCCTGGAAGAGGGGCAAGGGGAGCATCGTTGCTGTTGCCTTGTTCCACCACCCCTTTGAATCAACCCCTGCACATCGGGGGGGGTGGGGGTTGATGAGATTTCATCTGGTTGAACACTCAAAATGCAAACGTGCAATCTCCGGGCTTGACGAAGCATCATCTAATCAAAGTGACTCCCAGTCCAATGATATTTTAGAAGTATGCTAAATTCTAGTAACGCTTCTTTTATATTGACGACCGGTATCTGATTCTGTAATCTCATTATTTAAATGACACGAGCACAGAGGGCTCAAGAAGTGCATGGAAGCCACTGCTGTAGACCAGTCCCTGTCCCAAATTCTACATTTGAAAAAGAAGCCATTTTATAATAATAATAGGTTCCAAAATTTTCTTTTTGTTTTTTTTTCCCCTTTAGATATGGATTATTTTTTTAACTGACTCAAAGAAAACCCAAAACTTTGATAACACAAGCCCGAAGCACCCTCTTCTCTCAGTAGATTAAGTGCTTAACCTCAAAAAAAACCCTGGAATTGTCCAAAAGATGAGCGTTGCTGCCAAGACTCGAGCCGCGTGGTTTTAGCCATTTCCAGGCTTTTTGCATCTCCTGCTTTGCAGTCAGCATCGCTGACCAAAAAGTGCTTTAGGTGGAGTCTTCCCAGCACCTCTGCAGTGGTTGCTGAATTGCTGGAATGCTTTAAAGTTCCTGCAAGAGAAGCTGGCAGTAAGTGGAGATGTTATTTATGTGTTTTTAGCAGGACACTATTTTTCACACTGTATTTTTTGCTGGGAAGATAAATAAAACCTAGGACCACGTTTCAAATCTGGCTACGGTATTTACTCAGCACTGACTTACATAGGAGATGACCTTTTAAAGAGTAAGAAATGCTCTTACTTTCCTGGCAAACCTCTTCCAAGTATCAATGAGTTTGTCACACTTGGTGTTTGCTCGGTCTGTGGGCCATGGTAGGATAGAATAACACAGAGCAACCCTTTTAGCATCATAAATCGTGAGAGCGATTTTGAGTGGGTTTTTTTTCCTAGAGAGTCTCTAAATGCTCCATTTTGAAGCTGCGAGCCTGTAAGGGTCAGTACTTAAGTACCATTTATATTGCTTTGCAATATCGTTCCTACAAAATAAATGAGTGTTTTCCAAATTTCTTAACAAAACATGTTTCCTGACCCAAGGAGTTTCTAAGCTTACAGGTTTCTTGTCCTCTAGTCTCGTTTGGTTCCTGTGATTCTTATCACATTCTCCTTTTTCCCCCCACTGCTTTCGTCCATAAATTTTCATAAAATGAAACTAATGATCCGCTGAGGGTGAGGGGAAAGCGTTCTTGAAACCTGCTCGTTTGTAAAACTGTGTTTTCTTTGGATTCCTTCAGCTTTGGCTGGAGGTAGGGATGCAATTTTTCATCCATAGTCCAGCCGATCTCATCAGGCTCCTTCCTGGAAGAGGAGCAATCCCAAATAAAATTTCAACCCTTCACCCCGCTTACTTAGATTTTTATTTTTATTTTTCCAGATGTCCTTTTTCACAGTCCTCCTTTACCTTTCTGTTGCGTGAAATGGTGAAAAATAGGGTATTGAAGATAATTCACGCTTTATTCTGCACTGTTCAGATGCAATAGCTGAAGGAGCTGGAAATGGGAGAAAAAGAGAGTCCCAGGAAGCAGATGTCCTTTCACAGTCCTCCTTTACCTTTCTGTTGCGTGAAATGGTGAAAAATAGGGTATTGAAGATAATTCACGCTTTATTCTGCACTGTTCAGATGCAATAGCTGAAGGAGCTGGAAATGGGAGAAAAAGAGAGTCCCAGGAAGAGGAGCAGATTGCCAGAGAGTTTCTTTTTTTAGGGAAATAAGTTTTGCATGGATTTCTGATAGCCTGTCCAAAAGAAGGTATTAGACACCCATGTCTTGGGCACTCTGCTTTGTTTTGATTGTTTAAAAATCCCTTTTCCTGTAGATGTTCTGAGAAGTCAGCGTGGGTGTAGTGCTAGATAAAACCAGCCACCTGCAAAAAGCTGTGTGGCTTTCCACTTCCGAGTATTAAACTGAAATTTAGCCCCACTTTCTTCTTTGCATGGTCCCTGATGCGTGTTTAAGGGGATTCTGCAAATGTGAATAGTTGACTTGCCCCATCTATGTTCACTCTAACGTACACAAGTGCTTTACCTGTAAATTTGAGTGTGCTATGGTTACTCATAGTCTTACACAAGGTCTCCATTAGATTCCGAGGTGAGATACAGGGGGGAGTTTTTTGTCTTTATCGAACCTTCATGAACACGAGTGAAGTCATCGTTTTGTGCCGTTAATGGTGGGAACGTAGTTAAAACGTGTGGTCTCAGCAACAGGCCATGGCTTTTTCAGTCTTGTGACTTTGCTGGTCTTGCAGTTTTGTTTTTATATATAGAAAATCTCAGGCTCACTCCGTGTTGATTGGGAACCAGCTCCTCCTGCTCTCCTTTAGATTGATGCACAATTGGTTTTATTCTCATATTACCCAGCAGGTACCATCCGTAAGTGTGTCTGTAGAAGGCATTGGATGTTTTTTTTCATACAACCACACAGGTATAACTACTCTAGATTATTTTCCTACTGCGATAACAAGTTACTATGTGTGTGCATAGAGATACATGCATGCACTGTTCATACATACATGCACACGTTATCTATCTAGAAATAAATATATAGAAAAATACATAAATATATATTAAAATATCTAAGGTGTGTGAAATAACTGATCAGTTGAGAAAGGAGTCGAGTCCAGAAAGCAAACTTAATTTACAGAGAGGCCCAGGAGCCTGGGTGTATATCCGACTTTTTGCAGACTACGCAGAGGAGCATCTCTGCTGCTCTTGGAAGAAGCATTCGGAGAATGCAGTGTGTTAATAACTGTGCTGTGCTGTCTCTTTCTTGCTGTCGTTAACAGTAATCGTCTCTTTTTCCCCTTTTCCTGCTGCCTTTTCCTCCCTCCCTTTCCCATGTACTTTTTGAATTTATTCAATCGGTCTGTGTATCTTTTCTCTTTATTTTCCCTGCCTTTTGTTTTTCTTTTCTATCCCACCCTATTCTGGTCTCCCCACTGGCTTGCTTGTGCTCCATGTTGCTAGTTTTTATGTTCGCATGCTCATTATCACCCTTTTTTGTACTTCAAATCCCAGCAGCTGTCCAGCCAGGTCCCCGAGCACAGCCCTGTGGTTTATGGGACTGTGGAGAACACCCATCTCGCTGCCAGCACCCCTGTCACTGCGACTAGCAACCCGAAGCAAGGTTTGTTGATGGATATTTCCTCCCTGATTATTGTTAGTCATTTTTTTTTTTCTCCTTTCTTGTTTTAGTGTGAATATTTTTGGCATGGAGACAAGCAGTCAGCAGAAATAGGAGGGGAGGGACTTCTTTTCCTCCAGTGGAACATTTTAACAATGTGTTGCTAAGGGAATTAATTGAAATTTGCCAACGTGAAACTGGTTAAAAATAATTGTATCCAAGCTTATACGTCCTAAACGTCGTTTCAGAGCACCTAGCAGCGTGAATCTCCTCTCGCCCATGTGCCATCCTTCAGAAACAAGCGTGTTGTCAGTAAAATGCTTTTAGCCAGAGGTGCTTTATATCATTTGGACAAATAGCCATAGCGATGGCACGTAACCAGAGCATCATATGGCTCCTCCAGAGCTGCTCGTGTGTCCTGTCCTACAGGACACGGGCGATTTTAATTAGAAAAAAAGTTAGGATGCAAAGGATGGAAAGTAATAACAAATTTTGCTGACTTTAGTAACAATGGCACGGATGGAAAAAGTTTCTTAAAGTGATTACATTTCCTTCTCATAGCTAAGAATATACATTTGAAGGGAGATTTTTTTAAAGTGTTTAAAGAACAGGTGTCCCAACGAGGGAAGATGGAGCGTGCCAAGTCTCCTCCCACACTGAAATTTTATAGCCACCTAAAAGCCATTAAAAAGCTGTAGTTAATATTGTGTATGCTGCCATCATGTTAACGGACTTGGTGTTGGAATACAGACTTGACACCGCTGTTTGCTTCCCATTTATTCACCGTATTGCAGCATTTGAGGTTTCTGCCTAGAGCCACGTGTACATGGAAGTCGAGAAGTGCCATCTTTCAGTCGTGAGCGTTGCCTGTAAACTTTGAGCCTGCCGAGATTTTTTTTTTTTTTTCAGAGTATTTGCTAGAGGGAAACTTAAGCCTCAGAGAAGCACAGCTCTAGAAAAGAGGGAAAAAAAGCTGCCTATGGTGCTTCAGATGTCGCAGATCCAAAGAGCAGCACGGTCGCTGCTTGAGAGTAAGGGGAAGTATCCCTGAGGCTAATTTGTATCAGATTCTAAAATTTACTGAAAATGTAGCGCTTTCACAGCCATAGCGTAGACTTCAGGGTTTTCCCTCAGTGAAAACTGTTCCACGGATACATCTCTAGACTGCTGCAGTGTCCAGAAATGGTTGAAAAGGGACCTTTTGGAGATCGTCTGGTCCCGTCTCCCACTTGAAGCGGGACTATGGCTTTGTCTAGATCTTTGTGCAAAACTTAGACCTTTCTGCCACCTGAAGAAGTTGTGGGTAGGTTTAACACACGTCAAACCGACTGTGATTGTAGCTCACGGGCTCGCTGCCGCTTGTTGCTGCTCAGCTCTGGCACAGCCGCTCTTCCCGGTCCGTGTCCGTGTCCCCCCCTCTGCCGACATGCCCAAGTCCCGCTCGCTGCCAGGGACACGCTCTGCGCACGCCGAGGTGGGTGGTGGCACTGGGACTTGAACAACTGACGGCCGCGATGCAGGCACCAAAATGCATCTGCCCTTTCGAGCAAGTTGATGCTGAACCATAAAATCCAGCACTTTACAGCACAGTATTTCAACCCTGTGTGTGAAAACTTGTATTTCCAGGAAAGTGAGTCTTCTCCCTCTTCTCTCTCTCTTTAACTTAATCCCTTCTTAGGCAACTGTAAGTAAACTGGAAGTAAGTGGTCTTTATTTAGTTAGTTACACAGGTCTGACTGTGCTGGTTTAAATATAAATCAGGGCTTGAACTGGGATTTAACACTGATGAGCTTTCCTGTGTTTATCTCTGTTCCATCCCAGAAAGATTCAAACGTTTGTTCCAGTCCAAAAATTGCTAAAGAGCACATTTATGTAAGCATTGCAGAGAAGGAGCGAGCCCTGAAATAACACCATTAGTGTTCGACTGTGGCCTCGGGGTGGGGGAGAGCAGTGGTGGTGTCAGTCACAGGGCAGAGCGAATAAAAGGTGAAGGAAGTTTAGACACCATTAAAATTATTTATTTAAGCCGAGCTAGTGACTTGGGGGGCACATCTTCCCAGAAATACACGCCAAGGTGTCAAAATCATTTTTCACTTTGTGCCTGATGTTGGGTTTTTTTTGTTCCAAAATAAAAATAGTCATAGATAGGGTTGCATGGCTTTCTCAAGCAAGTGTTTATTAAAACCAGTATTATGGCTTCCCTTAAGACCCCTCCACCGTGTTCATCCTGTGGATCGGATTCTCCCTCGTGCCCTTCACCTCGTGCGCTCGTTTGCATCAGTTGAAATTTGGTATAAAGCTATCATTCTAATTTTGTGATATTCAGCGATCGTTTTGCAGTTATAAATAACTGCGCGCAGCGCTTGGCCCATTCGCTGGGTTGGGGATCGGGAACAGAGCACGTGTGCTGTGCCGGCAGACCCGGCCTCTGTTATTTCTCGCTGCGAGTATCTGCAGTCCCTGTTATTTTTGCGTCAAAGTCATTAGCGAGGCTGAATTTGGGATTGCGTTGCATTTAGTATCCTTGTTTTTTCTTTAAAAGACAAGCATGTGGCATTTGCTGCTTTTAAAGCAGCTTCTGGCTTTTCAGGCTTCAAAATTCATCTATGATTTGGAGGAATATAGGAATTGCTACTATAATACCTTGAAAAGTGGCATTATTTAGGGGCAAGCAGTTAGCTGGCGTTCCTATAGGTGCCCCTGGTGCATATGTATCAGCCGGGCTGCAGAAGGCGAGGATATTGCTGGAGAATTTAGGTCAAGCTGATGGCAGAGCATGCAGGAACCTGGCTGCAGGCCAGGCTGGTGCAGAAGTTGTAATGGGGTATAATTGTGCATGAAATCAGAGCTGTCCACGTTTCCTCCGCTTGCACAGGTTCAGTGGGATGTTTGGAGTAGTATCATTATTTTTTTAAACCTCTTTCCAAATCCTGCAATGTATCAGACGTGGAGAATGTATAACACGGTTTGTGGAAAATAGATTGATGTCAGATCCCGAAGCTTGGAAAACTTTCAGCCCTTCTGCTGACACTATGACTCAGTAACGTGTGCTCCAAAAACTGCCTGCGAAGCCAGCATCGGTACCGCCTCGCAAATGTTTGCATCGGGACAAAAGATGGAAAAATGGCAGGAAGCCCAGCGATTATTTTCAGATAAACACCGCGAAGCAGAAACGAATTCCCGTATCCAGTAAAATCTTCCCTGTCCACCGCTCCGGGCAGTCTTTGCCACCGCGACCACCCAGCAACCCAGCTCCCTCGCTGGCTTTAATGTCTTTGCATGGAGGAGATAGCAAGCGTCTGTCCTGCTGAGTTTGTAAAAGTATTTGTAATGAAGAGTTATTTTGCAAGATTTGTATTTATCTGGAGACTTTAAAAAATATCTATTGATGGAGCAAGCTTTCCTCTTGAACAGCCTAGCGCTTCCAGTAAATACTTTCTAAATATAATGTGAGGAATGATCTTGGCATATTTAGGAAAAGGGATCTGATTCAGTTTGGATGAATTGCATTGATTTTCATTTTCCCTTCCCAACTGTATGTTGTTTCACGTGACTCCTTCTGTAATAGTTGGCAGGGACGAATGTTCCTTTGCCAGGACTTTGAGATTTGTTCTCCGCGATGGTCGGTCAACTTAAGATTTATTTCTCATTAGCCAAATCCTTCTCATCGTTCTTCTGAAATCCCCCCTCCTCAAATTACTTTTCTCCTTGAATTGTGCACACAGAGCCTGTATCGGTGGCTAACATATTCCCCAAATAAGGTGTAGTTAGAAGAAAGTGTGTGTAAACCACTGGTTCTAAAATACAGTTGTGTATTTTTGCTGCGTTTTTTATCTCCCGGAATGTTTTTCTAGATACTTCAAATGCTTTTTTTTTTTTTTTTTTTTTTT
>NW_008794443.1:220963-271958 GCF_000699145.1 Aptenodytes forsteri
TTCTTCAATTGTTTTTTTTTTTTTTTTTTTTGGAGCAATCTCATTTGACTCAAGGGAGGGAATATCCAGGCAGTTGTTTATAGCGAGCTGTAAATGTCAAGAATGCTCCATGAGTTGTCTGCAAAGGATGTTCCAGAAATCAGAGGTGACGCATGTTCTTTTCTAAACCAGTTCCCGGGTCCTTTTTCTTCCACGGAGCCTTCGGAATCAAAATCAGCTGTTGGGATACTCTCCCCCATCTTTTTTTTCCTCATTTGTCATCCTCATCCAAAGCCGTCTCCCTACGTGCCTCATTAAGTTGATAAACTACTGCTTTGGCCGTGGTCCTCACTGTAACACTGCTGGGGCTGTCGACGGCTGGAAGCAAAGTTCTTCTTTGCTCCAGCTCTTCCTAAAGATGGGACTTGATGCTCCAAGCGGTTTCGGATGGGTTCTCCTTCAAAGGCTGAAGGGAAAGGGTTTATCTGTTGAATAAACCCCAAATGGAAGGCCAGCAGAGCTGGGAAAGACCAAGCAAAGCCATACCTCTTCAGTTCTACCTGAATTTTGATGATTTGGGATTGGTTGTGGCCTTCGATTTCCTAATCTGAACAGCAGGGTTTGTGCCTCTGGCTTTTCTGGAATCGCTTTTTGCTGTCATGGCAGTGTCCTGAAGGAGTTCCCTGTTGCTTCAGTGCTCAGAAAGCCTTGGGGCGTTTTGCGTTGGTGGAGCAGAGCAGAGCTCCCTCCCCGAGGACAGATAAAGCGGACCTCCTCGTAACGGTGATGAGGAACCGGGCGGTTGAGTCCCTGCCATCTGTATGATTGACTTTGAGTGATACCTGTCTCATCCGTCTTGCAGAGTTGTAGCACAGAGGCGCTTTCCTAAGCAAGATCTTACAGTCTTTGTCTTGTCGTCAAATCGGAGGTGGGAGAGGGTCTTTTAGGATCTTGGCTCATATTTTCTTCAGAAGAAGTGGGAAGAAGTGTGTTAAACGGAGTTGCAGCAGACCTTTGGGAGCTGCTTGATGGTCATGGCAGGGATGGTATTGCAAAGTCTGTTGCTAATCACGGGATAAGTACAGGGACTTCTCTGCGCACGGTAGTTTTGGGGGTTGGTTTGATACACGTGCATATTTCGCCGTGCTTTTCCCACCCTGCTCGATACCCTTAGCCCACAAACATCAAGAGGTAATGAATGCCGTTCTTTGGTGGCAGCTGCGCTTAAATCCCTTTTGGGTTTCCTTTCTTTGGGAAGAGGTAGCTGCTGAAATTTAGATTGTGTCCTTTAGTCTGATGCGCTGAAGGGTGATGGAGTTGAGAAATAACAAGTGGAAAAATAAACTAGATGCATCTCACGTATTAGTAATGGCATGACACATGGCATACGTAAAAGAACGGCCTGTCACCCATCGTGGAGTGGTTTCCCCGTTTTACAAAGAGGGGGAACAGTGGCAGAGACTGGCTGTGGGTTGCCAGTGCCTGTTACAACCCCAGGCTCCTTTGAGGCAAAATCCCGCTAAAGCATATTTTTGTCTTCTGTAATTTCTGTCAAGAAAAATTCTATTTTCAGCAGCGGTTTCTGCAAAAAAATCCACATTTTGTAACATACTTACGTGCCTTTTCTGTAAAGGACTGCCGTTCGCTGCAAAGCCTACGTTCAGAAAAGTAGAAGCAGCAGTTACGTTTTCAGATTTGCCAGCTGCAGGTTGTCTGGACTTTTCCTTTAGATGCCAAGGTTAGCTTCGGGTGCCTCTGGTGTCTTCCTCGGAGCTTCCTGAATAGCGGGCAGAATATAGGCAAGGGGGGGAACCAAAGGAAAGGAGCCTTAGATAGATACAGCGAAGGAAAATGGAGTTGACTTGCTGTTTGTAACATTGCCTTTTTTTTTTTTTTCTTTCCTTTCCCAGAAGAGAAGCCAAAACCAGATCCAGTATTAAAACCTTCTTCTCCAGTCCTCAGACCAGAACCTACTGGGGAGAAAAAAGATCAAGCTGGCCAGACGACCGAGGCCGCCTCAGTGGAAACCCCACCAGAACTTCCTCTTGCTCCATCACCAACCCCGGCCGCTCCCGTCGCAGTTGTTTCTACTGCTGCTGCTGCTGTCGCCGCCGTTTCATGTAAATCCACATTCACAGCTGACTCAGAGGAGAAATGTGAACTCGCTTCCCCAAAAGAGGAGGCAATGCCTATATCTAATGCCGCACCCTGCACGGACACATCAGACCCTTCGCCCGCAGAAGAGGCTGATGCCGAGGTGTGCAAGGAGCCTAGTAGTGTAGCATCTAGTGATATTCCAGTGACTGCTAGTACTAATCTAATTAATGAAATGAACGGAGTTAGTGAAAAAGTAACTGCTGCAGAGAGCGTAGTAGATGTAGCCCAGACAGAAGTTGCGCCATTGACTGTTGAGTTGGAGACACCAGAAGCACCTCCAGCAGAAGTGGAAAGCGTGCCATCTTCCAGTGCTCTTCACGCTGCTCCCTCTCCTCCTCCCACCCCACCTCCCACCCCTCCGCCTCCTTCTCCTCCTATTTCTGTTGCTGCTGCTGCTGTTACCACTACAACTCCTTCTCCACCTCCTTTTCCATCTCCTAGTGCCCTCCCTGTTGTTCAGGGAGATTTAGAAGGAGAGGAGAGCACAAGAACTACTCTTAACGAAGAGGTAAAAGATACTGAAAAGAAGGAAGAGACGGAAGCAGATGGGCAACTGGAGGAGAGCACGGAGGCTCAGAGTTTAAACTCGAGCAAGAGTCCTGTCCCAGGTAAGCGTTTGGCACTGTGGTTGTGTGCGGTAAACTGGAGGATGAAGGAAAAGGGTCTTTGGGGTGGTTCTTCCATCAGATGTTTCCGTTTCTGTCTGCCAAAAAAAAAAATCTGATAGTGCTGCATGACCATTGTTGTGACTGCGAAATGCTAATCTTTGTTTGCAGGGACAAAAAAAAAAACCTCATAACTGTTCGTAAAAGAGGTAGCCGACTCGGATGTGCGTCCCAGGGTTGGCTGGGTTCATGTAAGCCGCTAGCGTTTGCGTTCACAGTGATACAGGGCAGCACTCCCAAGTGCTGTTAACGGGGGAATTCAAAGGACACTGCTCTTGCTCTCTCCGAGATGACCGGTCGGTCTGAGGACCTGTTGCTCTGGATTTGTCAGCCTGTGCCTAAACCGGGTTAACATTCAGACCTTGAAGCCCTCTGGGTGAACCTTCTGAGCCAGCGGTTTCTGGAAACCGGTGGGGTGAGGTTTTTTCCCAACTCTAAAAACGTGTCATGGTGTTACCAGATGTGGGTAAATGAAAGGGACCATTAAAGCTCTTCCGAACGACTGAAGCACCGAGTGTCACACACCTCAATCTGCCCAGCCTTAATTAACGATGCGTCTGGTTTTCCTCTGCAAAAGTAACACGTAAGCGAAAGTTCCCCTTCTCCTCGCTCGGCTCGTCTCTTTGTATTTCGCTATTCTTGAAATTTTCAGAAAACAAGGTGCTCTAGTTCGGGAGGCGTAAGGACTTGTTACAAATTACTAAAAATTGAAATTTCTATGGCTGCCTTTTAAAATCCAGGCTATTTCTCCGAGTGTTGGTATCTGCCTTTGGTTGCAGTGTCCTATCACATCGCTGGTTCAGCATTTGATGGATTAATATAGACCACTGTCTTTTTATTTGCCATATTTTCTATAGAAAACTGCTTTTTTTTTTTTCAGGACTTCCTGGAAATGAAACTGTGGAAAAGAAGTTAAATCAATCAATTACTTGTATTTAGTTGCTGGGGGGAGTATAATGGTGGCTATTATGCGCGCCGAGCAGTGTTAAAGCATTTGAATGTGTCGCATCTTTTATACCCTGTTTTGCAGTCCTTTCAGAGCTGTGAAGCTGAGGTTGTTTATTTAAATATATCCTTTGAATTTGGTGAAGTTTGGATAAGAAACAAAGGAGAAACACTAGGTTGTGATTGGGTTTGGGAATTTTTTTTTTTTTTAAGAGTAACGTTTAAAATAGGGGGTTTTTTAGTTTATTCTTTCATAAGCAAGCGATAGATGTGTGCTGGCATCAGTAGCATCTAGGGCCACACTCTGCTATGGATTAAATTAAAGGAAAAGCTGAGATTGGCCTTGTTCTGTATTTATGTAATGCTGCGCTAGGTCAATATGCTGGATCTTAAATAAAATCCAGTATCTATAGAAGATCAGAAAGATCCCTTCACTGTACCAGCCATGGGGGGGGGGGGGGTCTGTTAATCTTTTTCTATTTTTATTTTACTCAGGTCATTTCACTGCTCTGGCACTTGTTGTTCTTTCAACCTGAGCTACTTCATAACACAAATTAATTTCCTTACAAAGTAGAGAAATGGGACTCTTTCTGTAAATGAGGTTTTACGCAGCCAGGTTCCAGCTTGCAATCTTACTGCTTGCTTTGTAATGTCCTGTAGTTTAAATTAAAAAAAAAAAACAACACACCCTACTTACAGCGTTTTGGGCTTTTAATTATGCAGAAGATTAATTTTAATGCTCTGATGTCATTAGGCTGGACAGCACACATTAGCCAATACATTGGCTTTGGCAACAGAGAAACAAATATTTCTCAAGTCACGTAAAAGATCACGTGAAACTCTGATTGCTTTCCTTGAAGTACTGAGCTTTTAATAGTAAAATACTCTCCAAGTCAATTTTTTGTGCTTTACCTCTTCTTTAACGATGTTTAACTGTATTGCATTTCTCTGCCAACCTTTTTTTGAGCAATAATTTTCCAATTCTTCCTTGGAGAGAGGGAGAGAGATTTAAATACCGTAATCTGAAGGTGACTGCTAATTCAGGCGTCCGTCTAGGCTGAACGAGGAGTTGCATGTTTCTGCCTTATGCTGGAAAATACAGATGCTGAACTTCAGGAGCAAGGAGAAAGGGCTGTATTATTATGTTTATTTTCTTGGACTAGAGGCCAGGAGTCTTTTTTTTTTTTTTTTTTTTTATGATCTCTGGAGATACGATAGAAATTGGGATAAGGGAGACTTCTCAAACACGTGGTGGTAAGCGTGCGCTCTGTGACTTTTAACAGTATTTCTTTGGGGTTTTCAGCAGAAGTGTGTACTTACTAGAGAGCAGTTTGGTTGGCCACAGATCATACCGCTTTATTGCCTTTAATGGTAGCTGATCTGATCTGACTGGGAGACTACTCAGACCCAATAATATAATTGCTGCAGCACTTGCTCCTGGGTGTCCTTTTCATAGCTATAATCTGGCCCGCCTAAAAATGCGGGGGTTTCTGAGTGAGACGTTAATCCACCTCCTCCCTGACGTGGCGGGGCACTACTGTTGAGACTTGCAGGTGTATCCCATATTTTGCAATGGAGGCAACAGCTTTTCAGGGATGAATGAAATTATTTGCTTGTTCCTCAAGCGCTTTACAGAACACACCTTCTACCTAACAGTCAGAGAAACAATACTACTATTTTTTGCTCCATCAAGCTCTGTATAGAGAGAGAAACGAGTATGTTCAGACCGCAGAGGCTTTCCCTTAAACATCTTTGTTCTCCAGCAGTTCTTTTTCACGGCTCAAGAAAATGAATTTTTCCGTGTTTGCAGGAAGAGACCGGAGCTGAGCAGAGCTGACCCTTTTGGGATCCAGGGGAACCTCTACTCTTTCTTTTCCACTGGCGTTAGGTCTCTGCCAGATTTCCAAGGCTAGAGGATGTCTACAGGAGCACCTGTGTTGTATTCTTCTTATTTTGCAGAAATTGGAGTATGTTTGGTTTTCCTTTTTATTATACACTATATTCTATCTACTCTTAAGTTGTATTAGCCTGCATAATGAAGATAGCGATTTTAGTGGTTCGATCTCAATGTCTGATAGCAGCCGGTTCATCCGTAGCCTGCTCATCGGCATCATTGGTCTTGCTTATAATCCCCTACGAAATGGGGAAGATTTGGTGGGTTTCGGAGCGTTAAACCACTGAGAACTGCAGTTTTTTATCCTGCAAGCAGGATGTTGTACCTGGGGGTGTGGTTTCTTGCTGCTGACTGTGTTTCGGTTCTGAGCATTGGCCAAAATGTGGGGTTAGAGGAGGCACGTTCACCCTATTGTGAGTGTGCAGGCAGCGGATCTCATTCCTGCCTGCTCAGGAACGATTATCTTGAGGTTTTCAGGAGGGGCAGAGCTGTTATCTGCAAAGGGCAAGAGCACGCAGCTTTTAAAATAATTAGTTCCTACTCATCTTCATTACAAGGAAGAAAAATACAGATATTATCAAGAGAGGAACTCGGCGCTCAGCCTGCGATCCTTACTAAAAACATTGCTCCAGTTAAAAGTCATCAACGACACACAGTTGCTTTTGTAATTAAATTCTGCTTTTTCTCTAGTAGCTTTGCTGGCTGCGGTGAGGGACCAGCACTTCTCGGGGAACAAAACAGGAAAAATTTTGTTGGTGGAGTGGAATTTCTAAAGAAGGCGGCGCTACCAAGGGCTTGAAGCCTTTAGGACATGCTCTGAATGGCCGCCTTTGATGTAATCTTTCTATCATGGCTATTACGAGAAGCAAAGAGGAAAATAAGAGATTGATGTCTGTCCCAGGCAGAACTCCTAGGAACATAGGAAGCCAAAAGAGCTCAATACGCACTGAATTCAAAGGGCTGTTTCTTGCAGAACTAATTTATGAGTCGTATTTCAATATAAAGAAGCCCAACTGACTGCGAGTCCCTGGGTTTCTTAGCTGTGGAGGCTGTAACAAGCAACTTGGGGCAGTAATTGGAAATATCTTGGAGAAATATCTCCAGCACCCAAAGGCAGAGAGCCGGAAACATAAATCAGGTATCGCCTTTTTCTTGATTTGCTGCCATAGCCCACTGGAATATATTTTCTTTCCCATGAGCTGTAAGGCGATGGTGAGTCTTTGCTTTGGTTTTTAATGGCACGTTGGCTAAAAAATAAAAATACAAGAGCTGGTATTAATTTATGCTTAGCAGTTGGCACCCACATCGGAGAGGAGACTGCCTTCTCTGTCTCGCTTGATGGGTTGTGGACTTGCTGGGGTGGGTATCTCCTGCAGAAAGACGTTCCGCTGAAGAACATGATGTAGCTGGAGAAATGGGTCTGCTGAGCAGATTTCTCCAGTGGTGATGTTATCGCCAGTAACGATGTCCAGGATAGGCTGGAAAGAAGGACTTTGTTACTCTTTCCAGTCCTACGGCAGCTAGAGGATTTAATTCGGTTGAGCTTTGTGATGGAATTGTGCTTGTGTTATAATTGAAATTATAAAAGAAAAGGGGAATATCTTAAAAAAAGAAAGAAAGAAAAGAGCAGAAGTAATAAAGTAGGTAATACTTAGCAAGGACATAAAAAGGAGATCTGACCTCTAAATGTAGATCAGTATTTTCACTCCTGTTCTCTCTCTCATTTTCGTAAGCAGCAGTAAGCAGCAAAGAGCTCAGCAGTATGCTGGGTCTGCTGGTGTCCCTCCTCCAACGGAAAGAAATTACCACCTAACACGTCAAAGCGGGCTGAAAACAAGCTCTGGAAATGTGTGAACGCAGGCAAAAATGAACCTCCCTTTGAGAACGAGTTTGATTATTGGTGTGCATGCAAAATGCTTAATTTGGGGGGGGACAGGAAGATTGAGAGAAAGACCAGAAGTGTCCGGAGGCCTCCGTTGCCGAGAGCCAAACTACACACATTACGTTTTGGTTTCCCTACGGCTCACGGGGTGCCTCACAGCTGAAACTCCGTTTTCAGATAGCACCAGATAGCGCCGTTGTCCTGGCTGGGTTTTGGGTTTGGGAGGGTTGGCACCTAAACTCGCTTTAATTTTCTCAGCATACATTAGCATAAATTCTCCTATTGAGTCAGTTCCTGTAGCAGAAATGAGAACTCAACAGAAAAAAAAGTAATCTGATGTCTGCTATTTTAAGAGGGGAAAAATTGAGCAATGTCTCTGGAGATCTCGCCGGCCTACCCCAGGCAGCTCCGAGATACAGTCGGGTGTTAGCACGGAGTTACAGGCTGCAAAGCTACAGGGCTTAAGCGAAGGCTGTTGCCGTGTCTTGGGATTAAAGGCAAGCGGCCGGCCAAGCATCCTCCTGCAGGGAAGCCCCAAGGCAGGAAAAGGATCTGCACGATTAAAACAAGGCAAAAGCTGCGAGACTCATTCGGGAGGCTCGGCAGGATCACATCCTTTATATAGCTTTCTTCTACCAAAAAAAGGTGAAAAAAATGTATCACTGAGAAGCAATAACGTTAGCATCCTGACAGCTGAGGAAGGAAACATCCCAAACCTTTGCCAACCCCAAATCCATGACCTTGAATTTATTTCTGTGCGTTTAAAAATGAAACGTTATTTTACACCATGGATGTTTTCCATAGCATACTTTGAGCTTGAGTGGAGTGAAATTCTGTAAAATTAAAAACTTTGGGGTTAATCAGTTAAATTACTTGGCTGTGGCTGTATCTAGGTCGTTACTGTGCAGACGTGACCCGCTCCTTGAAGAAATCCCCCCGAAGTGTGGAAGTGGCATCGCCAAACAAGAAGGCATCGTATCGTGGCAGCGGGGCTTGATGTCCGGCCTTAAAACCATGGGTTGACTTTAGAAAAGCACTAAATTTTCACTAAGTTTTAGCAGATTTTGTGGTGGAGGAGGGAACTGTGGAGCCTCACTTTGTTAAATCACAGAAATTACCACCTTGGTCCTTACCCAACCCCAATTTCACCTAAAGACGGAGAGAATAACTCGGCTATTCTTGCGAGGGTACAGTGAACTTCTGCGAGCAGTAATAAAAGACAATCCCTGGTTGTGTAAGGCAAAGCCATTTTGCAATCCGTGCCTTCTTGGCCGTTTCTCTACTCTCCTTTGAGCCCCAGGAAATTCAGGGTTGCTGCTGGGGCTCTGCCCTGCTCTTAAAACTTGAAGTTTCTCCGTAGGGTGCTGCGGTGGATGGGATGTGCGGGACTCGGGGGTCTGGAGACCTGGGTGATATTTCCAGCTCCTCCATGAACCATCAGTTCTGTGAATGACCAGATGACGTTTGAATATTTGAATTAGATGACTTTTTTTTTTTTAAATTAACCTTTGCTTTTGTAGTGTTTAGCATGAAGATAAAACCCTTTTATCAGCGACAATAGCTCCTGTTGCGCTTTGGGTTGGGGCCAGCGTGCCGACTGTAGTGATTTCCGCCGCCCGCAGTGTTTCTGCAAGTCCATAGTCGCCCTCCAAACAGGGAAACACTGTCAAGAAGCCGCTGAGGCTCCTACGTATCTTTTGGGGCAGTGGGAACGCAGCAAATCCAGTTTCCTCTTTGCCCATAGGAACAAAGTAGGCCATTATTAACACTCTTTTCATTTATCTGTAGTTGAAGAGCCTTTCAAAATTGTTTTTTGTGGTGATAAAATAAGTGCACGCTGTGTTTTTCCACGGTATCTGCTAGAAACCAAAGGCTCGAGCTGGAAATCTGTTTGCAGTAAACTTCACTCACGAAATCAATTCTGTTTACGCTCTGTGTTAAATATGCGTATGTGCTCACTATCAGAAGTTAAGCTGCTAGCGCTTGCAACAAATTATGAACATATTGGATTAATGGTTTTGTCTCCTTAATATATTGTGTGGTTTCTTTTACCCTTCGGGGGGAGGGGGGGGAGTGATTAGAGTAAATCACTGCTGATCTTAGAAATATTACGTGGTGTTTTCTTTGAATCAGTTGGCCAGGAAAATTAATGAATGGTGGAGTTGTTAACCTGCTTTTAAATTAAAATACAAATCCAGCTCAGGAGAGCCAGTAGTGCCACAAGGTTGAAGGAGTTGTCCTTTTGGATGAGATACTGGAATTTTTAGCCTGTTTATGGTTATGGTCCAGATGATGGTTAATTCTTATAATATTCCTTGAGAAAAATATGTTGAGAGCAACCTTCACTCCTAGCCAATACTTGATCTTTCAAAAAAAAATCAGTTTCTGAAGGTTTTCTTTTGCCCTGCATGATCCTTATACTGTTGGTAATAAACTCCCCGCTATCACAAGTACCATTTTGAGCTTGAATGAGCAACTTGTAAAACAATTACCATGTTTTAATGTCACACTAACGACTGTGTTATTACCACATTGAAACAAAAAGCGGTTCTATCAAGCTGAACCCTCTGCAAGGCTGCGACTGCTCCATTTTCCTGTACGTAAAACCAGCACGCGAGAGGGAAGCGCATCGCCCACGGCCGTATTTGCTCCGTGTAATTTAGTGTTGTAATAGGTGTACGCTTATATTGCAGCCCAAACAGCTGTAACTGCACCAAAGACGTGGAAGAAACCAAAAGACCGGACCCAAGCCACTGAGGAGGCGATGGAGGCAGAAACAGAGGTAAGAGTGAAGCACAGTCTTCCTTTATCCAAATTTAATGATGATGTTGCTCTCTTGAAACTGTATTTTAGAGGCATTGCTTCCCAGTTGTCTCGCAATGATCCAGGGCAGACTTTTTGGGGGGAAACTCTGATATTCCCCAGCATCCTTTAGATAACCGGTTTTAGTCTGTTCCCTGTTGAAGGTCTTCAGGCTTTCTTCGTTCTTGCTTAATTTAACGACCCCCAACATTCAAGAATATGTAACTGCTGTCCTTCCAGTGAAGGATGAGATAAAAGTGGGTTTGAATCCCTTAGCACTGCCCCGTTTTGGGTCCCTGAGGCCACTGTGGTGACATTTGGCAGGTTCTTCTGCTGCACAGTGATGTCATTGTGATGTCACGGCCAAAGGTTAGTTTTCCTGATGACCATCTGATGGAGAAGCTGGGAAAGGAAAACATTGAAGTTACCAGGCAAAATCACCTCGACAGTAATTAGATGAATACCGAAAATCTCCCTTGCTGCTGTTCTGGTAGGGGTATTGCAGGAGGAACCTCTTTGTTTAATATCCTGGGTAAACTTGGGGTTAGAATAGATCACAGAGGGGTTAAGAGAGTAAAAATGTAAAAATTCGGACTGCCCCGTGCATATATAAAAACTGATGTCGGCCAGATGTGACGCAGAGAAGCATTACTGCTTCACTCCAAATTTTTCTTCAGTTATTATTCATCTGCTATTTCTTCCACAACTTTCCCTTACCGCCAACATCGTTGAACCCTTCCCCTCTAAAAGCATGTTTTTGCAGAGTGAATCTTGAGTCTAGTGGACGGTACTTCACCCGTTGTGTAAGCAAGCATTCGTGGTTTCTCTACCGAAGCGGCAGATAGGCTCATTTACGCATTATGAATGGTATAGAAGTGCTCTCCCCTCTGTTTGTGGGGGAATAGATGCTCAAAATGCTCACGTGCAAGGTATCACGCTGCGACAGCTGGTCTGTGCGCAACGGGAAAGCTGATGATTGGGTAATCCAAGGAAATTAAAAGCATCCCTGTGCTCGTTTCCAAGCCAGAGAGCGAAAGATGTCGCTGGGCTGCGCGAGTAAGTTTATACTCTGTACGCTTTCTTCGTCCTTTATTGGAGGAGTCTTGTCTCCTGGACCACTTGGCGTTTTCACCAATGCTAATTTTTCAGAGTATTCCCTTGAAAGATCTGCAAAAAGCATTTTAGGATGCGGTGTCCTCAGGTAGGGAGGCGAAAGGATCAAGGGCTTCTTCCGGAGCATCCTCGATTCAGTCTTTGCTTTGTTTAACGCTTAGACGTGTTGGGGTTTCTCCCAGGAGAAACGCGTTCCTAACGCATCCTCTGTCTGAATGCAGAATAAGCCCGTGTCCGTGGAGAGCTCTAGAATTAACAGCCAGGGATACTGTTAATGCTTTTTCCTGAAACTGAGATGCTGAAATTGTGGCGGTATGTCACATTACCTTCTTCATGGGGATCTGCTCCAATTAGCAGCCTACGTTTAAAGGACGGATCCCCCCAAAACGAGCGCGGCGTGCCCTTTAAGGTGGCTGGTGAGCTGCAGGAGAGGAGAAAAGCGAGGTTGTCTTTCCAGGCTGGGATTGCTCATGGCTGTCACGCTATAGGGCTTAACAGTTCCTTCCACCCGATCCCAGTAGCTCCTGGGGGTTTCACGGGCAACGCTAAGTCTTTCCAGTTGCACTGTTAGTTATCGGTGGGTCATCTCCGGGAACGAACCAATAAATCATCCGGTTGTTCTGTGTGGTGTTCCGTATCGCTGTTTAAGATGCATACGTATTCCTGCTACGCACAAAAACGCTGTATGAATAAATGAAGAGCCGTTTTGCGTGCTTCGAATTTTGGCAGGGTGTTTTTAACGTAACCTCTGTCTTTCCATCTGTGCTTCAGCCTAAAGTAGAAGAGGAACTTTCAGGTGACAAAGTACTTGAATCTGAACAGGAGAAAATGAGCCATGGGTTTCAACTGGAGAGAGACCCCTCTGAACTTAAAAAAGCGAAACCTGTGGAAGAAAACGGAGAGCAGGAAGCAGAACCTGTGCGGAACGGTGCAGAGAGCGTTTCAGAGGGAGAAGGAACCGATGCAAACTCAGGCTTCACAGAGAGCTCCAGCGAAGGGCCAGTGTACCAGTATAAACCAGGTAAATCCTGTTTCAGACTCTTGTATGCTTGCTTGGTTTTCTGCCTCCCTCCTTCAAGGGCTGCTAACGCTCCGTGCATCCTCCCCGCGGAAGGAAGGGTGTTTCCAGTGGGGCTGGAAGGGGGTACAGTGTTTCACCGTGTCCGACTCCGCCGGGATCCCCTAACCAGCAGGCTCAGAGAGACCTGGGGGAGCACGAGGGGAAAATTGTTTTTCTCTCGCCAGTGGCAATGAAGAGAAGAGAAAATCCCTGATTCCTTGAATTTATTGCACATGTGGACGTTGGCTGCAGCACAGTGGAAGTGGTGGCGGCGAATTGGTTCCCGTGTGATCGACAGCTGAGAACGATCCAAGAAATTCCATATACGCGGACATACTTCTTAAATAAGAGAATTGAAAGTTCTGATTGGGTACTAAATGCGAGTATGTGTGTTTATATAGATTTAATTTCCTGGCTAAACAGTTGCATAGATCTTCAGGTTTCTAGAAGAGTAAGGAAAAGAAAAGGAACAGTTTGTGGTTTTCAATCCCAGGCTCTGCTATTGAACTGTGAGCGTGCAGTTCTTTTGATACAAGTGTGGGCTCACAGGATGTGGTCCTTTCGTTGCTGGTTAGCACTGGATATAGTCTACCTAAGGGGTGTGTTTTGTTATTAAGATATTTAATTTGTAGACCTGAACCTCTTAATTCACCTCATTAAGAGAGACCTTGAGACCGACTCTTCAGTTGCTACCAATTTTTAAGCCATTTCTTATTCAGGTGAAGCTCCCTCAAAATAAATCAGTCATTTTCTTAAGGGCTCAGAAATCAAAGAGTATAAAACAAAATAAGGAAGGACCGTGAGAGCCTGGACAAGGTACCGGGAAGGAGCACCACCGTTAAGTGATTACACTGTGGTTGTTATTTCAGTGCTGCTTTGTTCTGACAAAGACCCGAGTTACTTTTCTCTTATTAATTTGGTAGTATCGTATCGTTAGGAGAAGCCGTAGAGGCCTCTTGATAGTTTACCACACACTTCTGATAGCTTACCAGTTCATTAGGTAAGCACATCTTGAAGTTAATCCATAATTCATCAGCTGTCTCTCCAAAACACTTGATGCAGTCGGAACAATCCTGGTCGGATCTGGACGTCCTTTTGCTCAGCTGGAGGGGTTGGATCGATCCCTTGGAAAGCAACAACGCATCGGACTTGTCTGCTGTAAAGCAGACCTGGCCACTTGGTGCAGTAATCCTCGATTTCGGCTCTGCTCTTTCTAAAACTGGGGATTTTGCCTTTCGGTCCACCACAGGAGGAATTGTGTGTTTGATCCCGGTCTCTCCCCTCGTTGGGGATCCAGAAAGCCTGCCTGTGATGCTGCCCAGCTGCTTTTCACATTAAAACAGCTTGTTAAGATCTTTCCAGGAGTTGTGTGTTTGATCCCGGTCTCTCCCCTTGTTGGGGATCCAGAAAGCCTGCCTGTGACGCTGCCCAGCTGCTTTTCACGTTAAAACAGCTTGTTAAGATCTTTCCAGGAGAAGGAAACTGTACATATAAACTGTTTCTTGTTGCTGTCGGTACTTTTCCATGATAAATGGAGGGTGGTGTGGCACGGTGGATAGGCAGCTGGCTGGGAATTCTGGCTGGGACACAGCCAGCCAGCCAAAATGTTTTCAGCACCCTTTTATCCCAAAGCTCTGTAGAAATAAAACTGCACAAAGAGCTAAAAATTGTAATTACTTTTGTGTATTTTCATTCCCGGTTATTAAAACCCATCACTTGAAGTAAGTTCTTGTTTGTGGCCTCTGCAGGGATGAGGATGGTGAGAACCCAGAGACCTAAAGCTGGTGATCAGGGACTAAAATAAACAATAGAAAACCTTCACAGTGAACCTGAACGGCTGGGTATAAATGCAAAGCAACGCCGTTTGGCATCGGTGAAATACAAAGGCAGCATCTCGTACAGATGTTTTCCTTCAGATAAAAACGTGCTGCCCGCTGAGGGGCCTGACTAGTCAACCTGGCTGCTGAGCAAGTCCATGTTTTCTTTCCTAACTTCAAACAAACTGGGCGGCCGGCAAAGAAAATCCTGTCTCTAGGCTACCAGATGCTAATTTTCCTTGCACTGAAATGGCTGTAGGTTTACATTTTCATTTGCATCAGGCAAGGTCCTCTACGCTGCAGTTCTCCTGCCCAGAAAACCCTCTGAAAAAATGGGTGAAAAGTTGTAATTCTTAGAGCGCGGCCTGTGGTTGTGTGTTTCCTTTTGGCTCCCACCGTTATCTCCAGCATGGGTTGTTAAAGGCTCGGTGTTTTCACATTTTCATAGGATATGTTTGTTCTGCGTGGCGCTCTCCTTGGCTCTGCATTTATCGCTCCCTTTTACACAAAACCAGCCGCTTTAACTTTCGCATTTTCACCCAGAAACTGGGAATCGTCCCCATTTCATCATTCCGCACGAGACAGTGAAAGTCAGAGTTAAAATGAGATGACATGGGTTAAAACTGGAATTAGTGATTAGTTCCGTGTGTGGTTGCTGCTGGAATTGGCTATATGCTCCCCATTGTTTATGTTCCTTTAATGCGATGTCTATTCCTCTCCTTGCTGCCTTCAAAATTAAAATGAAGTCAAATGAAAATTTCCCAAGCGGCTGCAGCAATCTCTTCCCTTTGGATTTACTGGAAACGCGTCTCGGAGAGCGGAGGTTTTTGTTCCCTATGAATCTCAGGCACCTTCTCTCCTTATAGAGCAGTGGAAGCCCCTGGACCCGGAGGGGAAGAAGCAGTACGACCGGGAATTCTTACTGGATTTCCAGTTCATGCCTGCCTGTATCCAAAAGCCGGAGGGGCTGCCTCCCATAAGCGATGTGGTTCTCGACAAGGTGAGAGGAGAGCCGAGTTGTTCTCAAAGGGTAGGAGGAGAGCCGATAAAACAGGTGCGTGCAATTTTTTTTTTTTAATATAAACAAAGATCCCTAATGCATGCTTTATTCCTTGACCGTTTCGATGCAGACTTTTGTCGGGAAGGGGAAATATTTGGCTGGTGTCGTATCACAAAGTTCTTCAGATAGAGGCATTGGTGCCTAATGAATGGGCACAGATGACTTAAAAACTGAAGCATTAAAATTCAATTAAAACTATTAATTAATTCAATTAATTAAAACTATTTTTAATAGTCGCTATCTGGATTAAGTTATACCGGGTTGTTATTAAAATTTAAAATGATATAACCATGAAGAACTAAGGATATAAGCAAAGCAAGACTGAACAGAGAGGCAGTGTCTTTTATTAGATCAATTCTGCGGTTAGAAAGCATAGGCAAGCTTTTGGGCAAACTCTTTTTGGTTTGAAACAGTTGTGTCAGTATTTATGAGCTGATCTAATGAAAGATCTTTAAAACCTTGACTCTTGAAGTTTTGTGATTTCTATCCAGCCTTATTACAGATGTGATTTTTCTCTGCTGTATGTCTGCACTTATTGAAATCCTTGTTATTTCTGAAGAGCTGACACCAAGACCTTATTCTCCTCTCAGAACTATGCAGTTCATTGATTTTGATGTAACCACTACAGACTCGCTCTTAAGTTTCAAGCACAGATGAGGATATAGGTGATTCTCATGTGCAGAAACATTTCCACTCTGAATTTCATACCCTGACAAATTGTAAAACGCAGCTTTGTTCCCAAAATGATTTCATCCACCTACTAGTTTTCCGTGATTGCTTCTCACTGCTCTGTCTGCTTTTGAGCTTCCTTTGCTCGGTCGGCCATCTGTCTTGTTAACACAAAAGACATTTGTTTGAGGGAAGGTGGCAGTTTTGTGATCCTGAACCAAGACGATCACATCCATTTTGCAGAAGTCGGGCCTGTGTCGCCATCATTTTATCCTCCATAAGTCATGCCCAGCCTTGAAATGTTTCTGAACTCCACCTATTTCCACAATAGTCACCTGCAGAAGACGTATTTTAAATTAAATGCTTATTTTTAGTGTAAGTGTGGATGCATGAAACTTGCACAGTTTGCTAAAAGCATTAATTCTGATATTAAATATGACTGTTACGGTTTGGCAGAGGTGGTCTGTAGACCTGCGTAAACTTCGGTAGCTCCAGCACCCGCTGAACAGATCCTGTTTGTTTGTTCCGCTCCACGATGCAGGTCAATCAGCCCAAGTTGCCGCTGAGAACTCTGGACCCTCGGATACTGCCTCGAGGACCAGACTTCACGCCAGCCTTTGCTGATTTTGGGAGGCAAACTTCTGGTGGAAGAAACGTATCTGGAAGTGTGAGTTTACCCCAACTTGCTAATTTAAAAACTGGCCTTAACACCGATGAAGTCCATCCTCACACTTTTGGGCCTCTTCCGATGCTCCGGTGGTTCTGGTTTTGTCAGGATGAATGCAAGGGTGATGTTTTCTTGGCTGTCAAAATTTAGGCAAATTAGAAAAACGTTGTGGATGGTTTTTAACTGGTACGTATTGGTCTTAAATGGATTTGATCTCCTTCCCCTTTTCCCTGCGCGAGAGGTGTGGAAACATGTTTCCACGCTGAGGACCTGGCAGTCACACGTGTGCGAATGCACATTTCTCGTACAACAACCCGGCGTCAGTGTGTGTCATTGTAGGAGTCTATTTTATAAAACGTGCCAATAGAGCAAAAAGTTTTACTAACCAAAAAAAAAAAAAAGAATATACACAGTGCCTGTGTATGTTCTTGCTTTCTCTGTGCTTCCACGTGTTGCTTTGCTTCGGTCACTTCATTCCTTGTTTTCCTGCCTTTTCCTCGGCTTTTCTTTCACTTTCTCTTCTTTTCCCCTGTGTCTGGCTTTGCCCAAACTCTGAAAATCCCTCTCTGAATTCTTCCTTCTTGCCTTTGCCATCTCTCTTTCTCGGGGTGCAGGTGCCCCCCAGCACGGTGCCACCCGGTCAGCCGCAGCTGGAGGATGGAGGCCGCCTCCATTACGTGCAATCATTGATTTTTTTCATCTGTCTATTAAGATACATCCAGTGTATCCATCTAGATACATCTAATGACATAGCCATCATTTATCTTTCAAAACGGCTGGTTTCAGAAGAGTTCACTGAATAACCTTGACTTCCAAGCGTGCAGTTTTCCAGGAGGCTCGGAGTCAAACCCAGCGATTTCGATGCGGACTTTTGAGTTGATGTAATATTTCTGGTTTGAGAGCGGTCTCATGGCCGGTGCCTCGGTTCTGGGGTGCGCGTCCGTGTCTTGGAGTAGCTTCGGTGTCGCGGTTTCTCTCAGAGCACCACCCGGTCCCGAAACCTCGATGCTGTTTGAGGTCGACATCGCTTCCTATATTTAGGACTTGCAGGTTGTACTCCAGCGCCTTCTCTCCTTTCGTGCGCTGAATGTCCTGAGCCTCTCGGCATCTTGGTAACGTCCCTGTCGCTCTTTCTCTTTCCGCAGGCCTGCAAAGTGCAGAGCAACCCTGGATTGCCTTCCCTGGCTCGGTGCGGTTCCCCAGCATGCCCTCTCTTGGTCTCGCCTCACCCACCATTGAGGAACCTGCCAATAGGGGTAAGCCAAATCCCCCCCTCTCCCCCCCAGTCTTTGCACCTTTTTGTAGAGTTGTCTTTTTCCCTAACGCCCACTGTTGATAAAGAACGACTGGCAGAAAACTTTACAAAAAGGTGCAACAGTGTTTAAAAAAAAAACGAAACAAGACTTGCATTGTACCCCTCTAGGCAGTCTTCAGTGGTGGGTGGGACATCACCAGCTGAGGGCATGCTGGGACGTTGGCCTGAGCGGGATCCGCGAGGGGTCTGCACTTTGCAGACCTGTGGAAAGGGGGAGAAAAGGTAAGTCCCGCTTACCCCGTTCATTTGGAGCATTCAGCACATAACATACATCTTACATTTGCGCCTTTACAGAGTAGAGCCTTTCTTTGCGTTTTTCTCGAGGAGGGTTGGAAGGTAACGTTATTTAACAAGCCCTGCTGTCCTGTGACGTCGGCGGTTATAGGATGAGAGGGTTTTCAGCCCCGAGCAAAATCAGACGTTATCTTCTCGTAAAGCATGGCAAAAGTCTGTGTGTACGCTCTCTGTCTGTCCACTCGGTCATTCCACCTCTACACAGGCCATGCCCATAAACCATTAAACCCCACTGCCTATTCCTTGCCCTCGAAATAATGTCGAGCAGCTCAGCGCTAACAAGCTTTCGGCACGTTGAGAATCTTTTGTTTTGCTTCCTTGGCTTTTGTCTCTTGTTTCCTTCTTTTCACTTAAACGTGTTGTATGACTGTTTTTAGAACTAACAAATGTTGCATCAGACAACACAAGGGGTGTAATTACACAGGAACAAAATACAGCTAATAAACGCTTTTTGATGCAGACAAGAAGTTAGATGAGTGCAGCGGGTAACGAGATGCAAACACAGAGAAATAGGGTTGGAGAGGAGCGGTCCGTCCCTGTGCGCCGAGGCAGGATGCATCTGCTTTTATCCTTCCTGAGAGGTGACGGTAACTCAAGTCGCCTCAATTCTTGCGCTTCCTTGGAAGGCAGGGTCGCTCCTAGCATCTAACCTCAATTTCACCTTCTGCATTTGAAGCCTGTTGTAGAGGGAGAAGCAGTTCTTGAATTTCTTGGATGTTTTTTAAAGTGTTACCGTGACTTGTGCCCTAAGAGCGGAAGCCGACCGTCAGGGAGAGCACCGGGTCGTGCTGTGTTGCCGTGAGTTTTTGGCTCCTCTGCGGGAGGCTTGTCCCTGTTTCTTTCTGCTTTCCTTTTTTTTGCCCCTCTTATCCGGAAGGCAGGTACTTCAGATTGATGTAGTCACATCTGGTAAGCGCTTTTCCATGCCTTTGGTGGAAAATACTATTTCAGTGCAAGCTGTAGCGCTGTAATCGCAGGTGCTACAGAACCATTATTATTTACTTGGACTGGGTTACAAAAAGGAGGCCAGGCATGAGCTCAAGTGCCTCTTTAACTTGCCGCTTTGTAAATTTGGAACCAAAAAACCCCAGATTTTTTCTGTTAAAAGTTTGATCCGTGTATTATTTTATTACACGTTCAAAGGAGGCTTCTGTTCACTGCTTTTAAAACCTAATCAAACAGTTTGAACCAAGTTTATTCACAGATATTAAAAAAATACAACCTTAAAGAAAGTCTTTGTTCTATTAATGCACTTAAAGGTCTGGTCTTGAAGGCAGCTAGATTTGAGAAGGCTGTGACATGTTACATGCTGATATTCAGGAGACGTGAGAGTGGTCCTTGCATCCATCAGTTTTGCAAGGGAAAGAGGCACCTCCTTCAGGGAGGTGTGTTTGCTCTAAAAGCCGACGCTTCGGCTTTGCGTGGACCCGTACCCGAGGAAGCGCCGTGCTTCTGCGGCTCTGTCCTCCCGCGTTGCAGCCCAGCTGCGGTTGGAAGGTCCTTCAGACCAGAGCTGCCTCTGCGCAAGAGAGACGGGACGGCCGCAGGGAAAAGTTTGATCCGTGTATTATTTTATTACACGTTCAAAGGAGGCTTCTGTTCACTGCTTTTAAAACCTAATCAAACAGTTTGAACCAAGTTTATTCACAGATATTAAAAAAAATACAACCTTAAAGAAAGTCTTTGTTCTATTAATGCACTTAAAGGTCTGGTCTTGAAGGCAGCTAGATTTGAGAAGGCTGTGACATGTTACATGCTGATATTCAGGAGACGTGAGAGTGGTCCTTGCATCCATCAGTTTTGCAAGGGAAAGAGGCACCTCCTTCAGGGAGGTGTGTTTGCTCTAAAAGCCGACGCTTCGGCTTTGCGTGGACCCGTACCCGAGGAAGCGCCGTGCTTCTGCGGCTCTGTCCTCCCGCGTTGCAGCCCAGCTGCGGTTGGAAGGTCCTTCAGACCAGAGCTGCCTCTGCGCAAGAGAGACGGGACGGCCGCAGGTTACCTCTCGTCAGCTTTGCCCGTGTTCCTGGGCGAAATGAGCTCAAATGTTTTGATTTTCAGGGCACGCTGCCAGTCTGGCTCTGGTTAGCAAGCTTTCGTGGGCAAGGAGGTGTGTGATGAGGTCCAGTGCGCGTGGTTGAAACCAGTCGGTTTTCTGTTGCATTATTGTCTGGTTTTTCAGCTGGAGGGAAGTTTCTTCTTTCCACGGCCATACGTTTGCAGCGTGGTTAGAACCTGGGCAGCAAAATTGTGTGAAACTGCATAAAAACCAGAGGTGGATGTCTCAACTCAGGGCTGCGAAGCAGACTTTGCTGCGTCATAACTGGTGTTGACCAAGGGCTCTGGGCAGGAGCTGAGAGGGGTCACGAGGAGGGATTGACAACTGTTTTAGGAAGGTATCTAACACGCAAAAGCATCATCAAGGCTCCCCGTTCTTGCTTATCGCACCGTTGATTTCTCAGGAGCGATCAACTCACGCGGTTGCACTGCAGTTGCGGCACGCGCCCGACAAAGCTTGAACGAGTCTGATGGGTTATTTCTGTGCGTGCCAGCGGGATCTGAACGCAGGCCTTCGTAGGTGGTGGGGCAGCACACCGACACGCTGCACTGCCTAGCCCCCTTCCATGCATCGCCTCGGCGTACGAAGTGCATCACGGCATGAGGTCTTTGTCTTTTTGACAAGATCTTATTCTGTTGCTGTTATCAGCTAACGAAGCCCAAATGAGAACTCCAGCAGTGGCCGTGATTATGTTTGTTTGCTTTCATCGGCGGCACGTATTTACGTCGTCAAAGCCCAAGCGGTTCAAATCGCAGATACGAGCTCCTGCCTTTAAGGAGGGTTTTCTGTTTTAATTGTGCAAAGGTGGGTTTGGGGCTGATACATGACATGAGAGGCACCAGCTAAGAGCCTCTCCTCATGTATTCAGCAAAGCTGTTTGAATAACTGAGATGGTTTTGCCTCTCTGATGCTCATTGAATCCCTTTGTTGAACAAAGAAGTGTTTTAAATGGCCCACCTTTCATGGGGAGGTTGCCTACTGCCCACTGAAGAGATTAATTACTTCTGTGGAAAGTAACAGGGTTTGATAATGGAGTTTTGCTGCTGCGCTAATTTTTACATTGAGGTTGGACATTTCTAATAAATGAGTTCAGAAATATGAAAGAGCGCAGGGGAAGAATAACCTCCTGATAATATTTGATACCTTTAGTCCTTAATCAGAAGCTCCCGGAGGATGAAGGAGGAGTTTGGGGGTGTCTTGTGCCCTATCGCTTGTACAACATGAAAAACTCCCCCGTTTCCACAGTTTTCTTACCTGGTTTGACCAGGAGGACCATCACGTTTTACAGGCTTGCGGAGAAGTGCTTGATGCTGTTGCAGACAAAGTACTGTGTTTCCCTTTCTTCTGTGAAACTACAAAGAGTTTGACCCACATCTGTTCGGATCCGTGTTTCTACAATGCGGGAGCAGCACTGATGCTCCATTCAGTGTGTTTTATGTAATTCCTGTCTCAAAATGGCTCTGTTCGAAGCAACCTCCAGTAAAACTTAACGTTTTTGGCAGAGCTGCTAATTTATCATAATCTAATTGCTTGGGATGGCACATTTGAAATACACCTGTGAGGACTAATTTAATCCTTAAATACGCCTTTGCTATGATGCCTCAGTTGAAAGTGCTATGAAGCACTTTCTGGCTTTCAAGAGGCAGTTTTGGTCAGTCAGGTTGAGTTCTGCAGCGCTTAAGCAGTGTCCGGAGCATCGCCGGTGCGTGTAGGCAGTGGTCATCCCATATCTGTTTAGGGAAAAGCTGCCAGAAACGTGTTTGGTGTCTTCATGTTCCCTCTGACCAACCCGGACTGGTGTGTTGGGTCGGAGAGAGTCCTCCAAGTCCTAGGATGAGTTGCTGATTGACGGTGTTGCCATCAGCAGGTGTTGGCTTGCGCCCTGGAGTGTTTTATGGAGATGCGAGTTTAAAAGGGGATATAACAAGGAATGTTTTTGTCCTAGTTGTTGAATGTTGGACCGAGGAGATCTCAGCCAGGCCAGAGGAGAGAGCCCAGGAAGATCATCACTGTGTGTGTGAAGGAGGATGTCCACCTGAAGAAGGCAGAGAACGCCTGGAAGCCGAGCCTGAAGAGAGAAAACCAAACCGAGGACCCGGAAAATGTCAAAACTCAGGTGAGAGCATTAGCAAGCGCTTCTGAGTACAGCAGCCTGTAACAGAAGGAGGATGGTAATTTGCCTTTGCTGTTGTGTAAGACAGTAAAAAAGGGCAATGAATTCCAGTTTGAATAACAGCTCTCCCCTACCTCGATTATTTTTTTTTCATGTGTTTATTCTTGACCTGGAGTTTAAATGGCAATCCTGTATATTAAGCGAGTCTAAATAGGGAACACCAGACAACCTACTACCTCTCTTCCAGGATGGTTTTTCTATTGCTGTTTTACTAGAATATTTCTGTCTCTGTTCTAAAGCAAACAACCTCAAGCTTCCAGCACACAACTTGCTTTTCATCCCCTTTTAGACTACGATTCTGCCCTGAACCTCAGCAAGACTGAGGTTCCTCTGTCAGTTTGTCCTGCCCAGCCCAACAGCGCCGTCTCTGAAGCTTTCTCTTGTGTCTTTCTCCCCCTCCTCTCCTCCGTGGGGCAGCCGCTCTGAGTGGAGGTATTTGCCTGGTGGTCAAACTTGTAATTTGTAGGATAAGTTGGGATAGTCTTGAAGGACACTGGAATTTTGTTCTCGGGGCTAACGGCAGCGTTGTTGACCTAATTATCATTCTGGATAGGAGAAAAAAAAAGTGCCTTAAATATAGGAGAAGTTGATTACCTCTAGTTGAGGGAGAAGGTGGCCACTCCCTTTTAATTTATATTTCATGGCTAAATTGATATCAAGAAGAATATTTCAGTTGGACGACAGCACAGGCTTTGTGCCTCTGTCGCACTTGAAAAAAGCATTTGGGCATTCCCAAAAATCCTGCCCCACGGCTTTGGTCTTCGGTAGCCGGTAGCTGAGTTACAACTGGAGCTGGACTGCGCGCAGATGTGTGTCTGTGTGTAACGCAACTTCCTACAAGTTCCCGTAGGACATCATCTCTGTTCACCTTTAAGATGCATCCTAGCTCGTTCCTGAGAGCCACCTGCTCGATTTGTGCTTAAACTTAAAGTTTTCCTGTCCTTTAGGAGCTGTTCCGCAAGGTACGAAGCATCTTGAACAAGCTGACGCCCCAGATGTTCAATCAGCTCATGAAGCAAGTGACAGACCTGACGGTAGATACAGAAGAGAGGCTGAAAGGAGTCATCGACCTGGTCTTCGAGAAGGCTATCGATGAACCGAGCTTCTCGGTGGCGTATGCCAACATGTGCAGATGTCTTGTAACGGTAAGAGCCGCCAAAGTCAAATGGGAAATTCCTCTGCACGGGTGAATGTTCTGCACGTTATCCCCATGAACTGATGGGCAGTAATATAAACGTGGCAAGAGCAGAGTTAAATGTTAGTTTCTGAACGTAAATAAAAATAATTTACACGACAGATTTCTTCTTCTACATTCGTTGGCCGTGCCTGCAGGCAGAGGGCTTTGCTTGGAGTGATGTGTTGTTGGGAGTTGACGACACTTTGCTCTGCCTGGTCTCAAGATGCAATGAGTCACGTTTGGAAGGTCCGATTTCTCTCTCTCGTTTTGAAGGGGAGCCCAAGGTGCCGAGCCAAGCTCCGGACAGCTAGTTTTCAGATGGTGAATTTGGGGCAGAATAGCCCCCTTCTCCCCCCGATCCTTCCTGACATGCAACAAAGGAGCACGGCTCCAGAGTCTTCAGCGCGTAACAAGAGTGTGTTTAAGCAGTGTGTCGTCTTAAAGGGTCCTGTGAATGGAAATGTAATCTGTCTCCGGGCGGAGGTGGTGTCAGCCAAGTTTCGAGTGCGACTTTACACGTGAAATGTAAAACTCAGCTGGAAATCATGACGTGATGTTTAACTGTCGTAGCCTTGCAGACTTGCGTTGCTGAATGTGAAGTGCATAATAAAATGTAATGGACGGCTTATAGGAAACCTCGCTCGTATGTAGAGTTTAGCCGTATTTCTGCTGATGTTTTTGTTCCTTCTCCTACAGCTCAAAGTGCCCATGGCAGACAAACCTGGGAGCACAGTAAATTTCCGCAAGTTGCTGTTAAATCGCTGTCAGAAGGAATTTGAAAAGGACAAGGCTGACGACGACGTCTTTGAAAAGAAGCAGAAAGAACTTGAAGCTGCTACCACTGTAAGTGGTATTTTTCCCCATAAATTCTCAGAGCTCCCTCTGAAAATGATCTCTTCTGAAGATGGCAGTCGATTTGGGGGGAATTTTGGAGTTGAGAGTTTCATTCTGTCACTGTGGCTGAGTATAATAAAGAATATTTGCCTTGATTAGCGGGTTTATACCAGCCTCTTTTTGGTTTTTAGGAGAGAAAGAGTAAACAGGGACAACAGCAACTATAAACATAAAACTGGATCTTTTGAAGAGTTCTGTGCTCTGTGAACGTGGTTTTTCAGAGCTGTTTTTCTGTTTTACAGCCAGAGGAGAAGACGCGGCTCCATGACGAGCTGGAAGAGGCCAAGGACAAAGCCCGACGGAGATCCATTGGGAATATAAAATTCATTGGCGAGCTTTTCAAACTAAAAATGCTGACGGAGGCTATCATGCATGACTGCGTGGTAAAGCTGCTGAAAAACCACGATGAAGAGTCCCTCGAGTGCCTTTGCCGCCTGCTAACTACCATTGGCAAGGACCTGGACTTTGAGAAAGCAAAGGTAGGGCAGGACCGGGAGTGAGAGAAGGGGCTTTCAGAACAGGGATGGAAAAATGGGTACGGGGTGTTTTGATTTGGGGATTTATTTTTTTTCTTCAGGAATTTCTGTACAGCATGAGAAAATCATCCGCTCTTCTGCGGATGTTTCATCACGACCTGGCCTCGCTCCCTCCTCTCTGCCCCTTTCTAATAGAGTCTGTATCAACGGTGCTCAACGGTGTTCTCCAGTCGCTACTTGTTTCCAAATGTTTCATCCAAGCACGCAGTCTAAAAGCACTCAACATATCCTATGGGTTGCTTTTTCCAAATAGAATTTACCTCTTATCTGTAGTTTCCCAAACATTAAGATTTGGAGTTGTTTCTTTACCGTTGAAGGCTTATATTACCTACAAAATCTACCACTGAATGTATTGTTCGGGTTAAATCTAAAAAAACCCTCATTACCTGACCTAAACCCCCACCTGAACCTTGGTGGATGCATTTATTTTGTGTCATCACCATCTCCAGCTATGCTGGAATGAAGCAGCTGTTTTGCAACTGCAGCGCCCCAGCATCCTCCTCCCGACTTTCCAACAAATGTATATGTAGCACGGAGCGTTACGCACTCGACAAGCTTCTCTTGGCACAGACAATCTGCCTCTTTTGCGCAAAAGCCAGGCTTGGGATGAAAAAGCATTCAAGGGTTTTGCCAGAAATCAGTCGGACTCAGCTCTGGAAACAAACTGAGCTAATTGTTTTCAGCTGCTCAGGGAAGGGAGTTCCCTTGCAGCGCGCTGGATTGCAGGGATCACGGCGGATCAATCCTGATCCTTATGGGGAAACGGTTTTCCAAACTGTTTTACGGAGACTTGACCAAAACAGCCTAATTTACCACTAATCCCCCAGGCTAAATGCCCTACGCTGTTAACGCAACAGCGTGTGCGTTACTGATGCAGGTTTGAAAGTGCCAGAAGCGGGGATTCAATTTCTCCACGTGCTTTGGGAAGAAAACAGGGTCTGACTTCTGAGCAGTAGCTGAGGTCATGCTGGATGAGTCCTGGATGCTGTTTCGGTCTTTGCTAGCATGGAAACGCTGTAAAAGCCAACGTTTTGGTGCACTGGCCAGTTCTGCAACCTTGAGCCATGGCACCGTGTAACACGGAGCATGCACGCAGCAGGGAAATGCTTGCAGATGTCACGTTACCCGTTGTGAGAAGCTGCCCGTGTCCTGTCTTTGTGATTTGTTATTTCTATCAAGATTGAGTGAGAATCCTTTATTTATTTTCTGTTGACGGGGTAGACATTTTATTATGTGTTTTTATTGAAGCTGAAGTGTTAGCGATAGTTATAATTAAAGCTTCTGGACAAAGTCCATTTTAAATATTTTCCCCGTCATTCCTAACTTTGGAAACATTTGCTCTCAGAGCTGAAACTTTCCAAGGCAAGGCCAGAACCAAATTTTAATAGGGCTTTTCTTGTTTGTTTAAGTATAAGGAAAAGGGTTTAGCTAGTTTTTAGTGAAGGGAGTGGGAAACGTGTTATAAAACTGCCCTGAAACTTTTTGTTTAAAACAGCCAGAGCCCCCCATTTTGGGGGAAAAAGGCTTTTTGGAGCCCGGCGGTTCAAATTTAGACCTAATGGAGGCTTCTCTAATGATACCATTTCATGTCTTAGTGCGAACTGATTAGGATTCCATCACATCATGACTTTTTGGATGGAACGGTTCAAATGACCTAACGGAGGCTTCTCTAATGATACCATTTCATGTCTTAGTGCGAACTGATTAGGATTCCATCACATCATGACTTTTTGGATGGAAGGGAGCTTGTGGGCTTTCATACGATGGCTAAGCCCGTTAAACAGCTTCTTGCTGAGAGAAGCGGTGCTTCTGCCCCTGCTTCTCTTGCCTGACCCCAGCTGAGACAGTTCGGGCAGGTAAAGCATCGAAACGACGTTTGCAGGATTAGTTTTATGCCCGTTTAGCTTCCCGAGCCATTTTTATTTGGGCTGAGGTGAGCACGCATGCTGATATGAAAAGGAGGAGCTCAGAGGTAGAGCAGGACTCCCCTTGTTGGTGGCAGCTAGCCAGCAGATCAGCTTAGCTGTACCACGAAAAAAACCACGTTGGGTTTGGGGTTTTTTTTTTTTAAATGGATGGCAAGTTTATTGTGTACATGCGGAGGGTGTAGATTATTTGAGTAATTAAAAATGCAGAGAAAGCGTGTGCTAAACGAAGGAGGCGCCCGCAGACTTGTGCCTCATTTCCTGCACATCCTGCACTGCGCACACTCAAATCCAACCTGGGGGAGCGTACGAGACCCAACGCTCACTTCTCCGGAGAGCAGCTCTGGGTCCCCAGATGTGTTTCTGGCACAGAAATGCTGTAATGCTAGAACCCACTGACTCCCCACCTGAGGGAGTATTTTCATTTTCTTCCAAGACACGATGATGATGATGATGTTTCTCTTGTGTAGCCTCGCATGGACCAGTATTTTAATCAGATGGAGAAGATTGTGAAAGAGAGGAAAACATCTTCAAGGATTCGGTTCATGCTTCAGGATGTAATAGACCTAAGGCTGGTAGGTACCAACGCAAGTAAGTAAAAGAGCACGTTCCCTTTAATGTCTGGGCTGGAAGAGCTCTCATGTGAGAGCAGGGATTTACAGTATTTACAGCAGAAGTGGGATGTTAGGGGGAGATCTGTGCCCCTTATCCCAAAAGTCTGGCTGTTTAAAGACAAGAAGTCTCTCTTTTGCCTTAATGAAGGCCAAGGTTGGTAGACAGGCGAACTGCTTGTGTCAGGTGTTTTGGTTCTGCTTCATGTTAGACACGTGCCCACACTGGCTTCTCGTGCCGCTAGACCAGCCCCACTGCAGCAGACATGCCTGAGCTCTTCACGGGAGAGGTTTTGGGTGTGTTTTCCCCACAGCATCCCCTGTGCTTGTCTGTGTCAGTCGCACTGCTTTGCTGTCTTTGTTTCCATGCACTCTGGGTGTAACTCTTTCCTGCCAGCACTTACTTGTGCTGATGGGACCGAAGTGCTCCGAGATGCGTACCCCACAAGTGAGGGGGACCGGATAGTGTGGCTGTAAAAAAACTGCGAGGGCTTTTTTTCATGGCAGTATGGATTTCATCGAAAGATGTGCTAGCCTGTATCGCTAGCACAACCAAGCATCTGCTAGTTGTTTCCTGGCCATATTGTGCAGACAAAAGCAAATGGAGCCTGCGCTCCATCAGAGCATGATGATGGTGGGTCCACACTAAGCTCCAAAAATTACAGGTAGGAGATAACTTGATGTAGACAAGCGCACACATAGTGCAGACAGGGACCTGCCCGTGTTGTAATCAAGCAATGGTTGACTACAGCCAAGGTGTTAAAGCTGGAGTCTCATACAGTGAAGGGTTTCTCTACTCCACGCGGTTGAAGATGTGACTGCAGGTTGCACAAACCTTCTCCGGCACCTGTAATTTCTACCTACCCACGTAGGTGCTGATAGCAGCATGGCTTTAGCCACGAGACAGCACTTGACTGAAGTCCTGAGCGGGTTTTACTCATACCTCAGATAGCTGTTTTGAAGCTGGTTTGGGGTTTTGTGGAGGCCAAAGTCACCATTTTGACTGCAGGGTACACAAAGATAATTACCCCGAAAGTTGTGGCAAGGTCGTAGCAAGTTCAAGAGACAGTCTGGTTATTCTGGGGATAGATGGATCTGTGCAGTGTATGGTTGAATAGACACATCAAGCAGTGGAAATGTTTTGTGGAGAGACAGCTCCACCTCTCTCTGCAGGATTCCTGTCTCAGCCATCACGATCCCTGGAGTGGCAAAGCACCATCTCCAGATAAAATGCAGTCGCTTCTTGCTTCTTTATTTTCAGGGTTTTGTGGGTTTTTTCCCTCAAGCTTGGAGGAAGGGCTCCAACGAACAGTGTCAGTAATAAACAGATAGAGAGTGACAGCAGCCTCCCTCTAGTCCTTCTCTTTCCTCTGAACCTAGAAAGACTGAAAAGCTGGGAATGTGCAGGATGCTAGGGGTTAAAATGTCTTGAATTCAGTCATGCCTCTCCAAAGTCAGGTCTTCACTGCAGCCTCCCATTCTCCACCAAAACATATACCACAGCCTATATACCAGAGTACGTAGCTTTGACCTGCGGTGCTGGGATAACCATGTCTGCAACGTGACCCGGCTCCACAAAATTTTCCCCAGTCCCTCGGGGAGCAGCCCCTCTGAGACATTACAAGGGCGGGAGGATTAGGCCTCATTCACGGTGTTCAGAATACCCCGTTTACGATGCCCCCCTGGAAGTATCTCTGAGCACGTGTTCGCTTCTTTCCTAGTGCAACTGGGTGTCACGGAGAGCAGACCAGGGCCCGAAGACCATCGAGCAGATTCATAAAGAAGCCAAGATTGAAGAGCAAGAAGAACAGAGGAAGGTCCAACAACTCATGACCAAAGAGAAGAGGAGACCGGGTAAAGTAGAAGCCAAGTTGGCTGCTCGTTTCACTCATTTCACATCCGGTGGCCATAGAGGGAATCCCACATAGAAGAAAAAAATCTGGTTTTTCTCCTAAGTGTAATGAGCAAAGGGAATTGAGGCCTGATTATGGCTGAGACTGGAAAGGGAACAGACTTGCCATGGATTGGCTGTGTGGATTTTTCGGGGGCAAATCCCTTGGGTAAAAATAAGCACTATTGGCCTGCAGTTGTTTAAGTTTCACGTTCATGCAAACCATATTTGATTTTGTGACAGGCTGCCAGAAATCTGTTATAACTGACTCCTACGTGGTAACTTGGTTTGCCATCCATTCTTGCATACAGCAGAATCTAATTTCAAGAGAATGGCATCTAATTTCAAGAGGAACCATGTTGTCTTTAGCTGTTAAAGTTGTGAGGTGTTAACTCAGCATGAGAAAGTGTCTTGGCATTGACTTAAATTGCTACCAGCCCTTGAGGCTGACCACTACCTGAAGATGAATTTGGAGTGACTGGGAAAATGAAGACTGGGACAGAGCAGGGCAAGGAGAAAGTCATCTTTGGGATTCTTTAATACTAAGGATTATCAAGTGGAAGTGCCGTGAAAACGGGGCATAAAGAAAAAAAACACAGACTTTGTTTTAATTATCCTAAAACTGACATCAGGAGAAGGTAAGGAACTTGGGACTGCCTGAATGGTTCTGTGCCTAGACTAGCCTAGCACTGCTGAAATCTGTGCCACAGATGCGGCTTTGGGTTAGCAAAGGCATGTCGTCTGCTCCTTTTGTGAGCTTGTGAACGCACAGTATGTGCAGCCGTATCCAAATTGCGAGGACACACGCTGAGAAATCGTTCCTTAACCAGGAAGAATCGCTACAGAAACCAGCCCTTGAAAATACTGGGGGGGTTTATATCAAGGCTGTTTTATAATAATAAAGTCAGGCTAACTAGCTATGTCATCTTAGTCTGAAGGTACACTCCGAAAGACATGATTTCCACACAGAATTGTGCTGAGGCTTAGCAGAAACGTGCCGTCTTCTTTTCCTCCTCCTGTTGAATTTGGAGACGATCGCCTGCGTTCTCCCGGGGTGCCGCTGGAGCAGCGGGGATGAGCTAAGGGCAGTTGTGTTTGTCATCTGGCAGGTGTCCAGCGGGTCGATGAAGGCGGTTGGAACACTGTGCAGGGGGCAAAGAACAGCAGAGTGCTGGACCCCACCAAGTTCCTTAAAATCACCAAGGTAGGTGCCAGCATAAGACTCACTCCGAGCAACAAAAACGCCGAGATCTTACCTTATTGTATCTGTCTGTCTAGGAAAGACCGTTACGGTGTTTACAGGTCAAAATCTTGGGTTTGGGACATTTTAAATCCCCAGAGTTAGTACTGTGCATAAAGCGAGCACAAAGGAAGACCCCGTTGTCTTCTGAATGTTGCTGTTTTGCTTTTTCTAAGGGAAAGGAGTATGCATACGCTTTTCCTCAGGTTTATAGTGTCCTTTTAGTCACCCAGAAGTTCTCTAAGGTGGAAAAACCTGTGTTTTATTAAATGATTAAAAGAGATTGTGAGTTGGGGTATCGTGTGTGATGGTGACAGCACATACATGGCTATTACAGAAGGCGTCTCTAACACCTGTCTGATAGAAATCCTTTGCTGCCTCAAGTTCTCAAGACCCTGTTCTGACGCTGCTTCTTAGTAGAATGAGGATGCCGCATTCAATTTGAAAACAAAATGTTCCTGACGTGTCACAAATGGCAGCACTCCAGGCTTGAAAGGTTCAAGTAGTACGAGAAGGGCTGTGTCTGCTTTTACAGCGTTTCTGGACTTCTGTGCGGTGCAGTTGCATCCCTCAGTATGTGTTTAAACTTTCACACCCATCCTGCAGACCAGCATCTTCCTGTTATTTTACCATTAAAGGGGTGATCTGGGGACTTTTATTTCAGGCTGCAGGTCAGGCAGGCTTGGAGGTTTCTCCTTTTTTTTTAATGATCTTCAGAACAGCTTTGGGATTTCTCGCCAAGGAGAACTCCATCTTTCACATAAATCAGGGTGTTTCCTAGATATTCCCTTGTCCCAATTAATGTCACTCTCCCTGAATTTTACTCTCGGTGCCTGGATGCTCGGAGAGCTGTAAAGCAGAACCTGGACAGATTGTAGCCCTTCTGCAGATCAAGCTCGGTTTGTTCCTTGTGAAAGTCATAAAACAGACTCCAAAACTTAATTAGCAGGGGGGATTCAGCCTGCTTTTGTCTGGGCTTATGGCTCATCTGGGAAAAGTCCTTCTACTCCGTTTAGTACAAATACAGTACAAATAGAGCTAGCTCCACAGCAGCTGCATTGTCGGAAGGAGAGAGGAGCTCATACAAAGAGATCTGCGGGGTCACAACCTCCTTGTCAATAAATTCACCAACTGAGCATTGTAAAGTCAATGTTCTCTCCTAGTCAGACACTACTTTTTCCCTCCAAGTTCTGCAACCTATTGTCGTTCTTTGCCCTCTGAATTCTGTTTGTTACTGTGCAGATTCCCCCCAAAGCCGTGACTGGTAGGTGGAGTGGACAGAACCGTTTTATTCATCACAAACAAACTGAACATCTTTCAAGTACTGATATACTGTGCTTTTTCCTCCTTACTGAGCTTCAGAGTTCCCAATAAAAAGAAGCGCCTGGTCATTGTGAACGTCTTTCACTGACGCTTCGGAAGAGGCTGTTTGTTGATGCCCTTTGTTGTTTGCGTCCTCTGTCTTTGGCTAGGGTTTGGTCTTTCAAAAATGTGTTCAAGTCTGTTTTGGTATTCACAAGACAGGGATTGTTGCGAAAAATACCCCATTTATAATTAAGATGTACGATTTGCCTTTGTAATTGTATGTCTTGATGTGTTTTACAGCCCACAATAGACGAGAAGATTCAGCTTGTGCCTAAAGCCCAGTTGGGCAGCTGGGGAAAGGGCAGCAGTGGTGGAGCAAAGGCAAGCGAGATGGGTAAGTCAGGACAGGTCCTCACCCTCTGCTTCGATACCAGCCATCCTTGCCAAGAGCAGGTTTGGGTGGGAATGCTCATCTCTGTGTGTGACTGCCTGGCAAGCAGGGCTAAAGCGGGACAGGACCGGCCTTTTCCCTTCAGTTCTCTCCCCATCACTCCGAAAACGGCTATTGCTTAAATGATGTTGTGATGCAAAGGTGTCAGCGGCTACTGACCTTGTTGTCGCTCTTATCTGTGTTGTCTTTACAATCTCCCAGACTCCTTACGACCAAGTGCCACTAGTTTGAACAGATTTTCTGCACTGCAGCCTCCAGTCTCATCTGTATCTGCCTCATCCGCATCCTCAGAATTAGATTCTCGCAGGGCCTTAACTAGGTAAGCTTTGGTCCGCCGGTGATTTTCCCTTCCGCTGTCTGTATGCCTGCGCTTTTCACTTGCTGCTCTAGTTACCAGCACACAGAAAGAAGAGAATTTCATTGAGTTTCCAGGAATGGCTGGGTCTTTTCCCCACCTCTGTGTACTTTGAGCTAACTTAAAACACATGCATCTTTTATAATATCATAGGAGAGACAGGTGGTATTAATTTTTAAAGCCATTACGGTGAATGTTTTAGTTTCCACTTTTCAGTCACCCTTTACCTAAAGGATACATTTGCTAGTCGTTTATAACAGGTTAAAAACTCTTCAGATAAAATGTTGTAATAAATAGGTTGGATTCAACGGTCATGGATTCAGCCGGGTCAGTAGGTTTATTTATCCAGAACAACATGCCTACTAAAACCTTGCAGAAATTTAGCAGGGCTCTTGAAACGCTCTGGCTGTGTCTGAGCCTTCCCATTAGGTGTGACCAAGCCTGCCCCTGCGTCTGCATCATGCAATGCGTACATAAGGCTGTGCAGTGCTCTCACACACCCCGATTTCATCAGGGCTACAGCCACTCCAGCCTGTAGCATGAAACATGTATTAACCCTCAATAATTTATTAACTCTAGACACAGTTTATAAATGTACGGTTCATTTTAAATGTCACTGGTTCTTCCTTCCAAGTACACACCAGCTGCTGGACTGTTTTCTTGGGTTTGTCCCTCTGATGTTTTCCCTCCTATTTCACCTAAAACTCTGGCTTACCTGGAGATTATTCCATTTTGGTATTGTTTTGCCCGTCTTGCTCATTAACGCAGTAATTAATAGGACAGATCCTTGTCACCTGTTGCTGGTAACCTTCACTATTCTGAAACTATTTTTCAATAAATGGGTAAAAAAATACACGGCTCTTACCATTTCACAGTAAAACAGTGCCTTTACATTATAAAATTCACCGTTCTACATATAAAACGGGTGCTGTAAGGACTCTATTGCTTTTCCGTGTGTTCTCTGGGAAGCGTTGGCTCTGCCTGTCCACTCTGTGCATCTCTGAGACTTGAGTTAATCTTGATTATATTCTGTGTGGCTACAACTGTAAAATGTCGAGACAACAGCCCTGCTGGGTTTGGGTTGTGGGTTTTTTCCTGCAGTTACTACAAAGCTATCCAGTATCTCTTCTAACACTACCAGCATTGCGAGCAGGGGTTACTCGTTCCATAACCTTTAAGCGCGTGTGTTTTTGTTCGGCAGTCGCGGGAGCACGGGCAGGGAGAAGAACGACAAACCTCTCCCACCTTCCCTCTCCCGTCCCAACACCTTCCTACGGGGCAGCAGCAGTAAAGAGCTGCTGCTCGACAATCAGGCGCAAGAGGAGCAGCGGAGGGAGATGCTGGAGACAGTGAAGCAGTTAACGGGCGGCATGGAGATGGACAGAAACAGCACAGAGGCAGAGAGGAACAAAGCCAAGGAATCTGGTAAGCGGCTCTTCCGTGCCCGGGGAATCTTGCTGGATGTGTGAAAAGGCATAAGGGAAAAATCTATCAGAAAAAGTGACAGATTTCTGTGCAGCGGTGTGAAAATTTGGCCCGCAGTGACGCATCGTCAAGCTGCGATAGCTGTGATCTGCCTCCCAAAGGTTTGCAACACAACTGATTCATACAGGCCTTGGCGTCGTCTCCTCTCACCAGCTCCTCCTTAGGATTCGTCAGAGTTGGAAGGCTGGAGATAACCAGCAAAACACCACTCCACGGCGTTGTCTTGCCTGCTCATATCCTGTCACTGTTGCTGCTGGTTTCTGGGTTAGAAGTCCCCAAAACCAGCGTCAGTTCTGCAGAAATGCTGCTTCAGTGCCCAGTGAAGCCGTATCTACCTTTTCCAAACATTTCCCAGGGCCAGAGCAGTGATTTGGGTCTGGGACAGACCATGCATGGTATCTTTTTAGTGCTGCCTTGTTGCCAGCCCTCCCTCCAAGCAGGTCTCTCTGCAGCGCGGCATTAGCACCCGCTGGGGTGGCTTGTCACCTTGTCAGTGCTGTGGCTCCCGCTTTTTGCTCCTGCCAGCTTGAGCTGATTTGTTAGCGAGAAAGTACTGAGGACGCTTAGGGCGATGTTCCCTGTGGACAGAACCTTTGCGCTAAGTACAGTGTTTAGCTCCTTCCCTGGGAAACATCTAAAAACCGCTACAGTGAGGAGTACATCTTGGCTGCCACGACACAGCACACACTCGTCTTGAAGCTTTGGGACTTTGTAAAGAACTTCATGGGGACCAAGGTTTTGAGGATGTGACCAGGAGATTGCTTTGGGTCGCTGCCCATGGCAGTCAGCATGTTTTAAATTTGCGGCACGCTGTAACAGCTCCAAGTTTAATTATTTAATGTTGATAGAGAGCTTCGAAGGTGTTGCAACCTGTGTCACTGCCAACCGTGTTTCTATGGGAAGGTTGATTTACAGAAATACTGGGAGTTCATACAGGGGGAAACGTAGCCCAGAAAGCAGCAACCTGTTGCTTGATGATGGACAGGGAACACACCCTGCTCCGGTGACTTCTGTTTTCAGAACGTCGTCTCTGAAAATGATGCTGCTTTTCCTTTTCCAAATGTGGGGTTTTTTTTTCTTCTTTTTCTACTAGCCAAGCCAGAAACTCCCCCAGCTCCAGCGCAAGAAAAGCCTTCGCTATCAGAAGAGGAAATAGAGAGAAAATGCAAATCTATCATTGATGAGTTCTTGCATATTAATGATTTTAAGGTAAGCAAAATGAAAACCTCGCTTTAGCAGAGAGGTCTGTGGGACTGGACTATTTTCTCTCCAGGAGCAGTGTCTTTGTAAGCACCCAGCTCACACAGAGGTAACAGAAACGGTGGGGCCTGTCAAAATTCGGGCAGCAGCAGCTCCATGAGCGTTTTTAGGACAGTTGTCTCCCAAACTTGTTTTCTGCCCTGCTAGTAATAGGAAAAGCAGCCTAGCTTGTGTGTTTTAAGTAGCAAGATGTATGTGTATGTGTCATGAATCACTGAGCAGCTCCATAACAACGGCAATTTTGGAAGCAGAAAAGCTAGTGGGAAAATAAACTGAGGTTTTCGTTCAGTTATCAAAGCATGTGCTGTTCTGATCTGGAGGCAGATAAAGCAATACTAAATATTGAACAAACCACTCCAGAGTATTTTTAATAAACATTGAAAATTACTGAGCAGCTGTCATCACTTCCTAGTTAAAGGTTGAAATTTTGTTTCCCTTGTAAACGGATTTTTAGCTTGTCCAGGGAGTTTGCAAGACGTGTTACATTCACTGCAAAGCTGATTGGTTTGATCTTTTGCTGAAATAAATTTTAAAAACCTGCCAAGTTTGAAATGGCAGCACTAGGGAGTTCCCAGTTTAGCACCCTAAAAGCAGAGTTGCTGCTTGCACTTCATCAGGCTTCCAATTAAAATAGGAAAGAGGAATATTCTTGTGATGGATTGTTTTGGGTTCACATCTAGTAATCAGGAGAAATTATTAAATCCTGGTTTGGAGAGGAGAAAAAAAAAAAAAATACACTTTGATTCGCAATGTCCCCCAGCTTGCTGGCCTGGCAGATCTCAGCAGGAGGAGTCAGGGGTGGCGGGGGTGGTTAACAAAGGAGTCTCCGGTCCTTTTTCTTTTTGCGATAGACTTCAAAGTCTAACCCCTGCATGTCTGGGGCTGAGGGGCTGCTTCAGGTTCTGTGCTTGCAAATACAATGACATATTTGTATGGCTGGATGGAAATAGAGTTGAATTGTATTAGACAAGTGCACCTCTGGTTAAAAAAGTACATCAGATTGAGGCAGCTTGTTTGCATTGGGGGTTACGCGATAATTGTAAATTCCCAGTGCTCTTCAAATGCAGCGGGCAGCAAAGCTTCTGACTAATTCAGCTTAAACTTGCATCAACAAGGCCATATATGAGTGTGTTAATGTAGTATATAGCAGAGGAGCAGCCATTTCTCATGAGTTTAGTCTTCAGTATTTAGCCTGACTGTAAATTAAAACTGCTGAGCCGTATGCCGGCATCTAGTGACAGCAGGGTCAACCAGCGGCATGTTCACCTGTCTGTCCTGGAGACACTGGCATGTCTGACGGAAGAGGTCTGACCCGAGCGTGCGGTCTGGGAGCCGCCAGGCTTGTGACCTGCAGAAAAAAGCCGTTCGGGGCCTGCAGAAATGCATCTGGGGCTGCCAGTTCTTGATAACTGAAGGCATAACGTAAGACAAAGAGCAAATGCCTTTAGTCAGGAAGCCCGCTGAGATCCGTTGGGCTGAACCTAGAAGGTCAGTGGAAGACCTTTGCTGATGACAGTGGAGATTTTTGAAGTGTGACATTGAGCGCTTTTCTGAAAGTCTCTATTTAAGAGTGGTTTATTTGCTTAGGTTACAAAATGTACATGCCAGAAAGTAGAAGCGTTATGAAGAGGAAATTTTCCTCCAAATGCTACTCACCTATTTTCTGCCTCTTTATATGGTGTGGGTTGGTAACACAGGCATTTCTGTGCCAGATCAGATCAGCAACGAATCTCACCTAATGTCCTCTTTTTGACTTGGCTTGATATTTGATGAAATAATAGGCGTTTTGGTGGCATCCAGAAGACAATCCCTGTCCTTTCACTGCATGTTCACCGTCTGTCCTGGAGACGCTGGCATCCGTCTGGCACGTCTGACGGAAGAGGTTTGACCCGAGCGTGCGGTCTGGGAGCCGCCAGGCTTGTGACCTGCAGAAAAAAGCCGTTCGGGGCCTGCAGAAATGCATCTGGGGCTGCCAGTTCTTGATAACTGAAGGCATAACGTAAGACAAAGAGCAAATGCCTTTAGTCAGGAAGCCCGCTGAGATCCGTTGGGCTGAACCTAGAAGGTCAGTGGAAGACCTTTGCTGATGACAGTGGAGATTTTTGAAGTGTGACATTGAGCGCTTTTCTGAAAGTCTCTATTTAAGAGTGGTTTATTTGCTTAGGTTACAAAATGTACATGCCAGAAAGTAGAAGCTTTATGAAGAGGAAATTTTCCTCCAAATGCTACTCACCTATTTTCTGCCTCTTTATATGGTGTGGGTTGGTAACACAGGCATTTCTGTGCCAGATCAGATCAGCAACGAATCTCACCTAATGTCCTCTTTTTGACTTGGCTTGATATTTGATGAAATAATAGGCGTTTTGGTGGCATCCAGAAGACAATCCCTGTCCTTTCACTGAGCAGCCGAACTGTACCCTGGAGCCTGATTGTGTATTTTAAAATTTCTGTTGCCTGCGTGGTATAAATTCTCATTATTATTATTCGATTGCCATCTCAGGGGTGATTTGTGATGAGGTTCCACAGCCTAGTTCAGCACCTTTGCCTGGTAGCTTCACTAAATACTCGTTTCCAAAAAAACCCAAGGCTAGCAGTCTCTTGATCTGCCATCAGAAAAATCCCCGTCCTGTGTACCAGGTGCTAAGCTGTGCACCCTAAACTATCTTACAGTAGAAAATATTCTTCTGCCCCGTTTTTTGATGTTTTCAGTTCAGGCAAATGATCCTGTGTGTCGTTCGAACAGGAAGCAATGCAGTGCGTGGAGGAGCTGAGCGCTCAGAATCTGCTGCCTGTTTTCGTGCGAGTGGGAGTGGAGTCGACGCTCGAGAGGAGTCAGATCACCAGGGATCACATGGGCCAGTTATTACATCAGTTGGTGCAGTCAGGAAAGCTGAGCAAGCAGGATTTCTTCAAGGGGTTTGTATTCTGCGCATAGAAACGGATACTTTTCTTCAGCGTTCGTTGCAGATGAACACTGTGTTGGAGAGGAACGGTTTCCCACCTTGCTTTGGTATCCTGCCTTCTCCACGCATCCGTTCTGAAGGAGTATTTTTACCAGGGTGTATTTATAAGTAATATAATTATTGTAATATATTTTTAAGTATTTCAAATGCCTTAGTGAATGTAAATATTTTCGTATTTATATAAGTTACTTATTTCTAAGCAACTATGTAGGTGTCTATCTAAATGTGTGCGTTTAGATTTCTGTTTTGTGATGCATTTGCCAATGTTTGCCTTTTGGCAAATCACTGAATACGATTAAAAGAGGAGGAAGTCGTCAAAAATCTTCACATGACGTTAACTCCTGGAAGCTGTGTAGCCTGGAGCCCTGTACGTCCACAGAACCGCAGCCACTCTCCCAGTGGTAAAACGGGCTTCACCCATACGATGCCATTTCTCAGGACAACTCAACTTTAAGGAGCGGACGTGTCCTCGAGGAGCTGAGGAGGAGAATATGTGCCAGATGCGGTATCAGACGGGTTAGACCTTCCTCGGGAGATCTGAGCCTCAGCTGCTGATTCATTTCAGCTCTCTGGGTTTTGTGTTTCCAGCCTGGATTTGAACGTAGAACGATCCATGTTCCCAGGGAGGTCCCCGGCACCACTCAGTTCTCGCTGGGGCTCAGAGCAGGGTGATTAAAACAGGGATAACCGTGAAAAGCAGCCAGCGAACGGGCAGATGGAATAATGCTTTCAGATACTGAGTTTCTGGGTAGTTAGCTCCGTCTTGCTGCTTTTATTTGAATCATGTCTCGCACGGTACCACTGACCACTCCGATGGTGATCTCCCTGCGCCGTGTCTGGCAGTGAATTTCGTCGTGATGCAATCCAGTGGCTCACAGGAAAAGTTTAGGCAGCCTGAGTTCAAAACCATATGGAACAACAGTAAAAAATGTGTATCCACAGGGAGTACGCTTTTCTGTGTCCACACAGTCGCTGATGGTCAAAACAACTCGTTTGAAGTGATACATTTCCATAATGGATTTTGATTAAAGCCGTTCCTGTGTTTCTTGGAGCGCGGATAAGTGGCTGTGATGCCAAATAAGTAGGATCTTGATGAAATAGTGGGACATGTGGTCTGAATGTGGCATAAACAAAGTGAAACGGCTCCTGAAGATGATGAAAGGGCAAGTGGTGTTCAGCAGGCACGTGAGAAGAACACCAAAAACCACTATACTTATTCACGCAAGACAAATTACTGTGTAATTAGGGGTTATGGGATGAGTACTGGTCACAGCGCAAGGCTGGAGAGATACACAACAGGAAACCAATTTCTGGCAGAAACGCTTGGACAAACCTCGTAGTAGTTGAACTAGTAGCAGAGGATGTAAAGAACAAAGCAAAGGAGATGGTGTCTGGGTTTGAAGCATAAGAGAAAATATGCATTTATAGTCAGTAAACTGGACCCCAGAATTTTCAAGGTTTTCAGGGAGAAATTAATCATGATGAAAACCGGCAGGAGAGCCAGAAAAATGATCATCTTGTACCAGGCATGGGAATTGAAGCCACCTACAAGGCTTTTATCGGAAAGAAGAGTTTTGAGCGATTCTGGAAACTGTTTCTAGAGTTGTGGAGCGATTTTGTAATTCATCCTGCCGCGTTTTCTGATCTGGATGGAAGCCTCCCTCTGGTGTACTGAACTTTGTTCTTGTGGTGTTTTACATTCTTACAGACATTTTGCTGATTACCTTCCATTTGGACTTCTGTTATTATCAATCCCCCTTCTGTAAATATTTGGATTTTTTTTAAGAAGGCTCCATTTAGTAGATGTTTTGTATTTATAGACAAAAATGCTTTTTCTACTTTTACAGGTTTTACTAGCTAGCAAACGATTTTTTACTGGCATATAAGAATTATTGTAAATGGAGTTTTCCTGGATGTATCTGCTGGTTTTATGGAAGGCGATGCCTTTTCCACATACTCTCCGTGTTACTGTGTAGAGGAATTCACTCCTGGCAGTTTTGAAGCACTGAAAGCATAAGATTGGCAATAGTTTTTCTCTCCCCCAGGAGTTTTAAAGTGCAGATTTGCTTTGCAGGAAAGGTCTCAAATTAAATTGTATTTAATGCTTGACATTTTTCCTTCTTCTTTTAAAGTTTTTCAGATACCTTGGAGATGGCGGACGATATGGCCATAGATATACCCCATATTTGGTTGTACCTAGCTGAGTTGGTGACCCCCATGTTAAAAGAAGGAGGAATCTCTATGAGAGAACTTATACAGTAAGCAATGCCGTTCTTTTCCAGTGTCGGTCGAGCTGAGCTGTCTACTATGCTATAGTATTTTCACAGCGTGGTTCCCATCAGCAGATAAAAGACAAATAGTGTTAGAGGCTCAGCTTCTCATACGAGTTGATAAAAGGCTTGCTGCACATCATTCAGGACTTGCACTAGACAGAAAGCTGTGGTGGGAAGGGAGCTTGCTGCTCTGTAGTCACCGTTCAGGGGTGCAAGTTTTATCCGTAAATCTACTTCAATCCTGTTTGTTTCAGCTGAGCTAAAAACTACCCCAGTGTTGTACAGTCGGAGTCTGTACAGAGAGCGCACTGAGGCTCTGAGAATTGGATTTGAAGAGAGCAAGGTATCGCGCCGGAGTCTTTGTGTCTCAGAGTGTGATAACTACCACCTGGGCATTGCCTTAAACGGGCACAAAACCTTGCCTGCAAGACTGGAAACTGTTTCCAGGACCAGAGTTTCTGTATTTTCTACGTGTCCTTATATATTTGGGGATTAACTAGAGGCCAACTGTATGGTTCTCTTTTCCTGTAAGTAATGTATTAAGAAAATAATAGCCTTTTCCCCGAAAAGGGTCCTGCTACCCGAATGCAGCGTCCTACAAAAATGAGCGGATTTGACATTACATAAAAATAAAGTCTTTGTAATTAGCCCTGTTGTGGCAAGTGCACCGCATCACTGAAGTCTGCTTTATTGGCAGCGCTAGCTAGACCAAATCCTTTATCCCTGGCAGAAGTTAAAGGTGATTTCCTGCCTCGGTTAGATCACTACCCCTTGCCTTGCATTCCAGGCTTGGAGCGCTGTTTTATGAGGATGAAACCGTCTTCAGACAATTCAAATTATAAGGAAAAATATCTGGTTTTCTTTCATTCTAGAGAATTTAGCAAACCTTTGCTTCCTGTGGGAAGAGCCGGCGTCTTGCTTGCTGAAATCTTGCACCTTCTATGCAAACAAATGGTAAGTGTCCGGGTGTACCGTTCGCAGACAGGAGCTGGATGCAGCGAGTGCACATTTATGCGTGAAGCCTACACGTTTCCCACGTGAAGACATTTAGGGATGGGCCAGCCAGTCCAGATAACCTAGGAAACCTGCCTCTTCACCCCCAGTTTCAAACCAAGCCTTACCGAGGTTCCAAAAAGTGGAGTTAACTCTTTGTTTTTTCTCATCACTTTTCCCTTTTGCAGGTACCTTTGCACCTGGCTTCTTCCAGAAGCTAGAGTGCTGAAATACTGCAAGAGGGACATTCTCAAGGTGTTTCTGGGCTGACCAGAAGCGGCAAGTGCCGGAAATCTTGTGAGAGAGCTGTTCTTGCAGACCGGAGAGGTTCTGAGGGTTCGGATAAGCTTCAGATGGCCTCTCAGACTTCTGGGTGCTTATCCAAACTAAACCTGCCAACTCTTAAGATTCACCCATCACTAGGGGTAGTGACACCTTTTCACCCTGTAACTTCTAGAGCTTTCTTACACATCTCACAGTTGTGTGTCCAAACAGTTTGGTGGTTTCCCTATAATTCTGTCTCCATTTTTTGTCTCCCCCCCCTCCCCCCCCCCCCCCCCCAATCCAGCTAAATACTGCACTTTGGAGAGCATCTATTTTAAACTCTGTAAAATCCCTCCCTTGCCTTTTTTAATTTATTTTTTTTTTTAAAGCATGCATTCAAATAAGGTCGAATGTTCCAGGAGCATGTCAGTCTAGCGGTGCAAATAGTGACTGTTTATTTATTTATTTTAGCCTTATGCTTGTTTGGACAGTTGACAGTTGACTCCCATTTATTTTTCTCTGTTCTTTGAAAGAAAAGCTGCCGTGCTCTGGGAGTTGAAGCACAGGCTTGGGTTTCTGTTTCTGCCACAGCTTTCTAATCTGACCTTGTCCAGGCCAATACTTGGACTCGGGTATTTCAATGTAATATCAGTTATCTAACCCAGATCCTGATGAATCGTAGCAGGAACTATGCGCAATTAGCTCTTAATGATCTGCATTGTAAACTTCAAATTGTAATCCGCTTTGTGAACTAAAAATCAGGCTGTTTTTGTCGGTGCTTAACTTAGGCTACGCAGTGATCTCCCTTGTGCAGGCGCTGCAAGGTAAAGGTTTTTGCAAAGCATTTGGGTGAAAAGAGCTGGTTGTTACTAGTATTTTTATTCTTGTCAGAATTGTATATATGCCATCGTAGGCGGGATACCAAAAGGTCAGCGTGACATTAGAGGATGCAGAAGGTTGAACTGTATGTGCTGCAAACCTTGAGAAAAGCTCCTTTGCAATAAATCCTAGGAATTGAAGGGTGAACTTGGTATTATGTACCTGAATTTGAGGCTTGATCTCTGCACTGAAAACAGCCATGTAAATAATTTCTGAAAGTAGCTTAATTTGCCAGTGCCTTAATGTCAAGGCAGGGTGAGAATGAGGCACAGAGAAAGTTAATGACAGAGTCAGGAGAAGAATCTAAGTCATCTAACTGCCCGCTCTGTGTCACGGCCGTGGGAAACTGCCTTGTTCAGATGTGTCACTTCTCATAGGTAATCTCTGGCTGAAGTCGTTGCAAACCCCGCGTGTCACGTTACGCCTTGTTTATTACCCATCACCGTGGCGTTTGACCACTTGACAAGATGTGTATACCTGTGGCAGGGTTGTGTATATGATTTCTCTTGCACGGGGTTTCCAGACGTTTTCACTTCATTGCTAGGCATCTTGTTTGGTGGCTGAACGGTTCTTTATTTCTCCTGACACAGCTGCACCACTACGGCTTGTGTAAGCTCCCCTGGTTGTCCCTCAAGTCTTTAAAATGAACAAACTTTGTGTTTTAGAGCCATAAGAAAGTGGGAGCCTTATGGAGGGAGACTGGCCTCAGTTGGAAGGACTACTTACCCGAAGGGGAGGATGTACATACCTTTCTCATGGAACAAGTGAGTTCAGAGCAAGCATTTGCTTAATGATTTTGGCACGCTGATTTTTGGTCCCATGTCCCGTTTGTTCATCCTTTTCCAGCCCATTCCTATGTATAGTTGGGATGGGATGTGGGGTGAAGTGTCTCCCTCACCAAGTTGGGGTTAGATTATTTCGGCACCTCCTTTCTGAAACACTGGGAGGACGGGCTTGTCCCCTCCGATCCCAGGCACACATCTCCCGTCAGCTGGCTTCCTCTAGATCTCTTTCTCCAACTGGGGGGAATGAACTCAAGAATGAGTTTTGCAGCAAGGACAGACGATCTGCAGAAGGGCCAGAATAAATGGTAGCAATTACTCACTCATCCCACCTTGCATTATGATCCCGGGGGGTTTCACAACCGAGAGGAGCCAGGACTTGCCATCCAGGACAATATTTCTATTGCCATCCAGGACTTGCCATCCAAGGCAAGAGGGCACCTTGCAGCTCTTGCTGGTGGTGCTCCTAAGGAAGAAGCTGGAGGTCTCCCTTCGGAGCTCCAAGCGATCCACTGCCCTGTTTTAGCACTTAGGAAGTGCTGCACTGCAGGAAATGAAATGGATTACCAAGGCCTGGGGCTTGCTGAGGGGACTGTAGATCCTCTGTCACATTTTGCAATGAATTGGGGCGTTAGCTGCAATTTCTCTGAGCGAATGCCAGCTCTGGTAATTGCATTCCAGCTCCCCGTCGTTTTAGTTGAGCAACATGCACTTTATTTTGTGCACGCTCGTATTGCGCAGGGCTGGAGTTGCTCTGAGATGCCTGGCTGTCTTTGCTGGATAATGTAGTTCCCACGTGTTTGTAAAATGCTTTATAATCTTTGGAACAGAAAAAGTTTATAAATCGTTGTAATGATAACTTGGCAGTTGAAAGGTGCCAGAAAGCAGAATTGAAGTGTAGCTTGCTGCCTCAATTTGGTATAACTCGGCATAGGAAAATATATTTAACTAATTCTCATCATCACCTCTGATGTTGCAGAAGTTGGACTTCACGGAGTCCGACTGTTCCAGTTCCTCAGAAGCACTTTCAGAGAAAGAACTCTCTGCGGAAGAGCTGAACAAGCAGCTAGAAAAACTCATTGTTGAGGACAAGGCGAATGATGAACAAATCTTTGACTGGGTAGAGGTACAAAGACTATTTTCACCCTCCCTGCACACAGTTCGTTAACTGCTTTCGTAAATGTTTTCTCATGTAAAGGAGCATCTCTGCAGGCTCCTCTCCAGGCACTAAGGGAGGCAGCTAGGCACTAAGCTCCTCCCTAGACACTAAGATGATTAGGTCTGTGCAAGCAACACTTCCAAAGAATTAAAATCTAAAATATAATCAGTCAGTTATTTCAAAGTAAGCTTTAGGAAGAAAGAATTTTAGCCGTATTAACATACAACTGTGTAACTACCTTTTAAATACTGTAGACTTTTTGACCCTGAAAACACTGCTTCTGGCTACTTACTACATTTTAGACCGAGTACGCTGCTACATTCTTTCTTCCCAAAACTTGGGATAAAAGCATCTCATTGCTTTTTACGAGGTAACCTACCAAATTCCCCCTGCCCTGCTGCAGAAACATCCTGGGCGGTCACTGAGAGCACGTGTACCTTTCCCAGTGCGTTGGACCAGTCACTGTAAAAGAAAATAAAGAAAAAAGAAAAAACAGAAGCCCTGTCAACCCACTGAACTTTTGCCCTCTATCTCTGGCTGCATCCTTTAAGCTGGATTTTAAGTCTAGTGTCTGAAATGATACTCAGCCTGATTCATTTAGATCTGTGCTTACAGCTAAATCTTGGTCAGCATCATTTCAGTTATTTCTATTGCTGGAGCAGTGTGTTAGAAATGTCGTTTTTCTGCTGCCGTTAGAGAAGTCGGGAGTGGAATGAAAGCAGCACTGAAAATCGGGGGACACCCACAGATCTCTTTGTAGTCTTGGACAAGTTACATACCATTCTCTGAATTTCTTCTACAAAGCAAACAAATCCCCACCCAAGGAGCATGCTGTAAAATTTGGTGAAAAAGCCTAAAACTCTTAGAAAATGCATAAGGGCGTTGTAAAAGCCAAGCGTTGTTGGTTTGGTTTGTTTCTCGGGGCAAGTGACTAGTTGTGGGAGTAGCTAAATGGTGTATCGATCGTATGAGAACTGTTGTTGCATGTTGACCTACCTGAGCTAGTTTCCAGAAGTGAATGGGAAAGCTGAATTTTTGCAGAGGGGCGAACTGGATTTCTACCGCAGCAGCTTTTGCTGAACTTGAACTTGCTGCCAAATTCAGCAGTGGAGTTTGGAAATGGTTGCTCTCATGCAGCGGCATGTTTTTAACTGGTCCATTTACTCTTGATTTCAGGCTAATCTAGATGAAAGCCAGATGAGTTCACCTACATTCCTTAGAGCTTTAATGACAGCAGTTTGTAAAGCAGCTATTATAGGTGAGTAACTTGCAATGTCAACACCATACAAACCAAACGTGCAAAGAATTATTTTACATTTTTCAGGTTTATATCACTTTTCCCTCCCCCGAGGCTGTTTTTTATCACACACTTAAAGACTTTTGCACCGCATTGAATTCTAGTGCTCGAGAGCAGGACGTCTGTTCCCCCTGCGACAGCCAGGCGCTTTGCTGGTTGTAGTGTCCTCGAGGCCCTAGCGTGTCCCAGTGACCTTGCGTGAGCAGACGTTTCGGATGACTCTTGAGTAATGCCAGAGCGTTCATTGATTTTTCTAGTGAAGGTGGAAATGCGCTAGACGTTATTAAGATAATTAGCATTTCCACTCCTGTGTCAGCAAGTACGTGTGGGCGCTCTACCATCGCAGATTGCCACGTGCGAGTTGGAAGCGTGGGTTGCAGAAGAGAAGCCAGCCTGCATCTCTGTCTTGTTAATAGTTTTATGTCCAAAGTTGCAATTTTGGAAAGACAGTTTATGTGGATTACTTGAATGTATGGCAGTCGGCTGGAAATGGAGGAAAGGGTGGGTTCCCAAGTCAGACATGTGAGCCTCAGATCCTCAGGGGAGCTTGAATAAAGCGCTGCAGCCAGAAACATCTGGTCAGTTCACTTTGTTTTCTTTACCTTTACTGCTGGCATCTGGCAAGGCAAAAAATTGCGCTTGTAAAGCAGCCGGTTCTGCTCTTAGCTGTAAGAGTCACACTTGGTGGAGAGAATGGTCTGAACTTCATCTTGCTGCGAGGGGGAAAGACAGCCCAGCTCCTTTCTTCTCCATGAGACCAGAACCCTTCTGATGCCACCTAGTGTTAATGGTGAAATGACACAGGATTTGATTACAAATGTTTCAGGGTTCCCTGATGTGTATCAGGAACATCTTTCTGTTTTACGTTTTGACCTTGCCTCTGTGAGGGTTTTTTTCCTTTTGTTTTCAAAATATCACTTAATTGTGTCGCATGATCTACTTAAAAGCTGCTGAATAATTTATCCATCTTGCTGATGGACTTCTAATGCGTATATTTTATATCTTCCTGATTTCCTATGTCATGTGCAGCTTATGATTCTGTTTCTGCCTTAGTATTTTTAGAAAAAAAAGACACAATTTTCTAAAAACCTTCTATATAAATGAAATTTTAGCCCTAGCCATTGTACGCACTTTGGACATCCAGTTGTCTGTGGAAACACAACAATTTGCACTGCAAAGTAAGGTTGTAATTCTTCTGCGTGTGTCAGCAGGCTGGTTAGGGCCAGGGTCGCTGCAGATACTGGTTGAATTTGGGGAACTGGAGGAACCAAGACTTCCAGAAAAAGCTATTGATCAGAAATACTTCCTGTTGTTTCTCGTCCTCCTTTCTCTCCACGCTGTCCTGTATCTGTGATTTCTATTTGAATAAATAAAGGCGATAAAAGATCCGCCCCTGCTGCCATGTACCAAAGCTGACCCTGTTTTCTTCTCTTCCCTCAGCGGACTCTTCTAGCTTTCGTGTGGACGCTGCTGTTATCAAACAGAGAGTGCCGATCTTACTCAAGTACCTAGACTCAGACACGGAGAAGGAACTACAAGCACTTTATGCACTACAAGCATCAATAGTAAAACTTGATCAGCCTCCTAGTAAGTGTTGCTTCTGTGCTGGGGATTTGAACTCTGACAGCATAAGGAAAGGTTGTTTCTGCGAGAGTAAAGTCTAGTGGTAGGGACTGGAAGAGGATGTGCTTTTCCTTACCTTTGTACTTAGCAGATGAGAGAAAACAGCGTACAGTGGTTTCTGCTTGTCCAGATTCCAGCTTTTAGAGCAGTGCAGGTCCCCAAATGCTTGGCCAGAGGCTGGCTCTTCTCTTGGGTGCTCCTGTAAGCAGCCATGCAGAAGGAAGGACAAACCTCTGTTGATAAAAAGAGAGGGGGGGAGGGGAGGAAGAGCAGTAAAAAATAATCTGTTGAGTCTACAATACCTGGACATGTGAGAGCACCAGGCATTGTAATTGCATTGCTGCACCACAGATGTCTGTGGACTCGGAGGGAATCAAATGAGTTGGACAACTGATGAGTCTTGTCCCAGAGACACTGCAGAAAACTCTTGTTGGAAAAGAGGCAAGGGAGTTGCCCGAGAAGTAGGAATTCCCAGGGAGTATGCAGCACAAAATCAGAGAGTGCCAAAAAACACCCGAGTTGATGGTCCGTAGCTTTAAGGCACCAGTTGTTCGTTATCCCTCCTGCTGAGCCACAAAAAATCGGGTGTTGGAGAGGAGCCAGGCTGCCAGGTTGCACGGTCCAGCGAGAGGAGGACAGGCTGCTGTGGATTCTGTTTGCCGGCCAATCCCTAGATAATACGTTCCCACGGCTGTTTTCCCAGCTTTCCCTTTTCTGCGGAGCATGTGTTATCCGATGGCATCAGAGGGACCTGTTTTCCCTCTCAGCTGTGTGTAACCAGCCAGGAAGCAATAACTCAATAAACAGACCTTCCTTTTACTTGTATCTGCATCTCTTGCATTAAAGGTCACGTTAATCCCCTTATCCGTAACCGTGTCTTTGTCTGCTGCCTTAAACTGCGCAGTACTAACAGCTGTTCTCTCCCGTTATTCCATTATTTCAGATTTGTTGCGGATGTTTTTTGATTGCCTGTATGATGAGGAGGTAATATCAGAGGATGCCTTCTACAAGTGGGAAAGCAGCAAGGACCCAGCGGAGCAGAACGGGAAAGGAGTAGCGCTAAAATCTGTCACAGCATTCTTCACGTGGCTACGGGAGGCCGAAGAGGAGTCAGAGGATAATTAAAACTTAAAATACAGAGGAAAAAAAAAAAAAAGAAACAATTTAAGTATTTTTTTAAAAAGTTTCACGTCTTCGCCAATCACAGTGCAGCAAGGCCAATTCTCGCGCAGACCCCCCCTTCCCCCACACATGCACGAGTGGGAGAGGTAAAAATAGATAAACACAAAGGTGATCATGGAGGAAAAAAGGTACTTGAAAAAAAAAAGTAAACTTCAAACCTGAGGGCGGGAGCACTAAACCAAAATACATGTAATATTTATAGAAAATATTTTCTGTTTTAATCTTTTTTTTTCTTTTCTTTTTAAACAAGGACTCATACTTACAAAAACACAAAGCGAAACAAATCTGTTTAGCAAAAAAAAAAGTTGAAAACTTTTAATTTATTATTTTAAGGACTGCAAATGCCAGTGTAATTTTTAAATTTGCAGTTTCTGTAAACAAATTGTATAATAGAACAAAAGCAGAGAAATAAATTTCCCTCCCCTTCATATGCACCTCAGTTTTGTTTCAAAGCATGATAAATAGACAAAACTTTCAAGGGGGTTGGGGTAAGCTAGATGAGGAAGAGATCAATTTTTTTTTTTTAATTGTCATCAGATTTTCCTGCCTGCCTCTCAGCTTGCTTCAGAAATTTAAAAAGAAAATAGTAATCAAAACGTACATAACCTTGGAACAGAAGGAAATGCATTTGAGAAAACCGCTGCGGACCAGAGTGCTCCGAAAATAACTCATTCAAAACAGTGCTACCCTGGGGAAAAAGTACTAGTGATACTTTCAGAACCTTTAGAGCAACTTTAAGGCTTGTAAATACATAGAACAAATATTTAAAAAAAGAAAAAAAGAAATTGACTCAATACTATTTCTTTTCACTTTCAAAATATAAAGAACAAAATAAAGACAAACATTGCAAGTTTAAAAGAAAGTAAAACGACTTCTCCTTTGACAGCTGCTGAATGTGTGCACCATCTCTGAGCGGTGCTGGCTTCCTTTTCATTGTGTAGATCCTCGGTTCCAAATTGTGTACATATAGTGTGTGTATGTATGTGTGTCTACCAAAAAAAGAGGGGTGAGAGCAATTGTTGTTTAAAAAAAAAAAAGAAAAAGAAAAAAAAAAAGGGGGTTGCTGCTTGGGAGACCTTTTCTGCAGAGAGAACTTAATGGCCGATGAGCAGCTGGCTGGGCTGCTGTACCGTGTAGGTGCGTTTGGTTCCCAGCACATTGCCACGAGGCTGGGAGACGACCTCGGGGCGGTCGGTGCCCGATCCCAGCTCGGTTTTTCCAGCCGTGCGGCCGCGGTGTCTCTCTCGTGTGACTCGGATCAGTGGTGTCGTCCTGGGGACTTGGGACCCTGGTAGCTCCGGAGGTCGCAGCCGCTCGAGCAGAGAACCAACAGCCCTTCACCATGGCTTGTGCATCCGTTGCTGCCCAGCTTCTGCCGCTGCCCTTCACATCTGTCGGTTGCCTTGCTGTGCCTAAGGAACCCAAAGACCCGTACGGGTGAAGACGAAAGCACCCTACACGAGTCAAGAGGTAGAACAAGCGATGCGGTGCTCTTCCCGGCTCTGCCCACCCCGTGACGGTGTCTGAAGTCTGAGTGCAGCCCGGGTACAGATTAACAGTGGTCGCTTTGCAGTGCAGTCGGAGCGCCCGTTTTCTGTGTGCCCAAAGGGACCTCAACCGCGCCCCAGCGCCGCGCAGTCCTCCAAACTGAGCTGCTGCTGAGTACATTAAGTCTCTTGTGTGTCTCTCTTCAACAACCAAAGATGACCTGCTGGCTCTCACTGTGAAAAAGCATCTACTATAATACAGTCTGCAAAGTTTGTGAAGCCCTAAAATGTAGTTTGTGAACTGTGGTCCGTGGACCGCGAGTAACCTGTGGAGCATTTGCTGGTGGTCTGTGCAGCACTAGCTGCTCACATGATGCTGTCTTTTTCTTTCCAGCTGCTAAATCACTTCTTTTTT
>NW_008794443.1:272232-281424 GCF_000699145.1 Aptenodytes forsteri
AAAAAACAAAAAACAACAACCAGGAAAAACAAGAAAAAAAAAAAAAAGGCTACAAATACATTAAATACTTTCCTAATCTTACTTTTACATGTAAACAATTGCTGTACTTGCATAAGGATGTTATTTGATCACCGAGGGGAAGGGAGGAGGGTGCCTGGTTGTGGCTGGAGGGGAGATGTCCACAAGACGCTTTCCCTGTTAACATGTGTTCCACGCCATGAATCTTGAGCTAGAGAATCCATGGCCTAAAACACTAGAGCATTGTTTGGGTTTTTTTTAGTAACAATAAAACACTTTTCTCTGATGTTTTGTTAAAAAAAAAAAAAAAATATTCTCACCCTTAATATATGCATATGTATGTATCTGCTTGTATGACATCCAGCGACTCCTCGTCCTCAGCCGCTTCCTCTCCCGGCCTCACAGTTGGGCCCAGCGGTTTGGCGACAGGCGCTCTCAAGATCTCCGAAAGGGTCATCCGCACAGAAACTCCCCCCCCAGCGGGTCTCAAGGTGTGTTTGTTAAACCTCTGCAGAAGGTCGTGTGGGTGCTCTTCTCGCAAAAGTCATTTCTGAGCCAGAACGTGAGCGGGTACGTGATGGTTTGTAGCAGTTAAATAGTTGAATTAAATGGATGCGAGTTTGTATGTAAATGAGGCCAAATATTTGCCAAGTCAGTGTGTGCACCTGATGAATTTCCTCTCTGAGGATGGGCAGTGTCAGACCCTGCTGGGAATGTGAGCGTGCGACACCGGAGCCGTGCTGTGCAAGGACTGCAATTTATTTATCGATTGCCTTGAATCAGAAAGGAAGAAATTGCTAGAGCCTTTGAACAGCTACGTGGATCAAAGTGTGTCGGGGCGGGGGAATTTATTTGGGGAGCTTGAATCTTTTGGCTGAAAGAGTTGGAAAACCACTGGCTGGAGAGCATGGGAACAGTGAGCATGTGGGTAGAGGAGAGATGAGAAAGTCTCTCCCCTCCTTGTTTGAGCCTTTTAATCTTAAATGTTGCAGGGGGTGAGAAGTTGCCCTGTTAGCGTCCTGCAAATGCCAGGAAGGGAGTTTTCAGAGGTTTTAAGTGTTCGGGTTTTTTTCCAGAATTACCCAAAGGCTCTGGAAAGGTGGGTTTGCAGCATGGCAAGCTTTGCATTTTCTTCAGCTAGATCAGTTAAGCTTCACGTGGAGTGCTGTGAGCAGTTTATGCACGAGACCTTGAGGTCTCCAGCTGTGGGTATGTTACCTCGAGGTTCATCTTCCCACAAATGTCACCACAAGGAGCCTGTCTGGCACCAGTCTTGGACCGAAACTGCTTCCTCTGTTCCCCTCGTGCTGTTTGCCACGTGCCACTTGGTTACCTGCACCCGTACCAAGATGTGGTTTCTTTTCAGTCGCCTTCTAGATCAGCACAGGTTTGCTGGCAGTTGTGGCTCCTCGGGATGCAGCCCGTGGTCCCGGAAGATCTTTGCAACACATCTTCTCCTGAAGGGTATTAAAATACAAAAAACTAAGAGATATATGAAACAGAAAAGGGGATAATTAAAAGAGGTTCCCATGGGAATGTGATTTCTGGGAGCCTCATTTTACATAAGTTAGGAGAGGTGAGTTGTGGTTACTCCTACCTAACATTACAGCAAAGCCTAAGCAGGGAGGACAGCAGATTTCCCCCAAGAATACTAAAGGTTTGGGTGTGTTGGTTTTTTTTTTCTTCCCAGTCTTGGTCCTGTAAGGCCTTTAAACACATATTCTGGGCAGGCTCGTGAACGTGGCAGGGAGTTAATGCAGCTCGGCAGGAAAGAGCTGCGTTAGAAGCCATTTCCACTGCTGGGAGCCCTTCTTGTGCTGAGGCTGTGCGCACTATCAATGGCACAGGTAAGGAGGAGCAGATGCATCGCTTACGTCCCCGTTTATTGCTGAAAATGTCCCCAAACCTGAAGAAGTCAAACAGAAAATTTCCAGGCCAGGTGTCTGCCTAAGGCTGGTTTCTTTCTAGGAAAGCGTTTTCAGAAATGGATCGGCCGTTTCTGTGAACGAGGTCAGGGACTACACCGATACCAGACGTTGCGCTATGTCTGCTTGTGTTAACTTGTTCGGGTCTTAACCTTATTTTCTCAAGAAGCCTCGGGTCCAGGAGCAGACCTTGGTGTGTGGAAAAATCTTTTGCCCGGGATCAGCCCTCCCTGGTGCAGGAGCTGGTAGCCAAAGAGGCCACGTGGCAGGAGAGGGATTCCTCTGCAGAGATGGTTTTTAGTGTGCACAAGGTGGGTTTAAGCCAGTAGTAACTTACACTGGTTGTTGCTGCGTTCCTGCGACCCACAGAGCTTTGGTTGCAATCCCACAGACTGTTTTTTCTGATAAAGGAAAAAAGTCCTGTTAACTCGCTGAGCATCCTGAAAACGTTTAAAACCAATTGCAGATGTCAGCATCTCGTTGGCAAAAGGGTGGCTGTGATTGTTCCTACTGTGTTTTCTCCTAGCGTTGAGTCGTTTTTACAGACGAAGGGACCTGAAGCTGGTTGCCTTGTCAGGAGTGTCCACTGCAGAGCAGAAAAGCTGTTATAACCATGCCCCTGGCACTGCTCACTTCATATGTTTTACAGACGTAAGAGGGTTTAGCTTTGGGGGCGGTAAGCTCAAAATCAGACCCCCCCAAATGCTTTTATGCCCTTAGATCCAACACCTCTACCTTCCCTAAGGACTGCACCAGGGAAATGGCTATAACCAGCCTCGAGGCACTGAACTCCCTTGGCCACAGGTCGGTACATGACGGTGGTGAGATGCTGCGTGGTAGGAGTTTGGTCGGGGCTGCCGTGCGCTACGTGGGGATGAAGCCGTCGGGAGATGTTCAGGCTGGCAAGCGCTCCGCGCTCCCGCTTTACGCAGTTGGTCTGCCAGGGAGAGCTTGGCCTTTCTGCTCTTTGGAAGACGTTGGCCCTCTGCTGCTACCTGATCCCAGGCCAACTGAGCGGCATCTCCAGCCAAGCAGCGTCAGCAGGAGCGTCAGCTCTTCACACGCCACTTTCTTTTAATAAGGTGCCAACCTGGAGGCTTGCACAAGACGCCATGCGCTGACAGAAACTCCAAGCAATGGTGTGATGTGGCCTGGGCAGACACGTGCAAGCTGCAACAACCATAGGATGGAGCCTGGGGATGAGGAGGCTTCAGCCCAGAGGGTCCTGCTTGGCTGCCCGACTCCCAGCCCAGCTCTGTGGATAGATAACCCGCAAGGAGCCGTTGCAGGAAAACCACAGCGATGGGCAAGCAACCGCAGCAAGAGATCAATTAGTTCACTCAGCTTCCAGCAGTGTGACTAAATGCCTGCCGATATCCGAGAAAACTTCACTAGAAGTTGTCTACCCTTGTATTTTCCAAGGGGCTCCGCTTGCCACCTGCAGGTAACCATCATGGAACTGTGGTTTGCTGAAATAACTCCTGCTTATTCCCAATGGTGATCTGTGGAAAGCTTTGGTCACATGGCACCGGTTTCTCTTCCTCGTTTCCAGCTGCTGAATTGCGCTGAAATGGCAACAGAAATAGAACCAGCTCCGGCTCCGTTCAGTACTTTCCAAAGGGGAATTTGTCCAAGTGTGCAGTTGCTGTCCCAGCTGCAGGGATGGTTGTGCTGTGGTTGCAAATTGGAAAGGGGAGAGGGGGCTTGGGGAAGGCAATCGATGCTTTCAGTTAGGAAATCCTTGTGTTACTGAGCAAGCGGAGAGAACGGTAAAGCCTGGCTCTTGCACGCTTGGTTGTCTTGTTGCAGCCCCCTGCAAGGTTTAACGGCAGATATTGTCGTGAAGCAGAGTTTTACTAAGCCCGCAGGGTACAGAGCATTAACGAATGTGGAGCGGAGCACTGTTAAAAGTGTTTTATCACAGCGTTGCAGAGAACAGCTGGAAGGGAGCTGAAAAGATCATCTCTGCGGATGCAGCTGGTACCTTCGGGTCTCACCCGCGAAGGAAAATTGGTCATTTCAGTGTTGCAGAATAAGCTATTCTGAAATAACGCCTGGTGCAAATGCTCTGTGCCGTTGAAGACGGCCCAAAGTGAATAATCTCAGTCCCGGCCACCTCCCGTTTGTGCGCGAGCGAGTTGTGCTGGAAAACCACATACTTCACCAAAAGTGGCTGGCCTGAGATGGGAGCGGGCACTCGACCTCTTCAGTGCTTTGCAGGGTTGCGGCACCATCGCCGCATGAATTTATGGTGACAGGCGCAGCGCGCAGGTCTGTTCTCCTGCCGCACAGCTCTGCTTGGGTGTTTTCATACACCGTGATCATCAAACGCGAGGAATTTCACACAACTTCTCTGCAAAACCGGGGAGTCGAGTGTTTTACCCATCCTCCAAGGAAACACATCTGACTCTTCAGGCCTCCTCCAACATCGCAAGGTGGATATTTTGAGCAGGAGCCTGAGCTGTGGCTGACACATCTCGAAGAAAAGCCAGTTGACAAGATTTCCCATGGAGAGATGAGCGAGCCAGCACTAGAGCTGACCGTACGCTTCAAACAAAAGCCATCGCCAAAAATGCTTTAAATTCCTGCTCAACCCAAAGGTTTTCTGCCTTCCCAGCAAGGCTCACTGGCATGGCGCTGCTCTCTTATGGCTGCAGGACCGGCACGGAGGCCGGAGTCCAGCCAGGCTGCTGCATGCGCCTGGCGTGCTGCTGATTGCAGGGGCGTACAGTGCATGCGCGGCAGCCAAAAATGAGCTTTTTGCGGCTGCAAAAGCATCCCAGCCGGGAGGTGTTACTGACAGTAAGTTATTACCTGCCTGGGCGAGGGGAACGGCCGCTGCGTGCTCCGTGCTGCAGCCCGCTACTAACCGATTTTAATCTGAAACGGTGTTTGGCTCGGAGAGCAAAGGAATTTAGCAAATTCCTGCTGCCAGATGTTAGCTGCGGGGATATGCGGCCTTGGGAGAGGTGTGTTGTCCCAGCGTGAAACGCCGAGCTGGTGGACTTCAACTTCTCCTTGGCTTAGAGGAGCTGTCATTTCCATTTGCCTGCTTTGGGTAAAATAAATCACTACTGTAATGCCAAAAGTGCTACAGAAAAAAACCCACAACTTCCAGCTGCTGGTCTCCCAGTGATGATGGCATCTGCCTCGTTAGCAATAAGGATCTATTTCAAATTAGAGTGTCTCTAGAAAAGTAGCAGCCTGTGGAAGCTGCTTAGTCCACAACATTTTCCTGCTCCAAATTTCTGTCAGCTCCAGTGGCATTTCTGTCATATATTTGCTCCAGAATGGAGCAAACTTTGGTAAATTTAAGCATATTTTTATTCATTTGCTAGGAACTGATATAAAAATGGGTGCTCTGATGAACAGAATACCCCCTGGAAAAGGGGAAATGGTTTGAAAAGATAAACCTAACTGGATTAGCCTTAAGGGTAGCTGTTAGAGGGGCAGCAACAGGGATCAGCTGGGAGGTGGTGTAGGGCGACACTGGGAAAAGTACGGAGAAAAAATTATTAGGAAGCTGATAAAGAATGAAGAGATCAAAGGTGAAGTCTGGAAGGCCACAAAGTGGCAGGGAATATGTATTTTTGAGTTGAAACCAAAAATGGAGTGATTTTTGCACTGAATTACAGGAAATACGGAGCTGACACTAGGACTCTGCCACTGAAAAGGGTAAGTATGAATTGGAAGAGAATTGTAAGTTTTTCTGGTGATCATTGGACATGCGTCTTTGGTAAAGTGAACCAGCAACTAAGTGGAAAATTGTGGTTAAAGGACGTCACCTCATCTCTTCTAAAAGTCCATATTTCTACTGGAGATGTAAAGGGGAAAAAAAAATCCAGAAGTAAAAAGCAGCTCAAGTATAAAGACAAGAATTGCATGTGGGACCGTGGGAAGGGTGACGCCGCTGCGTAACAGGTAAGTGCTTCGTCACTTAATACTTCCATGTGCTGCAGGCGAAAGGCCCCTGGGAGTTTGTGTGTGGCTCTACAAGTGGGAAGTGATTATGGATGTGAGAGACCCTCATTAATTAAATGTTTTGATTCTGTGATGGTTATGGGATAGTTATACTCTGCAGCACTCCCTGTGCAAATCCACCGGGTCAAGCTGAAAACAGCAGCAACTGTCCCCTCAACGGCCAAGCACGCCTCGGGCTGAACGGAAACTTCAAGGCAGAAGAGCAAGGGTCCTGCTCGAGCGATCCCATCAAACCAAAATAACTCCCTTGGGACACACGTTCAGGGATAAACAGATCTAAAGGTAAGAAGCAGTAGACACATGCTACCCAATTTAAGTTTGATGATGGCTTCTTGGGGAATATTAGTTTTTCAAAGCATGAGAAGCTGAAGAGGCAGCAGCAGAATGTGAAGCTTTAGGGATGAAAGAGCAAGGCAACGGGAAGGAGCTGCCCAGCCTGCTGGCGATTAGACACGGGACGAAATGGAAAAAGGATCAAACTCTCCCTCAGCCAGGCAGACTGTGGGCCAAAAACGTATAAAAGTCTCTATCAAAACAAACGCAAAAGTTGAGTTAAAAATGGAAAAGGAAAAAAATCACCAAAAACTTGGGGTGACGACACCAGAGGCAAGGCCTAAATATAATCAGAGCTGAAGTTCGGAGCTGCAGGCCAATATTAAAACAGAATTTAGCAACAAAGACGCTGTGTTCGCTTAGCCAGCGGGGTCAAGAACATTATCGGCAGAAGCTGATGTCAACGTATAAGGTGCACAAAGGTAATAATAATCTTGTGTTTTGTACCATATGTGGCAGGTAGCTGTTAAGCAACACAGGGGCAGTGCTTATTAAATAAAACAGCATTGACTTTAAGTAAAAAATGTGGCAAAATGGGGAAAATACGAGTTGGTGTAGGGTAAGAAAGTTAACAGAGGGGCTTGTGACCCTTGGAATGGAGTTTCCGTGACCAGATGTATTTAAAACAGAAGCACAACAGGTTTCTTGTTTCTAACAGAAGAACAAGAACACGTGGCATTGCTCTAGGTACGGGGTGGAAACGGTAAATCTCTTGACATGCAAATTTTACAGCTACTCCTTGGGAACAGCAGCAATATGTCTAAATGATCCGGTTTAAACTGCAAGCTGCACTGTACAGTCAAATCCCAAAGCTGTAGGCAAATTTGTAAAAGCTCTAAGGGCTGCAGAAAGATGTAATCAAATTGAATGATTTTAGGGGGGGAAGAAATCCACGAATCAGTCAGAATCCTACTAGGGCATGGCACCTGGGAGGGCAGGAAAGGCATTGAAAGTGTTTAGTACTTAGTCATTAAAAGTATTTTATGATGATGGTAGTGCTCTACACAATCACGGTTCGACTTTGACAGCAGCCCACCGCTGAAGTGAGACTCCCCGACGATTAATTTCCCTGTCCTGCACTGTCCCCTTCCTCCTGTGCATCCTCACTCCAAGGTGGCTCCTGTCACACGCTGCGTGCAGTACTGAGGGAACAGGGAGGGGGACACAGATGACACGAGCCAAAAAACGGGGCGGAGGGGAGAGGAGGTTGAGCAGTGGGTTTTGATCCCACTGCGGGATGAAGCTGCCTACCCCAGGCATGGTATTTTTGCAAGAGCCCACCCTGGTCAGGCAGGCGTGTGGCTGTTAAGGAATGTGCAGGGCCCGCAGCTCCCCTCTGGGGTGGATTTCGAGATAAAAAACAGGGAAGAAGACAACAAAAGCTTTTCTCCTCCTCTGCTTGCATCTCAGTGTAGCTCTGTAGCTCAGCCAAGGCAGGTGCTGGGGTTTTGCACAAAGGCTTGCAGTGAGCAAGGGGAGGGCAGCTGGGGTGATTTCATCTTTTCCTTCTTGGTGTCTTAAAAGCTGGCAGTAAAGGAGCACATTCCCTCTCGCTCCCCTCTCCTCCACCTTCCAATTCCTCCCCTCCTGCCAGAGAGGCACCGCAAGGGGGGAAAGGCCAAAGAACACATTTTTCTGCAGCTGCACAGTCGTCATTTCGCACTCACAAGCAAGACAGGAATGTTTAGCAAAGTGGAGCCATCTGGCTAAGGCACTTCCAGGGCTGTTCGGCGCAGGAGACAAAGGACTGTACGAAAGCAAAGCATCACAGAGATAACCTGGAGTGGAGAAGACGACACTGAGCAAGGCCAGGCCTTGGTCACAGCAGCTTGGCTTTGCAAGGCAATGTTCTCGGGTGTAGTACGCTGTTGCAGCAGCCACCTAAAGGGGAAAAAAAAAGTTGGAAAAAGCTTAGACAAGAAACAGTCATGGCACTATTGCAGAAACAAGACATCTCCACCGTGCTTTGAATGGTTTAAGTGCTTCTAAAAAGTGCTCACAGAGGGGCTTCCCATCCACAGGAGGGATAAAAGGTACCGTGGTGCCCAAATAAATGCATTAGTGCCCGTATAGTCTTCAAATCATAAAAACACAGATGGAGAAAGAGAGGCTGGCAGCACACGAGTAAGGATTATGTGCAGAAAACAAAGATGAGAAGCTGCCTGGGCAAGAGACTTACAGATGGAAAGTTCTGCAGCGTACGTGGAGATAGCTTGTAGAAAGCATACGTAGAGCAGAAAAGAGAATAAGAATAGGTAGGGAAGGGAACTGAGGAGTTGTACCTTGAACTCAAGTGAAAGGAAAGTAGAGGGATTTGGGGGAAGAAAAAAAAAAACCCCACCTACAGGCCTCGCCAAAAAAATAAACAAACTTAGCACAAGAGCCTAGCAAGAGGTACATGGAAAGAACTTTTTATTACCTCTCAGCATACTCTGCACAGACCTGAAATAACCATAATGGTGAAAATACCAGTGTGGGTCATGCCTCTGCTCTGCCTTGCAATGATAATCCTCACCTTGGTCAGCTGAGGCACAGGTAAAGCAGCTGCCTGAAACAGAGCAAAGTGAAGGAACACCAGGAAAGGGATCCTTCCTGCAAGTGAGGACTCCTTAGCATGTTTTGACAGAAAATTTCTAGCTTGCAGCCAAATCTCAGCGGTGGAACTAGTGTAATTGAGGCAGGCAGTAAATTACACAGCTAATGAGAATGACGGGGGGTAAAGAGTAACAGGCTGAGGCACAGCGAAGGCAGGCACTGGAAGAATCACAAACGGCGGGAGGAGGACGAAGCAAGAGGCTGGAGCAAAGATGCGACGCCGCAACGCTCCAGAACTGGAACGCCCGGGTACGCCCGGTTCTGACAGGGGCGCGGAAGCCGCCCTGCGGCCCCTGACCGGCGGGGCTGAGGTGACGGCCCGCGGGCGGCGGCGGCTCTC
>NW_008794443.1:282567-304047 GCF_000699145.1 Aptenodytes forsteri
CTGGCGAGGTGCGGGCCCCCGGCCTCTCGTCGTCTCTCACAAAGGAGGTGCGGGCGTCAAAAACGCCTCTCCCGCCCCGCTGACACCTGGTAAACAACACCGGGTGTGCCGCGGGTCGCGGGGGGAAGGTCAGCGGCAGGAGGGGCCGATGGGGGTGCGACACAATAAATAATCGCTATTTATAAACTTGGGAAGTGCCTTAGCTTCTGCGGTAGCCTTTCCGCGTTTTGGTTGCTTGGTTGTGTTTTTTCCCCTCCACAAACTCACTTCATCAGAGGCCAGAGAAGTGCCGCCACTCGAGGAAAACCTCTGTCCGAGACTTCAGTGTGGCTCTGCTTCCAAAAAGAAGCTCTTAATCCCTCTCGGTGCTGCTGGAGATGGATACAGGCCTAAGCGTGAGACTACTAGGCACTTCTGAGTTCCTCCCCGAGACCCTGTGGTGGTCAGAGCCTGGTTAAAGAATGTTAATTACCTTCCTCTCCTTACTGCACGTGCTTCTCCATAGAGAAGGCTATTACATTCCAGTCTGGAATGGGACTGTTCCAGAGAGGCTTCCATTCTGGGTTCGTTATCCTTATTGCCACTCTGGACTGTGGTTTTTCCGTTAAAACCTTGCAAAGACTTAAGGAGAGAAGGAGCAGCGTACCAAAATCTTAGCTGATGTAAACTGGTGTAGCTCTTGCCAGGCCAGAGGGGCTCCACCAGCTTACGGTGCCTGAGGACAGCTCCAGACCAGAGACGCTGTTCAGAATAAATCCTTCCCGCCTGTATTCTAACTGTTTTCACAGTCACCGGTGTCTGCAAATCACGGGGGACTGCTCAGCCTGTGCTGCAGGAGAAGAAAACTTAGCTAATGTCGGGTTGTGGGTGTGTTCGCTCCTTTTAAAGTGTAGCAGAGACTGACAGTTTGCTCATATCTGTGGTATTTCACAGGTTACTCTTTTCAGGAGTCTTACTTGGCCACTGAATTATTTCTGGGTTAACAAGCGTGTCACTTCTCAGTTCTTATCAGGCCTTTTGAATAATAGTTGCACTCTGATTTCCAAGCATGTGACTGTTTGTTTGTTTGTTTTTACCATAAATAGTATTTTTAGCATCTTCAAGAAATAGTTGGCTAACAATCTTTGGCAAGCAGCTATCTTACTGAGGCGGGAAAGGTCCAGAAGTACTCATGTTTATAAACAATGTCACACTATTAAGCTCCTCCATGTGAGGACAGTGTGCACAGGGGGAATGAGAGGAGAGGAAGGTATCGCTGACGAGTTCAGTTAGAGAATGGAGGTGTTTTGATGGACTGGGCAGGAGAGCACTTGCCTTCCTCAGGAGGGACTTAAAAAGATTGGTGGACAGAGTGGGAAGTCCTTGGAAATGAGGAATGGGTAGGGGAAAAAAAATATACACAATTTCTGTTGGGGGGGAGAACTTGGTGTATATGCCTTGAAAACATCTACTGGCTTTTGCAGCCTTTCTCTCCTTTACCTGCATGTGCCTACTAATTAATTAGCTCTTCAATGCATTGTGCACTTTCCTCAGGTAGTAGTTGCTTGAATTATTTTTGTTTTCAGAATATCTTTTTCTTTTGTGTTTTCCCTTTCAATAGAAACTGATGTGTGAATCTTTTGTCAGAGTTTTGTTACAAGTGACCCAGGGTGCTCTGAGGATTTTAACTTCCATGAGAGAGAATAAAAGAAGTTTTACATTGATGGACTCTAATATGAGGCGTGAGTAGATTTTATATAGACTGCAAGGAAATCATAGCTTTTCTAGAGTACAAAACTATACATAATAATAGTAAGTGATGGCTGAATAAGTAATAGTTCGGGAGGAGGGTTTGCATAGTGGTTTTAAATTTAATCCATCTAAGCAAGAAGGATGTTGCCTATAAAAGGTTCTTACCCTGGTATGTAGTGTTACCGGCCTAAATTTTCATTCAAGTGTCAGTGGCTTGTCAAAATTCATAATGTTGGATACTGGAATTAAGATATTTCATCCAAGGCTATGAAACTTTCAGCAGTGGATTTTCATGTTGGAGTAGTTTTAAGTTTGTGACCTAAACCTGTTCTAAACTTAAAGCTGAACCCTGTGTGCTCTAATACAGGCAATTTCATTCCTTAGCTGCTTGTGTCAGTGGCAGCACATGGAGAATCTGGATCAAGGACCATGCTAGCCAAAAATTATTCAAAAACTGTTGTCCCACAGAGATTGTCACTGTCACAATCCTGAGCATCAGCGCGGAGAGGGATTATTTTTAGACAGCTATGCAAGCAGAAATTCTGCTTCATATTAGTCCATTAGCTGAAGTTTTTGCGAGTTTCTAGGTATGATGGTGGCATAATTTAAGTTGCACGCTACCTGGCTTTGGCTGTGTGTTTGGGGATGTGAAGAAGAACTCCTGGGTATAGGAAAAGAAGATAATCCAAGCCACGGAAATGATCTGCTGTTACTGTCTTCTGCATAGGTCAAAGACTGATTGAGAAATAATCTGAAACCTATAGTGGTTTTTATATTGAGCTGGCATTCTTGGTGGTTAAGAATAGCGGAGGTGAGGCCTGTGTTGTTACTTGGTATTTTAATAAACATCTGTTGAGATTGAGCTGACTTTGAATTCCGGTATTATATCCTAGGGGAGACAAGGTGCTGAGCTGAGTCCCAGGTGGGGAGGCAGAGCATCAATCTCACTGTAGTAATGTGCCTTTTTTTTTTTTTTTGCGGTGAAAGCAGCATCCGCGTGTGCAGAAGGGCAGTATTTAATCTTTGCTTTGCTCTGTAAAAGTCAACAGGATAGGCAAGGTGTAGGTCAGGTTGCATTCGTGGCTTTTAGAGTCACGGGTCCAAATTCAATGCTACCCTGAAATGAAAATGTATCTTTAGACTTAGAGAAACTCTCCTTTGGGTCTCCGTGTGTAGGAATGCGTGTGTTTAGATACTAGAAACATGAAAGATTATCACTGTGCTTCCCTGAACCCTAACGTACTTGGGATTTGTTGTTCCCTCCTTAACACTGTATAGGGAAGGAGTGGATGGAAATAGAAACTGTAACACTAGTCAAGCCAAAGAATTTCTTGCCTGGCAAGTGGTGAGCTATTGGATCTTTACTATTCTTCTTTAATTGAAACAAGATGGTTTATAATGCTTGTAGCAGCTTGGGGCTCAGATAGCCTGTAACAGATCTCTCGGAGACTCAACCGCAAGAGAGTTGCAAATGCAGCCCTTGTAGCTTGATCAGGAGGAGGCACGCGATTGAAAAGTCCGCTTAACTAGGACACCTCCCAGGAAATCGATGCAGCGTGGTGTCCGTAAGGATCGGGACGAAGTTAGCACAAAACTTGTTGAATGGCAACAGAAGTGATGGGAATGCCAGTTGTGAAGTAATGCTCAGCCAGATGTGAAACGGGAGTGAATTTCCGAGCAGGTTGCCAAATAAGGATTAGAAGCGGGGACTAACTCGTATTGTGTATTCAGTAAGGTATTTTACTCCTCTGCATGTTTTTAGGCTGTTTTAAATGACTAAATACTACTGGTCTGACTTAATCAAGACAACAGGCAGCTCGGTGAACTGCAAAAACAAAAGGGAGATCAGTAAATGCTAGAACATCTTTGTGAAGCAGGCTGTGGCAGGCAGTCAGCTGAGAACTTTTAACAGATACATTTTGTAAAACAAATTTGTATCAAAGATGTTGCTGGATGATATATTCTGTGACGTTATAGATATTGGGGGTTTCGATAAGGTATATTCTACCTGAACTGGATTTTTAGGGAAGAGCTTTGAGGATTTCAGAGGGCCAGAAGTCTTTAAAAAGTTGGCCAACTTGCGATTTAGAAGGTAATATTTTGGCATGTTTGGTTTGGATTTCTATTTTTGCTTTGTGAAAATATTAACGTTTCCTGTGCTTTTTTCTGCAGCTTCTGAGATGTTTAAATGCTCTTCTGCTCAATTTAGCTTTAGAAACTAGTAGATAATTCCATGATAATCAATAGCCTGTTCTTGAAATCCAGTTACTTTGCTTTTTGAGCCTTTCTGATAATAGTCAGTCATTCTTGCTTGTGTCGCTTGTAAGGTTGGCGGGTTTGTATCCCTTGACACCCTGGCTTCAAATCTGGAAGAACATAACTTTTTTCTAGCCCTTTTTGACCTGATTTCTGGACCCGCGTAGCGTGCCATATACCAAGTCATGTCTAAGAGCACATCAATCACCGGTATACGTGTCGTGTAACAGTAAGTGGACACCCTTAACGGCACAGGATTGGATATGCTTTCTCAGTTTTCCATTGCATATTTGTTTTCAGTCCGCTCAGCCTGTGCACCCAACCCCGAGTCCTTGTGACTTGGTATTTCCACCAGCCTGACAGTTGGCTTGCCACATTCGAGACCTGATTTTTATCCTGAAATATTTTCCCTCGAATGAGATTGAAGTCTGAGATAAGCTGGAAAATCTTATGGCCAGCAGAAATTCAAGGAGTCAGCCAAACTACGTCTCAAATTAACTTTTTTTTTTAACGTTCTTTTGTCTGTTACATTGGTGGGGGGACTCCACTCTTCTGAAATATTATCCAAAATGTGTTTGTCTCACCTGAAGCCTCCCCCCCTTTTTTTTTTCCCTAACGATGTGCTGATAGCTCAGGAGGAAATTGCTACAGTTTTTCATAATAGTTCATGGAAAGCCACCTGTACCTTTGACTGGATCTTCCATTAGTGGCCACTCCCTGAGCTGGGAGACTGGACACTATCGACCATTCCTGCTCATCTAGAAATCCAGAAAGTTGGGGGCTTTTGTCACTTACCAGCTCCTTGCTGGATTACCAGCTTTGAAATGACTAGTTCATGATAGCTGGGGAACCTGTGAACCTGCAGTTCAAATGACCCATGGGAAAATGAGTGTGAGTAGCTATGTGAGGAGTTGTTATCTGTACTTTCAAGCAACTTTTTGAAAAGATTGGTATCCTGATGTTTGTTTCATTGCTGATGTGATTATTTTTTTTCTGACAGTTGATCAGATTTAAGCGTACATGAGAGTTACCAACAACCACCTTGAAAACCTGCATCCTCAATTGATGGCCTTTTCCCACTTTCTAATCACAGTGTTTGTTTCTTTGACATTTGTGTAAATGCAAAATACAGTTATTATTTTCCAATTGTTTTTTATTAAGAGTGATGCTTGTAATAGTAGCTGTGGTACACGTTTAAAGATGTCTTAGTTTCCCATACATGAAATAGGGTGTCCAGGTAACAGTTGGTTTGGGTGACTTGATTTTTCCATTAGATAAATCTACCGTTTTATTTGGAGGGGGGAATGAGAGTTTTCCTGCATTGCTGTTGCAAAACCTTCTAGTCTTTTGCTTTATCTTTTTGAGAAAGTAAATTCAGGCCTGTTTGTAGTTGACATTTCACACCCAGTCCCGAAAACTGCTTTTGATCCCTCTGTGCAAAGAAATAGGCGCTAAGCAAGAGCAGTCCTTGAGCTGTGATGCTTTCACATGGTGGTGCTTGTGACTTTGCCCCTTGAGAATATCGGTGCTTTGAAGTCAATAGGAGATTATCCTCCTGCCCCTTTGATTCCCTTGGCCTTTTGAGCAGAAGATGATCCACACATGGAAATGCAGAGGGAATCAACAAGCTCCTGTTTGGGTCACTCTGAATTTCGGCTGGATGACATTATTTGCATGTATTGCAGGCACTGAAGTTATGAATTGCGCTGTGTTGAGTTTCACTCTTGAGAGCAAAAAGACTCGAGTAGTTTATAATGTGATCTAAACAAAAGGTTTTTTTCAGAACTTGGGGAATTTTAAGTCAAAATTGGGAGTACTATGTTTTCATGCGTGTGACGTGCAGGTCACACAGTTTGAAAAAAAATAAAACCCAGGACCAGGGCAGCCACAGTGCATGCTTGTATGTGTGTGTTAGTAATCCCAGGGAAAGCGTCTTTTGTAGCCCCCAACCAATTTCCCTGAGGATGGATCTGTAATTGGTTATTTTAGGACTCACTTCAAAATACCCCTGGAGGTATTTAAAAGACGAGTAGATGAGGCACTTAGGGACATGGTTTAGTGGGCGTGGTGGTGTTGGGTCGATGGTTGGACTTGATGATCTTAGAGGTCTTTTCCAACCTCAATGATTCTATGATTCTATGAAATGCTGGCATTTTCTTAAAGGGCTTCAGGCTATGCTTGCTAGAAAAAACATTTGATACTGAGCTGAAGCCTGGTGAAAATTTTCATTTATCCTCTCACTTTCCGCACTTCAGGGAGGAAGGTCCCTTAAAATAGGCCAAAAAAAAAAAAATGTGCTGGGCTATAGTTCGTATGTTCTAGTTGGCTGTTAGTACTTTTTTTCCCATCCTGAAATTTCGTAAGAAAGCTTCGTTCATCTCATTTATTTTGTTTTTGGCATGTAGTGTGTTTTGATTTTTCTGTTTTGTCTCAGAAGAAAACATCTGGCGCTGTTACACTCATTTGTTTTTACTGGTACTGAGACAGGACTATTTCACTGTCATTTTTCAGAATGACTGTTCGGTGTCAAAGGAGAAGTCGTAGATGTTGCAGAAGTGGATAGACTGCCTTTAGCTGTTAGAAGCGCTGCGTTTTGAAGATGGCCAGCTAGATGAATGTCTTTTAGAGCACCTCCTGTGGAAGTGCTGCCAAGTGATGTGTCTAGTTCTCCTGAAATGAAAGTCTCTCTGTCGGTTGTGCCGTAGGTGTGTGCACCTGACGTGACACTGCACCCACCTGCAGCAGCAGTGGAATTAGTTTATTAATTTACCGGTTTATTATTTGGGGAGGAGATCTTGTAGGTATGATGATGTAGCCTCTTGCAGCACCAGCCTTGTGAACCGTCGTATCTTAACGTACATTCCCCTCAGCTCTTCTTTCACTGCCGCTGGTTTCTGAATGGAAACTACTTACACAGCTTGGAGGTTTAACAAAAGTGCTCCGTGCAGATGAGCTGGGTTTGGTTTGCCTGGGAAAATAACTGAGGTAGAGAAAATCCCTCTGATCGGTTAGGAGTCCCCACTGCCGAGTAATAAGAGGACTGTATTTTTGGGCAAGAATGCGGAGTAATTGAGGTGGTATTGATGTGGTACGGAGCATCCACCCCTGCAATGGAGAATGCAGTGCAAAGTGCTGAAACTGTGGTGAAAGTCATCTTGAAAACAGTGCCAGGAGTGATGTTAGGTCTCCGTTCAAGAGGAAGACACTCAGGCTGGGGAAATACCTATTAAAAGTGAAAATTTATGGTAAGTGCCTGCCTTCTCATCTGAGCAAAAGAAAACATCCAGAATAGGTAGAAATCGGGAGCATTTGTCTCTTTCTCTGTAAGGAAGGGAAGAGGGCAGTCTGGAGCTTGACCTTTGGATGGAATGGGGGAGAATGGGTCCAGCCTTGGTTTGCTAGAGGTGAGGCTTTGCTTTTGAGGTTTTTAAAGGGGGTGCTGAGAAGAGGAGGTGAATGAGCAAGTAAACCCTCTGTTTTGCGATGGAAATAGTGGAGCACCTCCCCTTAGGAGAGGCTGATGCAGGCGGATGGGCAACAGGTAAGAAAGGCTGTAGAAGTGTAATGGTAGCGAGGGGTGAGACTTGATGAGGGTTAAACTAAGCTTAACCCATTCGGTACCCATGACGGTGCATGTGTTTGGAGGAGAGTTTTCTAAAGCTTTAGGTTTTTTGTAGAAGGTACGGAGACTGCTGTTTTGATGTTTATTTTCTTGTTCAAGGACTCATTCATTTCTATAAATTGCATGGGGTTTATTTTGGGAGGGGCATAGTTTGGGTCCCCAGCGTATGTATTTTCTAAGAGATTCAATGGTTTAATGCCTTAGGCTGAGAGAAGCTGGATCAATGCGTCAGCTCCTGCTTTTACCCAAAGTGAATGACTTACTGGTTACCTCAACGCCTTACGTTAGGCACAGTGCAATGTCTGCTTTTCATTAACGCTTTCTGTTAAAGAGCCTCTTTATTCTTTCAGATATGTTTTAATGGAGCAGGCTGCAGGGCTGGCTTATACCTTTACCATTTGTGCTACATCCATAGCACTCAAGTTTGCATACGTGTTTTAGCATCTTTGTTGAATGCAAGTGTTGATTGTCAGTTATGTTAGTCATAAGCTGTAAGTCATTTATTCTTCTTTTCTTTTTAATCTTTAGTTTGTTAGATACATGGACGTAGATGTTTTTGTTTTGTTAATTTTCACACCACATCTTTTCTGTACTTTAGGTTGACTCCTCACTGCACTGTGAAAACCATTAGGAAAAAGTCCTTGGGGTTAAAACCTGGGGCTCCACAGTGTTACCTGCACTTGGGGCTAGAAATTAATTTAAATGGCGACTGATCTGTCTGAAGCTGAACCCGTGCATCATAAGGCGCTTCCACTCTTAACGGGAGCTCAGCTGATCCACACGGACAAGTTAAGTGAGGTAGGGGCTGGCCCACTCTCCAAGCTTGCCCTTGGATCAGTCCTTGACTTCCAGTCCTGCTGAAGGTTACTCGGTACTCTTTCTCCCCTGCTTGTAGGAAACTCGATTGGGAGTCTAATAAACCCTGTAGGCACTTTCCTTCCCCTTCTCTGCTTTCTCTGAGATGTTGTATTTGTCAAAATCCTTGAATGCTCATCTCATTTAATTTGGAATTGAAAAGAAATTATTTCTTTTATAACTGTAAAATGTGAAACTATCCTCTCCTAGTATGCTTCAAAGAAGCTGGTTTGAGAGTTACTATCTTTTAAAATTCTGAAAAATCCAAATGTAACTAGAACATTTCTACATATGCTGCTTTTTGATTTACTTTAATCCCATTTCAAAAACTTTCTGGTTCTTTCCAGTATCTGTACTGATTTTTGTATACTTTTTATAGAAAGTTGAAGACGACACGATGCCGATCCGTCGCTCGGTGAATTCTTCTTCCCGGGAAACTCCTCCCAAAAGCAAATCTGCTGATGGTGAAGAGGTCAAAGCAGGTACGGTAATAGTTCTATAGTGGATTGTTAATGTATATCCAAACATAAGCTTGTGTTCTGAAACTCCTGGAAAAACCTTACTGCCGTGATTAAAATACTACTAATGCTTAGCTTCTTTTCACAGGCTTTTCCTGGATTATTGGGAAGTTGTATTTTGCAGCTACTCTTTTCAGTCTGAACCCATTTGTTTTGTCCTTCATACCCCGTGGCAAAGCCCTGATGCTCCAGACAGGAAAATATAACTAAATATAGTCCCTTTTAAGCTTGCACATTCTTTAGAATAAAGGTAGAAATTGTGAAGTTTCAGTAGTGTCAGAAGATGGCTTGAGATCGAAAGGTGGAGTTAATGAGTGGAAAAACAAAGTATTTAATTTTTTTTCTTTCTTTCTTTTCCTGAACAAAAGGATTTTACCACAATGTGTCATAAAATCTAGTCCAATATTAATGTGTCTGGTCTTAGCAGCTTCCCCTCAGTTTCTCAGAATGTGTCATTTCAGTATCGTATTCAGTTAGTTTCACTGACTTTGTCCTCTTTGGTGTCACAAATAAATAAATTACATACGAAACTAACTATTAATACACTGCATATTTTAAATGCATGATGCCTCCATGGGAAAACTATGCACAGGAACGTAGCAGGAGTGCTTAAGCTCCTTCTCAGAGACAGAGAACATGTCTACATGTTCTAGAGCAGTCGCGGTAGACAGCTCTTTATCCAAAAAGTGGGTAATGGCAGTTTATATGCATCTTACCTAGCAGGCAGCCCGGTCTCTAAGCTATTCTCAGCTAAATATGCTGGAGTTAATTTGCTTGGTAAGTTCATTTCTGACTAGATTTAATCCTACTGATAGACAAGTGCTTCTGCAAATGCATGTGCAGTCTAAAGCTTTGCCAAGCCTGGAAAAATGTGATTGAATGGTTAAAATCCTTCAGGTGCCACAGCGTGCGGAAACAGCGGTGTTTGAAGACAAGTTGGTCGTAAACAAAGCTGCTTGTATGTATCTATCCAAATTTCTTGTAGAGGTGCATGTTTTTGCACCTTTCTGAGTTAAAAACACACAAACCTCAACCTAGGGGAAAATCTTAGTGTTTCATGGTACTGATTTCCTCCTCCCTTCCCCACCCAGGCCTCTCTGATGAGGGTTGATTGCAACAGTAACTTCTGGAGTTAAGAGAAGACTGGGGGAATTAGTTCATTGTGAAAATGCTACATGATGATGTTTGAAGTTATTCTGGCATTTGATGGCTGATTGCACCTTACTGAAGCTCTTTTCAGTAGTTCTGTTCACTTCTTAAGTTACATTCAAATCATCTGTTTAAATTAGAGAAAAGAAATTGTCTGGTGGGAAATAATTTTTGGGGGTGTGTTCTTAAGCTTTTTTTTTTCCTCTGCCTTCCTGAAGAATAGAGGCTAGTTTCAGGCAGTAACTTGATGCGTTTTCACATGTTAGATGCAGAAGTCACCTCTGAGGAATCTGCCTCTGTTGGAGAAGAACAAGAGAATGAAACCCTGCCTGCTGCATCCAGTGAAGCAGAACAGCCAAAGGAACCTGAGAATGAAGGGAAGGGGGAAGCAAAGTCCTCAGAAGAAACCAAAAAGGAGTAAGGCTTGCTTAGTGCTGAATTCAGGGGTTTGGGTAGGATTCTGAAGAAAGTCAGGTTTTCTAATCGAAACACCAAAATGGTCTTTAAATTATTTTCAATGTCAGATGTTCTGGGCTTTGTTGTTGTTCTGCTTGTTGGCTTGTTTTACAGTGTCTTTTGTCTTACTATTGCTTTGTATTTTTCCTAAGCGAGAAGGATCAGTCTAAGGAAAAGGAGAAGAAGGTGAAAAAGACCATTCCTGCATGGGCTACTCTTTCTGCTAGCCAGCTAGCTAGAGCACAGAAGCAAACTCAGATGGCTGCCACCTCACGTCCCAAAATGGATGCTATTTTAACTGAGGCCATCAGGGTAAGCAGGAGACAAATGTTTCTTTTGTTTATCTGTCGCAAAGCAGAATAATTTGTGCACCTAAAATCCGCAGTTTCAGCTTGCTGATGGTACGGATGATAGTGCTGTCTGTTAGCAGGAAACTTACGGTGTAAGACATGTATGCTTCTGCCTGAGAGCCCATGGAGCTGAAATGTGAGTCCATGATGATGATGGAGGCCCTGTAGCTGATTTCCTTGTTTAGAATTTGTTTCCCTCCATAATTACATTATTAGAAACAGCTAGGATGACATAACCTGGTTGATTGCTGTCATCATTTCACTTGGTGTGCCTTCTAGCCATATTTAACTTGATTAACCTTGATTAATCCATCTGTTTGATACGTGCTTGTTTTCAGTGTTAACTTATTCTAATTCAGGACAGAGGGAAATACTGTAAACTAGCATTCCAAAGTGATGTTGGAATTACCAATTACAGTTGGTTTACTGTATCCCTCCTGGTTGTAAGAAGAGACCTGTGCTGTTGTAGTTGGATGAGGCTGGTGGAGTCCAGGCCTCCTGTGAAGGCAACGTGCGTGAACCAAGCCTCAAGGGGAGAGCAGCAGCACAACTGATGACAGCAATCATGAGCAACATCACTAGTAGACTAGTTTACTAATGTCAATCCTCTAACTTTAAAAAAAAAAAAAAAAAAAGCGAACATGTTCTGCCTAATCATGAGCAACATCACACTAGTAGACGTTTACTAATGTCAATCCTCTAACTTTAAAAAAAAAAAAAAAAATTGCCAACTTGTTCTGTGATTACTCTGTCTGACATTAGTAAAATGACTTACCAGTTGCAGTTGATTGGTTTGCCAAGAGGTGACTGTATTTCGTAGTAGCATTTGCCAACTTGTTCTGACTTAATGATTACTCTGTCTGACATTAGTAAAATGACTTACCAGTTGCGCAGCATTGGTTTGCCAAGAGGTGACTGTATTTCGTAGTAGCATGTAGTGTTTATGCCATGACTTGTAAGTGCTTCAGAATACGGGAGCAGTTGATATGCGCTTACTGTACTGCTTTTGTGTTGTCTGCCCTTCAGCCACGCTGAAGGGGAAAGTTAAGTATTTTGTTAGTCATATTTTATACTCTTGAGTCATTGTGGGGAAAAGGCCAGCCCTGGCACCCTGCGCCGATGTGCTGGCCTGCATGCATCAGTTCAATCTGTGTTTTTCCAGACCCACAGCAAGATAATTGCAGTGCAGGTGGTTTCTGCTAACTTTTTGCTTCTGTTTCAGGCGTGCTTTCAAAAGAGTGGTGCATCGGTCGTTGCAATACGTAAATACATCATCCACAAATACCCTTCCCTGGAGCTTGAGAGGAGAGGCTATCTGCTAAAGCAAGCATTGAAAAGGGAGCTGGAGAGAGGAATCATTAGACAGGTAAGGGTTGCTTTGCGGAGCAGCACTGGAGGTGGTGTTACTCAATTACATAGGAGTTTCTTAAACTGCGTTAGCAGGTGTCTGGGGTGGTCATGTTCTCCCTCGTGGAGGTTAATTAACCTCTGTCTCCACTTTGTTAGACACTGACAGGATTTCAGCATTGTTCTGTCAATCAGATACTTTGCATGGTTGTCTTTTGTGCAATTTATGACCGTTTCTTGGTGTTGTGTAATATAGCATTGCAGCAGCATGTGTCTTCAAACTGAGTCTAACAACCTCACTTCTGCAGCAGCATGTTTCTTTTAACACTGTAATTTATGCCTGTGATATCTGTTAGGGTCTCCTGGTCGGGACAGCAGAGCATGTTATTAATGTCTGGCTGTGGTTTCTGATCTTAGTGACATGTCAGTGGGTTCAAATCAGGCCTCTGCCATAACAGCCCATCGCCAGGGTGGCAGTGCATTCAAAATCTGCGTAATGATGTCACTTAGTCTCTTTCAGGTTCTTACTATTCTGAGTTACTTTGTTAAAGACTGAAATGAACTTTCTTTCGAACTAGGTGAAAGGAAAGGGAGCTTCTGGGAGCTTTGTGGTGGTGCCTAATGCAGGAAAAACTGTTCCAAAAGCCAGAGACAGAAAGGTAAGATGGATCATTTTAAACAACACTCTGAAAAATCTTGCACTGAAAGACATGTATCTTACGAAATGCAGCCTAACCCCAACCCAAACAGTATTCTCCTCCTTGCTGTACTTTTCCTCCCCAAGTACAGTAATTAAAACACCCATTCCACTAAAATCAGAATCAGAAAGCTAGTATGAGAAATTTAAAATGAAGTAGAGTAATCAAAATCTTAGTTTTAAAATGTTTACATTAAACCCCTAGGCTTTGGTTCAGAGGCAGAAAACTGAATAACCATGAAGCTCCTCTTCTGTCTTTACCTGGTAGAGAGAGATGCCTCTCAGGTATTGTAAGAGAGCTTTATGCTACTGCTGTTTCTGTTATATCTGTTGCATGGATAAATGGAAGACTTCAGTCTTCAGGACTGTCAGATGAACATTTTTCCATCAGCTGTGAGGGCAGAGGGAGGAAGAAGAAAATATCCTAAGGCTTCTGGAAGAAAGCTGCTAATGTTGAGTGTATATTGTTCTGAGGTAGTAAAATGTGATGTGGGTTTTTTTGAGCCTAGTCCTCACAATTAGTCATGGTTCCAGCACCTCTGTTCTCCGCTCCCTGCTGCGCTGAGTGTATGAAACACATTTCTAACACCACAGTTACAAAATGCTTAGATGGGTTTGCCGATCCCCTTGCATCTTAGACGGGTGAACCCAGAAGAGAGTATTGTAACGCCTTGGTGCTTATCTCTTGGCTACTGGGGAGACCAAAAGTCCCAAAACTGAAGGAAACAGTGACACACTTGTTACTAGGGCACTGAAGTAAACTAATTGCAGTGAACTTCTTTTTAAATAGAGCTCACTGGCTCCACGAGAAGTTTGAGCAAGGCACCTGATAACTGCCAAGGCATCACTTTTCTTGTCGGCAGCATATCGGTGTCTTTGTTCCTAGTTACTTTCTCTGTGTTGCAGCAAAACAAATAGTTTGCTTTTGTTTTCGGTGAATTCAGCTAGCAGTCGAGCAGCTGTCTGGGTGAGCAGCACCCTCACCTGTTTGACTGTTTGCAAAGCTGCTGTTCAGCATCAAAATCATTAAACTTCAGCACATTTCCCCACTGTCTTTTCTGTATAAAGAACAGACTGGTTTTTTCCTGATCCTCCCCTCCTCGTGGTAACAAAGGGATGGAGGAAAATTCAGAAGGGAGCATTGGCTTCAATCAAGACTTCATTCTGTCATCTGAAAAAAAAGGCACTCCTGTTTAGCTGTTCATTTTTGGGAAGATTTGACCTGTGTAAACAGGCCTTGCCTTTGGTTTTTGTGTTTCATGTTAGCGTGAATCATTTTCACCTGTCTCATTGAAGGGTAGCAGAGGAAAATGTCTATAGAAAGAGGAAGGAAACCATTAAAAATACAGATATTGTTAAATACTCAACAATTTATATTTGTAAAACTTTCCTAAGCCTCCTATGAAAATTCCAGCCAAATTTGCTCGATTTTGCTTAAACTGCTAAGCTTTTAAAATTGCTAATGTAAAGAACTGCCTTACAGAACTTGATTTTCCAGATCTGTGGCCAGTGTCAGGAGCACTTCTCCCCACCTGTGCATTGCTGGTTCAGAAAACTCAGAGTTTTAGGCCCCACTGATGCGTAAAAGTATGTGTATTTCAGAAAAGCACTTCCGCTTCGACTGCAGAGCAACAAGTCAAGCTGGAAGATATCCTGCCGCTGGCTTTCACCCGCCTTTGTGAGCCGAAGGAAGCTTCTTACAGCCTGATCAAGAAATATGTGTCTCAGTATTACCCCAAACTCAAAGTAGATATAAGGTAGGTGCAGGAGTACGCTTTTGCAAGCAGAGCTGCAGAGGAGCAGTGAAACGCAGCCTTCCTCTGGCTTTGCCTCACTTCACGGTGATTCAATTCAGTATTTCAGCAGGCAGCAGACAGGTGGTGCTCTGCGTTGTAGAGCCTGCAGGAAAGCTTGAGGAAAAGCTGTGCCTTTTTCTGCATCCCTCCACACCCAATCTTTGTTCCTGACGCCGACATCAGCATTGCTCTACGCACCTCCACCCTTAACCAAAACCAGACCCCTTTAGCTGCGTGGATGTGAAGGCCTCTCCTTGGGATCTTGTCCCACTTGGTTCTGGATGCTTTAGCTGGCACACGCTTACAGTAATCTTTAAGTTTGCCCATACGGAGCGGGTCAAGGCTTGGGGAAGAAGCAAATCTAGGAAAACCCTGTGGGTCACCTCTTCCAGGGGCTTGTACTCAGTCCCTGGTTTGTCTGTGAGCTGACTGACTCATTGCCCACCGAGTCCAAATGTGCTTTTCAAAATGAGTAAATCCTTCCAAGTGAAGCTTGTCTGTTTTTGGATACGCAGTGACACCAAGAAAGCGTTGCAGTTGAATTTCCGCTAACGTACATTGTTCTTCTCATGTAATCAGCACTTGCTGACAGATCTCCATTTAAAATGTCTGTATGTAGGCAGATACCACTTGTAAGTACTGCTCTGCTCACACTCTGTATAAAGCGTTGTTTCTCTGTTTGTTTTTTAAGCTGTCAGTGTGTGTCAGTAAAGCTTTATCCTCCTGTATTTCAGACCCCAGCTGTTGAAGAATGCCCTGCAGAGAGCTGTAGAGAAGGGCCAGTTAGAGCAGATCACAGGGAAGGGAGCGTCTGGGACATTCCAGGTCAGAGCCAGAGTTCATCTTGTTTTGTTGACTGTACTGACCACAAGCCTTGGATATAAGTTAACGCGCCCTTTCCCCCCCCAGTTTCACTGGGTACGCCTTTCTTTAGCAGCCTGTCATATTCAGGAGTTGTCAAACTATGAAGCAGTAGGACTCTTATTCTCCTCTTGGTCTACATTTCTGGAGCAGACCCCCCTGCCTTCCTTGCTTAGCGTGCTCCACACGCTGCTTCAGCTCTGACTCACTAGCACAGTAGGGGAGATGGTGGGGTAAGCTTTCCTTTCCATCACTAATTGTAAGTGCAGTAGGTACCCCATATGTCTGCAACGTCTTTTTCTCATGTCTATGCCACAGAAGTCTCTTGGCTACATTTGGTCTGTGGGATGGAGGAAGATCTGATTGAATTGCTTCCCTGAGTGATAGGCCCTTAGATTGCCACATCCTTGCAGTGTACTTGGGGACTAGGACAATGTGTTACCGATAAAAAGCACTCCAGGCCAGTTGACTGAATAGGCCTGTCCTCCCAATTAAAGCTGGGAGAGCAGCGTTCCCTGTGCGGTGTTTTAATATAAAACGTATCTGTGCTAATGCAGGAGCGCCGACCCACCTGGTGCAGAGGAGCTTGTCCTGACCTGGTTTGGGAGAATTTTGTCTTGATGCTTTTCTCTTCCTCCTTGGAAAATAGCTGAAGAAATCAGGGGAGAAGCCCCTGCTGGGTGGGACTCTGATGGAAGACGCCATCCTGTCTGCTATTGCGGCCATGAACGAACCGAAGACCTGCTCCACCACAGCGCTGAAGAAGTATATCCTGGAAAACCACCCAGGGACCAACTCCAACTTCCAGGGTAAAGTACCGATCTGTGTACCGCTTCTCTTCCACATGCTGAGAGAGTCCTGCAGCTGCAGATGTGTCTGTGCAGCACCTTTAAACTATTCGGTTGAGCTTGCTGGGGAACTGACAGCTGCTCAGCTCTTTGTGCTGCAGAGATGCTCAGTGTTTTTAATTCCCATTAGTTCCTTTCAAGCCCGACAAAGGCTAGTTTCTGAGACATAATGGATGTTTCTCTTGTCTATAGCATGTTCCCAGAAAGGGGGAAGAGTATTCAAGTACTTTATTGTTCTTAAATCACCAAGTTGATTTAATCTGTCTCTCTGTATTTTGAAAGGCTACAGCTTGGCATAAATGCAGTTCCTAGTTGCTTTTTATTTAGAGAAGTTGCATAGTCTAACTTTTAAAAAAAATAACAAGCACCCCTCTTACCGATTTGTTTGAGGTCCTTCTTTGGCTCTGATTTTAAAAGGTCAAGCAAGTGAGGAGAGAAACTAATCCTGTTGTATTTGGGAAGGCATTTGGCATGCCTTTGTTCGCAGAAATGACACTAATGTCTGTTTTGACTTTTGCATTAGCAGAAGCAATACTAACAGAGACTTTAAAGCAGATCTTCTAATGGCTTATTTGCATTATTTGGTCTGAGCCCCAGTGCAGTAGTTTAACCGAGGCTGGAGGTCATTTGAAGCAGGATGAGCTCGCAGCAGTCTCTACTAGAGTCAAACCTAAAAGTAGATCAGTTTGTTATTGTGGTGTCACACTGCTGGTGCCATTCCTCAGGACACGGGGCCAGAGAGGAGATTGCTGATCCCACACTCTTCACCTGGAGCTGAAGCACGGCATCAGCACGGCTGTTTGATGCAGGGCTTACCAACACATGGACGAGCGCAGGTTCCCTCGCAGCAGCGTGGGCTAAAGAAGTTGCCTGAGGCCTTCTGCCAATTAGAGACTGATGTCAAGTGTGACTTCTTAATCTTGGGGCAGGGAAGAGAGTTCCCGGGCTTACTAAGCCCTTGCACCATTTTTTTTCAGGACCACTGGAAACTGCCCTGGTCCTTTGCTTTTAACGAGCCTCCAGTGCTTGTCAGTCTTGCAAGTCGGATAAGGAAATTTCAGCTTGCAATCTGTTGTTTTCTTTCTCCTTCCATTACATAAAAGGAATTTTTATGATCTCTGCTCTGTTTTAAGAGCAACCGGAGGAAGATCTGGTGAGATGTAGAAGCAGGCGGGCACGCGCTGCAGACCCAGTGCTCTGCACTCCTCCCCATTTTATACCTCATACTTATAACTGGATTTGACTGGAGTCAAATCCTTTACGTGCTGCTATTGATCTCTGGTACCCAGAGTAAAAACAGCCTTATGTTTTATGTGTTGCTCCTGTTTATAGAAGTGTGGGGGTTTTAAAGAGTTCTTGAACGATGACAATCCTAAGGTTGCAACACTAGTAATTTAATGGCTACAGTCAACTCAATTAGCTGTGCAAGCTCTTCCAGTGCCATTCAAAGTAAAACATTCCAGCAGAGGTAGCCTGTAAGCTGGTGAAGGTGCGGCGCTGTCCCAAATGATTCTCTTGCTGTGCAGTATCAGTTCTTGATAAAAGCCCATTTCAGGAGTGTTGACTAAGTGGTTGGAGTGAATACCTCTGCGTTAATCATACAGAACGGATTCAGATGACGGTTCAGCCAGCGTGTTTCTTTGGATTGTTCTCTTTCTATTCCTCGGGTGAATCTCTTTGGAATGTGCTTGAGGGCAGGCCTTACTTTTCCCTTGGTTTGGAGGGAGCTAAATATGTAAATGGTCCCTCTAACTCAAGCTGAAAATGGTTTTGAACTGACTAAACAACTTCAGCCCTTTGCCAGGGACAAATATCCCCTGTACTTAAGCAGTTTCGGTTACAATTCTTACACAGTGCACAATGGAGCAGAAGACTGGAATCAAAAGTGCAATTGTCATATTTCTAGAACAAATATTTTCCTTTTAAAAAATAACAAAAACAAACCCAAAAGCAAAAAAACCCACAGAACGGGGAAAGATGCACCACATACGAAATTTAGAACAGGAGGAGGGCAAAAACAGGGTAAAGACTTGTTTTAAAAAATGCTTTGGAGAACAGGCCGAAGAAAGCTGAGACTTGGATTAAATTTGGACAGAAGTAGTTAGATGGCGCTGTTGAATGCATTTATAAAGGAGGATCCCTTGATCGTGACATCAAAAACCTGCACTGTCCTTGACTTCTTCCTTTGGAGAATTTATAACCACACTTGCTAAGTGTTCAGGAACAAACACTTGTATCTTGTATCTTCCTCCTGAAAATTAACTGCAAGAGGATTTCCCTTGAAATAAGACATACTAAAACTTTTAAATGCAGTGATCTAGCTGGGTCTTACACACAGCAGCTGCTCTTTGCTGAGTGCAGAAAGGAGCATGCGGTGATGTCTTCACGAGTCTCGGGTCTCCAGTGCTGTTTCATTCCTCTGCAGGTGTCCTGGGCAAAGGAGACTTCATCCTGACTCTCCAGCTCTGATTTCAGAGGGCACTGCAGAGAGCAGTAAGGTTAGACAAGTGGATAAAGATAGTAACGCAACCTTTCTCTGATTCCCCCCCCCCCACAGTGCATCTACTGAAGAGAACCCTGCAGAAATGTGAGAAGAATGGCTGGATGGAGCAAATTTCCGGAAAGGGCTTCAGTGGAACCTTTCAGCTTTGCTTCCCTTATTATCCTAGGTAAAGAGCTTGGCTGTAAAACGATGTTCAAGATAAGTGTCGCATAGGTCAGTCCGATAGCAGTGCTGAAGTTCATAGGCCGACCTCCTATTTACAGGGAAGTTTGTGGAGGGTTTAATAACAGATGAACCACAACGTTGTCACCCTTACTCTAGATAATGACATTACTTGCGTGTCTGACTGTGAGTGGACATAAAGCTGACTTCATTAGCAAGGGAAGCTTATAAGGGCAATAAAAATATTGGGCTCAATATTCTCAGATACTCTGTCATGATGCTTTTTTTGCAGGATGGGGGGGCTATTTAAGTGTTCCCATGCTAAAACAAACTCACGTGAGCAGGTAGAGTGTGGTGGTGTTCTTAATGCAGGGATGCTCGTAAGGAGTAGGACCCAGCTGTTTGCCTTTCTTAATGCTGATATGGAGGAGAGGTGGGAGGAGGGAAGATGACCTAGATTAGCTTCTGTGAGACGAAAACAGCCTTTCTTCTCCTGCTGTGAGCGTATATTGTGCTGGGCCACGTGGAGCCCAGGGATGGTGACTTAGTGTCCCGCAAAGAGCCAAATGGCAATGTAGTCATTGAAGTCTCTGCTTCCCACCTTCTTTTATTGCATGCATACAAAGTCCTCAGTGGCTTCAGCCTGCGTTCGGAGTCACCGAAGCCTGATCTTGTCCCTTTGTTGTCTGCCTTCCTGTGTTTGCAGAGAAGGAGCAATGAGGAGAGAAGCAGAGAAAGGGCAGCTTAGGGCTGGGGCATTCCTGATGACTTACAGTCTGCCATTGCAGAGACTAAATAACGTTGGTTTCAGGTAGCGGCAGACACGGAAGTCTTGGGGGTATTTCTGGATTAGGCTCTCGAAGCTGTAACCTTACAGGAGGATGGGCAGCAGTGCCTGATGAAAGCCAGGGTTACCCAAGGCCTGCTGACCCTGGAGTCGTATCCTTAGAAGTAAGTCACGCTCTGACAAGAACCCTCTTGTAGCCCAGATGTGCTCTACCCAGAGAAGCAGCAGGATGAGGACTCTGAGGAATCTGATGAGGAAGAAGAGGAGGAATCTGAGGAGGAAGAAGAATCTGAAGAGGAAGAGTCTGAGGAGGAAGAGCCACCACCAAAGAAGAGGTATGGTAGCATGGGAGATGAATGGGCTCCTTCGGATGAAATAAAAGTGACTGTCACAGCTGTAGAGCACACAGGTTTGTCTCTTGGTGTGGTTATTTACCCACAAGGCTGTTGCTCAGAGGTGTTGGAAGAAGAAGTTTCTAATTATGCCTTGCTCCAGAGATAATGATCTCCCCCATTCCATAATTTGCGGCTTACCTCTTTTTTCCTCCAGATGAGAAGAGAGCCTGTATTTATTCTTCGTATTGCCTTTAGTCTCCTAAAGTTGCCTGTTGTGCTTTACAGAGGTGTGATGTTTCACATGGGACTTTTTGTATTTATTAAGTGTTTCCTTAGGAAAACTTTCCCCTACAGTATTATTTGCAGTTCTGTAGCCAGATATGAAACCTGCCTTACTCAGAATGTGGATTTAAGAGAAGTGTTGTTCGTTAAGTAATAAAATTCCATTTAGAGAGGAGAGAGAGCGCTTAGGTCTCTTAATTGTTCTGACAATTGACTTTGATTCATTGTCGTTATTTGTATGTTTATATGCCTAACAAAGGAGTTCGAAACCTCGCTGGCAGAGCACTGTGGGGATTGAGAAGTGCGTAGCGTGGCAAGATCCACCAGAGGAGTCCTCGCTCCTTGGGATTTAGCTAATGAAATGTACACTGCATAAAGGAACATCCGTGGTAGAGAACAAGGATGCCAAGATCTGCTTCGTTTATGCAAACTGACGACAGCAGCTCTGTTCTGGGTAGCATTTGCGCCTCCACTGAGATCTTGTGCTGTCTCCCTCTCTCTGACAGGATGCAGAAGAGACCGCCTCCAAAATCACGGAGCAGGGCCCCTCCGATGAAGCGAAGAGAGTCCAAACCCAAGCCAAGAAAAACCCCCGCAGCCCGCCGGGGGAAAGCAAAGCCCCCTCCCAAGGTTAAAACCCCTGCTAAGAAAGCCAAACCAGCAGCCCCAGCCATCAAGAAACCCTCTGGTGGCAGCTCTTCCAAGAAACCAGCAGCCAGCGGGAGGAAGGAAGTGAAACCCTCCGCCAAGGGCAAATCCACCATGAGGAAATCTCTCCGGGCAAAAAAGTAAAATTTTTCCACTGTCAGGGAATCCCATGGTCAAATCCACAATCTTGTTTTATAAGTCAACGTGCATTTGTATTTTAGTTCTGATGCTTAAACACTTCTTTAATTTTTTTTTTTTTTTTTTTTTAATTTTTTTT
>NW_008794443.1:304103-307260 GCF_000699145.1 Aptenodytes forsteri
TTTTTTTTTTTCTTGAATGATGGGGAAAAAGCTGAAAACTAAATCAAACCAACCCGAGCATTTGTTAGATCTCAATGCTGTGCCTCGTGCCTGCCCCTCCCCTGGAACAAGTCATCTTTAGTTTCTGCAATAATTTTAGGACTTTTCTAGGACATATATAATCTGTACATTTTACGGTGTTCCTCTTGGGTTTGGGGGGGAGGGTTGGCTTTTAAAAATTCTTCAGAGAAGATCTTTATATCTTTAGACAGCAGGAACAGGATGATTGGGGGAATGTGATTCTTAATGAGAAGGTACAACGGCAGGAGAGTCCTCCCTAGATCCCCTGCATGACGAGGTCCTTAACGCTTCTGTGAAGAAGCAGTGTATATACGGCACTTGCACTGTCCTGGAGGCGCTTCTTTCTGCTCGGCCGTTAGAGCGACAGGCTGAGGAGACGGCGCGTTTGGCTCCTTCAGACCAGCAAGGTTGGTTTGGCGGTGAGTCAGATCTTCAGTAAACGGAGGCTGCAGCGTCTGCTGATCGTCTGATGCCAGAGGGGCTCCAAAAGGGGTAGTTCTCGGTTAGGCGGGTGATTTGAATTAGTGTTTCCATGCCACATCTGTTACCTTAAAACCAAAATATATAAAAGTCTTCTTGAATCCAACTTTCAAATGTTTTTAAAAGATGAAGAGCCTGAGTTTTGTCACCTCTTGTTTACCCTTTTTTAAAGAAAAGTTGGAGAGCTATACAATTGCTAATGTAGAGATGTTGATAAGTGAAGAACATGCAGTTTGCTAAAATAAAATGAAACTAAATTCCAGGCCCGCTTTGTGTGTCCTTTCTCTTCCTCGCCACAGCTTTCTCCTCCTGGAAATCTAGAGAGGAGCAAATTACAGTCACCGTGGATTGCTGCAGAGGCAAATCTTTGTAAAAGTACGTTGCCAGTGTGAAAGAGTGGGGCTATTTTAGCCTGAGCCCCTGCCAAGCTCTGTAGTTGGACGGACTTGTGACCTTTTCCTTCCCCATTTTCTCTGGAGACAAAGGTGAGCAAGAAGAAAGCTCTGTTTGAACCTCTTGCTGCCCCTCTTTCCCTCCGCCCCCGGTCAGTGGCCAGCGGGGACGAAAAAGACCAGCTGAAATCTTCCCCCTTCTGCCCTGCTCGGCAGAGCAGCGCCTGCGTTCCGAACACGCTCCACCACGTCTCCACCTCTCCCTTGGACAGGGCAACGCCAGTGACTCGAATGTGACCTGACAGTCTGTTTAACGCGCTTTTGGAAAGAGCTTTGCACGTACAGTGCCGAGAGGAGTGGAAGTACCTCTGAAATAAAATGCAAAAAAGGAGAAAATAGCCTCATTGAATTGATTCTTTTCAGTTGCCATCCCAGTGTGCTACCTCTAACAACTGGGAGTTTAAAAAATTCTTCCAGAAAAGCCCTAAATTGTTCCCAGCCCTGTGACGAGGGTGCGAACAGCAGGTTTAGCAAAAATCACAGCTGATAGGAAAGTTGGGAGAGTGAAAGCCCTGATCAAAGAGTAATCCACAGGGATGTAAAGCAATTAGAAACATTAGTTAATGGCTCTTTCCTAGGGCTACTTGTACCGAAACTGGGTTTTGTCAGCATTTTCCTCCAGGCCGGTGCTACGGTGAGCCAAATTTGAGTAACAGCTTCTCTCATCCATAGGATATTTATGGGGACGAGGAGTCCTCGCCCAGCTGCGGGGCGTTTTGCGACCTCCTCCTTCCCAATAACGTTCCCACACCAACAACCCCGTGGATATTTGTTAAAACACTGGTCTGGGTAACACCGATTTTTCCGCACGTGAGCACGGCTTAATTTTGCTGCGGGGCACCTTGAATTAGAGCGCCGTGCTAAACACAGCCATTAACTAGAATTAAGAGCTTCGGTAAAAAAACAGCCATTAACTCCCTTGGTCATCACCAAACTCTTTTTGGTTGTGGCTTTTATTGCTAATTAAGGTGTTTTCTGCACACCGAGCCAAAAAAAAAAAAATCCTCGCCTCCCGGGAGCGGCAACCGGGATTGAATGGGAACGTCTCCAGCCCGCAGCAGCGTTGCCAGCGGAGCAAGCGGCAGCTCCGCCACGCGTTCGGGAAGGTTCGTACCATCTCTGCCCGCTCGCTCTTCTCCAGTCTCCGCTTCCTGGCCAGACTGGGCTCCGTTATGTTATTTCTTCAGCCCCATCTGTCCCGGGGTTGTTTTTTTTTCTTCTTTCCGCCGTTTCTACGCTATCGACTCTCCCGGCAGGCTCTGCCGGGGCATCTCACGGCGCGTCGAAGCAGCCGGCGCTGGCGGCAGCCCAAGGTTTGAACGCCGCTCTTGGGACCCTTTTCCTCGCGCCCTCGGGAGCGCCGGGGTGCGAGATGGGGATTTTCGGATGCACCTCCGAGGGGTTAGACCCCCACCTCCTCCCCAAAGTGTTGCTTTCCCTTTCCAGGAGCCCAGCGCATCCCTGGGGCTGGGGGCAGCTTTTGCTTCGGCCCCGTGGATGTGGCCAGCTGGAGGATTTTGGGGACCCGAGGCTCTGGGTTTGCATGGCCGCCTTGCAGCGCGGGCAGAGGCCATCCCTCTTCATTTTTTTTCTGGTGAAAGCAGATAGCGGTGGGCAAAACTCCCCGGGGAATTCAGAAATTGGGGTGAAAAGGGTCTGAGCATCGGGGCAGGGGGGTGACGAGCGAGCGAACGTGTGTGCATCAGGGTTAGAAATCGCTTCTCCGCTGGGCATGCCGTAGGAGAGAGAAAAAAAAAAAAAAAAGAAAAAAAAAAAGATAAAAGAAATCAGTGGCAGCAGGAAATGAGAGTTTGCCGCCTGCCCCGTGCCCGGCGTGGGCTCGGGCTCGCCTGGGCCTGGCTGGCGGCGAGGGCCTGACGCCCACGGGTCGAGCATCCCTGCGCCGCGGCGGGAGCTGCCGGAGGAGCCACCCCGGGGGAAGGACAACAACCGGCGAAGGCCGAGAGACCGAGTGGGGGAATTTTTCGCCTGCGTTTCTCCGGAGCCATCCGAGCGAGCTGCCCGTGAGCCGGGGGGGAGTGGGCCCAGCGGGATGGGGGTCCCTGGGGATGCGTGGTGTCTGGGTGTCTCACCACACACACACACAAATTTGGGGGGCAGCATCCCTCCTCTGGGGACCTCCAGGGTGGCCGGTGGGCTGGGGG
>NW_008794443.1:307331-308906 GCF_000699145.1 Aptenodytes forsteri
GGGAGACCCCCCAAATTGTGCCAGAAAAGAGAGGAGCAGCCCTAAGCTTGCAAAGGGGATGGGGACACTATAGGGACCCCCCCACCCCATTAGGATGCGCTTGGAGCAGCCGGACCCCCCCCTTCCTATGTGTTTGCACCCAGGCGGCTGCAGCGTGGCCTCGGTGACACGAGTTGCGCCGGTCTCAGCCCGGCCGAGGGCTGCGGAGGGCGAAACCCCTTTGGGTGGCTGGAGAGGGGCCAGGCGCACCCCTCGGTGGGTGCTCTGGCCGAAAAAGCACCCCCAAACCTGCTGTTCCCGTCGTTGGTGTTTTGGGGATCGCCCCTGAAGGACAGCCGTGGGGGTCTCGGTGCTGCGTGGCCGGCAGGGAGTGGGACGGAGCACTGGGGGGGGCAGGATGGGGGAACCCCAAAATCTCGCTGGGGTTTGGGGTGTGGGACTGCATGCACCTCGCTTGGGGTCCGGATTGTGTGCTCGGGGCGTGGGGACCGCTTGCATCTTGCTGGGGATCAGGACGTGGGGGCGCTTGGGTTTCATTTGGGGCTGAGATGTGGGGACCGCATGCATCGCATTTGGGGTCCGGATTTGGGGACCCTCACATCACGCTCGGGGTCAGGACGTGGGGACTACCTGCATCCTGCTCGGGGCGGGGACGTGGGACCCTCGCGTGGTGCTTGGGGGCAGGACACGGGGACCCTTGCATCGTGCTTGGAGTCAGGATGCTGGGACCCTTGAACGGGGGTCGGGACACGGGGACCTTCGCATTGGGGTCGGGGTCAGGCTGTGGAGACCCTTGCATGGCACTTGGGGTCACAGGGGGACCCTTGCATGGGGGCTGTGACATGGGGACCCTTGCAGGATGCTCAGGGTGGGGACGTGGGGACCTTTGCATTGGGTTTGGGATGCAGGGACCTTCGCGTCGGGACTGGGGGACCATACTCTTTTATTGGGGTCGGTATGGAGGGACCCCTGCTTCGGGGCCAGCACTTGGGGACATCTGCACTGGGGTCAGGACTTGGGGACCACCGTACGGGGACCTCCCCGGGGCTCAGCGGGCTGGAAACGGGGGACGGTGGGGGCAGGTTGTGTCTGTCCCCTTCCTCCTCGCAGGGACCGTCACCAGGGGCCAGGTCCGGGCTCCCCGCCACCCTGGGTGGCTCCGAATAATTCGGATGCGGCACCGGAGCCGCTTAACCCCATCCTGATCCAGCCTTCGCCCCGAAACCTGGCTGCCATGAGGAAGAAGCCGGCCAACGGGAGGGGGCCGGATCCTGCGGCCCCCCAGCAGCGAGCCCGGGGCATCGCCAAGCCGGCGGAGGTGATTTACCCCCAAGGGGGGACCCCGAGATGAGGTTTGGGTGCGGGTGCATCCCTGTGACCCCCCAAACCATCATCTCAGGGTGGTCCGTTTGCCCCAGGGGGGGCAACTGCAGCATCATGGGGGGATTGTTGCTGACACGGGTGGGTTTTTGCCCCCCCCAGTACGTGGGCTCCTTTGCGGTGGAGGACTTGGACTTGCGGCAGCAAGCGGGGCGGCTGGAGGAGCAGAAAAAAAAAGGGGGGGCTGGGGGGGCT
>NW_008794443.1:309594-310246 GCF_000699145.1 Aptenodytes forsteri
CCCAAACCCCCCCCCCCCAAATAAAATACCATTATTATCATTTTTAATATTTGCATGCAGCTTCTTTTGCCTCCCCCAGGTCCAGACCCTGCACCTCTTGCTCTGCCGCTCCTTCCAGCTCTGCTACCTCCTGGCGCACCCCGAGGAGCAGGCGGGCGAGGGGGAGCCCCCGGGGGCCGGGGTGCTGCGGGAGCCGCTCAACCCCGAGGAGGTGTCGCGCAACGTCAACGCCCTCGTCTCCTTCCGACGCCTGCCTGCGCCCGCCGGCCTCGGCTCCCTGGGCGCAGGGGTAGGTGCACCCTGCCGGGGTGCTGGGTGCTGCTCCACGGGCCTCTGCACAACGTTTGCTTGCACGGCGTTTTCACGCATGGGATTTTTGCATGGCCTTTTCTTGCACGGCGTTTTGCATGGCGCATTATTGCACAGCTTTGGAGGGGGTTGCACCGCTCCGAGCATTGCGTTTTGCGTGGGAACCTGCTTTGCGTTTGCAACTAGGGTTGCAACCTGCCATGCATTTGCAGGTTTGCAACCTGACGTGCAAATGGGGTTGACCCCGGTACCGCTTGCACCCCGGGGGGGTCCAGGGGTGCTCGGTCCCAGTGACCCCCTCTCACACACACCTCGTCCCCGCAGACGCTGCTGATGGCGCACA
>NW_008794443.1:310711-311513 GCF_000699145.1 Aptenodytes forsteri
TTGCACCCTGCCGGGGTGCTGGGTGCTGCTCCACGGGCCTCTGCACAACGTTTGCTTGCACGGCGTTTTCACGCATGGGATTTTTGCATGGCCTTTTCTTGCACGGCGTTTTGCATGGCGCATTATTGCACAGCACGTTTTTGCATGGTGCATTGCACGGCCTTTTCTTGCACGGCCTTTTCTTGCACAGCCTTTTTTTTGCAGAGCATTTGTTTGCACAGCGGTATGTGCGTGACGCTTTTTGCACGGCATTTTTTGCACGGCATTTTGCCTGGCAGTTCTTGCACGGCCTTTTCTTGCGCGGCGTTTTGCACGGCGCATTATTGCACAGCACGTTTTTGCATGGTGTCTTGCACGGCCTTTTCTTGCACATCCTCTTTGTACAGTGTATTTGCATTTTTGCACAGCAATTTTGCTGGTGTTTTGCAGGGCATTTGGCATTTTGAGGGCAGTTTTTTGCACAGCATTTTGCACGGTCTTTTCTTGCACATCATTTTGCTTTTCTTGCACGGCCTTTTCTTCTATGGCGTTTTGCATTTGCATTATTTGCACAGCATTTTTTTGCACAGCAATTTTGCTGGTGTTTTGCAGGGCATTTTTTGCATGGCACATTTTTGCACAGCAGTTTTTTGCAGGGTGTTTTGCATGGCTTTTCTTTGCACTGCGTTTTTTTGCACAGCATCTTTTGCATGGTGATTTGCATGGCCTTTTTTTTCCCAGCATTTTTTGCATGGCATTTTTTGCATGTTTTTTTTTTTCTGTAGCTTCTTTGCATGGTGTTTTGCACGGCCTTTTTTTTTTT
>NW_008794443.1:312809-313201 GCF_000699145.1 Aptenodytes forsteri
CCTGGCCAAGCGCTGGTGCCTGTGGGTGCGGGCGCCCTGCGGCATCGTCCCCTACTGCCTCTTCAGGACCCACCAGGGCAGGTTCTGCGTGGAGGTGAGGGTGCTGCGCGGGGGGCAGCGGGGCGGGGGTGCGTCGGGTGCACGGGCGCGTCGGGTGTGGGCGCGTTTGATGCGTGAGCGCAGGGGTGCGTTTGCTTCGTGGTTGCCAGCGGTGCACGCTTGCACCTGGGTAAGTGCGTTTGATGCGTCTGCGCCGGTGCGGGGGTGCCCTGGCGTGTGAGTGCATTTGGTGCAGCTGTGCACGGGTGCACCAGCGCATCCATGCATTCGATGCGCTGTATAAGTTCGTTTGGTGCGTCTATGCATGGATGCATTGGTGCCTAAGAACCTGG
>NW_008794443.1:314378-314973 GCF_000699145.1 Aptenodytes forsteri
GCCGCCCCCGGCTCGGGCACGGCTACCCCCCAAAAATCCCCACTTGCTTTAAATCGCTGCCATCTGCCTTATTTATTCCCCTCCCGCGGGCTGCGTGCGCGCTCGGCGGGCTGTACGGCGCGCCTCTGGCAATAAATGGCTCTCGTGCTACCGGAGGAGAAGTCTGCTGGCGGCCTTTTATTCCCGCTCCCCCCACCACGGCGCTGCGTGCAAGCGTGCACGCCCGTGCACTCACGTGCACGCCTTTGCATGCTCTCGTGCACGTGCGCCCTCATGAACTTGCACTCACGCGCTTGCAGTCTCGTGCACTTGTGCACTCGTGCGTGCACACACGTGCACCACGCGCCCGCACCCACGTGCACTCGCACAGCTGCACCATGCACTTGTGCTTGCACTCGCACGCGCTCACGCGCTTGCAGTCTCAAGCCCTCGTGCCCTTGCACCCTCGTGCACTGCTACGCTCGCACTCTCACGCGCTTGTGCAGCTGCACACCCAGGCACGCGCCCTCTCTTGCACACTCAGGGGTCACACTCGTGCACACCCCCCCCCCCCCCCCCCCCCCCCCCCCCCCCCCCCCCCCCCCCCCCCCCCCCC
>NW_008794443.1:315282-332015 GCF_000699145.1 Aptenodytes forsteri
TGCCCTAGTTCCCCCTCAGACTTGTTCCAAGCGTCCCCCTTTCCTTTCATCCCCCCCGAGCTTTTCTCTTCCTTAGTCTCCCCTTCTCCCCCAGCCGTTTTGCGGCCCTCCTGGCTCTCCTTCCTCATGCCAAATTGCGGGGGGGGTCCTTCCCCTCAGTGCCCCCAGCGAGCTGTGAGTGCTTCGCCCCACTGAGGGGTGCAGGCCCCGGGGTCAGGCTTGCCCCAGCCTTCCCACAGGCCTACCCAGGCCCCGATGCCCCCCCAGCCCTGCCAAGTGAGTGCGCGTGGGGTTGAGCTGAGCCTTGACAAATGGCCTCGGAGGCAGTGAAGGTGATCGTGCGCTGCCGGCCCATGAACGAGCGTGAGAAGGCTCTCGGCTGCAAGGCGGTTGTCAGCATGGAGAGCGCGCGGGGCCAGTGCTTCCTCCAAAACCCCGCTGCTGCTGGCGAGCCCCCAAAGCAGTTCACCTTCGATGGGGCGTACTACCAGGAGCACAACACGGAGCAGATCTACAATGAGATCGCCTACCCACTCGTGGAGGTGAGTGGTGCCTGAAGCAAGCCAGACACAGCCAGCACGTAGCCTGGGACGTGGATTGAGGAGTTTTACGTGGGCAGGCGATCCCTAAGTGGAACTGATTTATGGACAGAAACGGCCCTGTCCGCTGTTTCGAGTGGCTTAGCTGCAACCCTGGGGTGCAGAGGAGGGCAAAACAACGTCCCGGCAGTAGGCTGGGAAATTGGGAAGAAAAAAAACGTTTTCAGCAGCCAGCGGAGCACTGAGGATAGAACTACATTTAATTGTTTTAGGCGGATGTTTATATGAAAGATGAACCCCCCTGAGCAGGCCCTAGAGATGGTAGCTGGACAGAAACTGCAGTGGAAAGTGATGTGAGGAGAAGGGGGACAAACAAGACTCCTGATGATTTTAGGGACATTTTTACTGTCAAGCAAGAAACCTTAGAGAAGACAGGGAACCTCAGCCTGTTCTAGACTGGCAAAGTGAGAGGGGATATGTTTGTTTCCTTGTTAACACATCAGCATGGTAAGCAGCTAGGGTGAGAAAGGAACCAATTACACAAAAAAACTCCAACCCCCCAGAAAAGCCAATTTTGTTAGAAGAAGAAACAGGGATAAAATGGCTAGTGGTATTTTTAAGATAGAAGTTCATGAGAACAAGCAGGGTCTGAGAGAGTAGGTTATTAGATTAATAGGGTTTTTAAGTTATTATTTTACTTAAACCTTAAGAAATCCAAATATCTTCTGTTCCTACCATGCTTCTCTGAAACAGGGACAAGTGAAAGTGAGGCCTTCTTTCAGCCAGCTTTCCAAGAGAAAATTACTCTAACCTAGAGACCGACCTTTTGGCCACCCTGCAGTCAACTAGCATTCTAGTTGTCTCTCTGGGTTTCATAAGATTTTTCTGCCCTATGACAAAAATATTCTGGTCTTCTAAGCGTTGTCAACTGCCCTTCCACTTTTCAACACCTGCATTTCTTCAAGTTTTCCATTTTTGAGAGAAAACCATCAATTTATATGCTAGTAGAATGCTTTCTTTTATTATTATACTCTGATGGCATATGAAGATCAAGCAGCTGTTTGATGTTTACTTCTAGCTCTTCCTTTAAAATACACTTTACGAGGTGGGATTGAATCTGGACGACATACTTCCTGTTATGCAAAGGGTGAGGGTAATGGCTATTTTATCTGGTTTTCCTCCATTTCCAGGGTGTCACTGAAGGTTACAACGGCACCATATTTGCCTACGGCCAGACTGGCAGCGGGAAGTCATTCACCATGCAGGGAATCGTGGATCCTTCTACACAGAAAGGCATAATACCCAGGGCATTTGAACACATTTTTGAGAGCGTACAGGTAGGTGTGTAACGATGTGAGAGAGATCCTGTTGTAAGATTGTGTGATATCGAGAAAGATGATTTTTTTGTGTCATACCCCCAGGACTGAGTGCCGATTGCACTCGGGAGCAAGAATGGGGACAGGCTTTTGGGTATGCTGCCTCTCATCCTAAAGCTGAGGCCCGTGTATAGTCAGATGAACTGCACCCTCGTCTCTGCTGACTTTATGGACTCGCACTTGAGACGTTTAAGGACCGCAAGTCCCTATAGCGAGTGTGTTGAGTAGTTACACCTGGGAATGCCAGGAGAGATTTGATGAAGTGCTGATGGGAGGTGGGCACCCAGCTGGCACTGAGGATCTACGTGGGCTGCCTACTCGCCTTCATTTTGAGAACCTTACCCGAAAATCGTCCCTGTTTTGTGCAGTGTGCCGAAAATGCCAAGTTCTTGGTGAGAGCTTCCTACCTGGAGATTTACAATGAAGACATACGAGACCTTCTAGGAGCTGACACCAAGCAGAAGCTGGAGGTGAGGCGAAGTCAATGTGTCTTAATCAGGAAGTGCTTTAATTTGCTCAGATAAGTGTTATTACATATGCCTTGCAGAAGTGCAATAATACGCTCTGTCAGAAGCTGAACGCCAGAATATTAAGATATAGTGATGAATATGGAAGCCAAGAGGAGATTTTGAGGGACGTTAGTGAAAATTTAGTAGCAGAAGGAACAGGATCCAGTCCCATGTGTCCTGCTTGATAGGGGCCGGTAGCTTAGCAGAAGGTGCCTGAAAATCATTACTGGACGAGGATGGAATAAAGTGCTCATGGGGCAATTTCTTCCTAGTCCGCTTCATCTCACGGCTGTCTCTAAAGCGGGAGGATTCCGTGCCTTATAAATGTTTAATCTGATCCAGTGTAGCTGTGGATGATCTCATTACCTGTCTAAAACAAGAAAGGCTGATCCTTTTTTGAGGGGACAGAGCAGATATTACTCCCCATGGGAACATATGGGGAAGGCGGGCGGTTTCCAGGAACACAGGAGGGTAAACTTCCCTGAAATCCTAAACAGGGGGCTGATTTTTATAAAATTTACCTCTTGGTGGCTTTGCAGATCTTTTTGCACGTATTCCTGGAGGAAGCTGCAAATCTCCTGTCCTAATTTACTTCCCTGCAGGACTGCCCTTGTGAAGAAAACCGAGGCACTAGCACCATCTGCCGCACAGACGCGCCGAGATGGTGACAGACCCAAACTGCCTCACGGGGCAGATGTTTTTTTAACAGGCTCCTGGCTTTCAGGGAGGCAAAACCCTCTCCGCTCCACGTTCCAAGCATGCTTGGCATGTGCGTATGGAGAGCGAGGGGTGGGAGAAGGGGACTCGCTGTTTCAGAAGGCGCTTGTTGCGGTTTCCCATCCTTTGTTCCACATCAGCAGTGACACCGGTTTCCATGACGACTGCAGTTGGCACTGGGAGGGCAGGAGTTGGGCAGACCAGTTTCCAGGGTAACACCATCACACTGGTGACAGCCGCTGCCTGTTGCTGCCTCCACCGAGTAATTAAGGGAGGCATGTCCTGCGGAGACCGAAACCCCGGGCTGACCTACTGCTTTCTTCTGTGTCCCCCAATTCTCCAAAATCCCATTTCTGTTTGTTCCTTTGCCTTTCAGCGTCAGTGACTTTAGTGACTCTGAAGCCCACAGTCGCCTCCTGTGGTATGAAACCCGGTGAAGAGCAGGTCTTACGGTGCCATCAGTCTGTCGTGGAGTTAAACAACAGCCATGTCCTCGGTTGGGTGTTCCTCAGGGACTCTGCAGCACCCTCACATACAGCCGGGCCAGCCGCGGGGTTCTCCTGTAGCACAGGCAAAAGTCACGGTGTATGAACAGTCTGGCTGTGATTCTGTAACTGGATTCACCCTGAGCAGTCACGGCTTTAGAACAAGGCTAAAATCCTTTAGTTTAGTTTTCAGCCAGTTCTGCTCTGTTCTGTGGGGATTTTTTAAAAGCAAATGCTCTATTTTACATTGCTTCTTGTGGCGCGTGCATCACTAAAGTATCTGAGGATCTTCTTTGGAAGTCACACTGCCAAATGCAGTGTCTATCACCCCATGACACTGAGTCATGACAGCCATATCTTGATATCCCAGCTGACACGATAAAGATAGAGTTTTGGTTGTGAACTCAGCAGATGTGGGGCGTAACATTGCTGCTGAAAATGAATGCAGCTCGTTTAAAATTCCCAGTGTGGAGGGAGCTTCGGAGGGGGCTGGTGTAGGAGTGCAGGGATCTCTCGATTGTTTTGTATTTTTTATGTAGGTTTGTTGGATCATTCAAGATTTTGAACACTTCAATCATTTATTAGCACGCTGGATGAAATTTTTCTTCTGCATGATTGATAATTGCTGAAAAGATGCTGTTAGGTATTTACCACTCCGTCTCTATCCAGGTGCCTGAAGAGGATTTTAGAGCATCTTAAAAATGAACTAATCTGGAGGAAAAATTATTATAGTCCGCCTGCGCATGATGGGTGTGACTTTGGGAATTTTGTCAGGGAGATCAAGACGCCCTCTCAGAGCGGAGGGGTTCAGCAAAGCACTGGTAACAATATCTGTGACTATTGAATCTGTGCTTTGATTTTTAAAAAGCTCTCTATGACTGAAGAGATACTGGAGCCTTTGCCATAATAGGTGAAAAATATTTCAGTTCTTATTTTAAAATATGCAGCTTAGTAACAGGGGAGGTAGAAGGCGGCTCGGCGCAGGTTTCTTGTGGCCTGGGAGATGTCTGAATCAATCAGCAAACTTCTAACTTTAATTCTTTCTGCCTGCAGAGCCAGGAAGGTGGTTCCCCCTTTTTGTGTGGTTTTATTTCTCCTTCAGAAATACTAAAGCTTTTTGGTGGCAGCCAGATAACATTTTTGCCGTACTGCAGTTTAATTTCTCCACATGCAAAACTCGCGTAGCCCTCAAGCTTCTGGACAGTTTCCAGCGCACCTTCCCGTAGTCTCGGTGCGTCTTGTTCTAACCTGTCTTGCGTTGTCCCTGTCTGCAGCTGAAGGAGCACCCAGAGAAAGGGGTGTACGTGAAGGGGCTGTCTCTGCACGCAGTGCATAGCGTGGTCCAGTGCGAGCGGATCATGGAGACAGGCTGGAGAAACCGAGCAGTGGGTTACACCCTCATGAATAAGGACTCTTCCCGCTCCCACTCCATCTTTACTGTCAATATGGAAATCTACACCGTAGGTAGGTAGCTGGATGTCCTGCGTTAGGCCTGGGCCTAGCAGAGCGCAGAATCTGTGCGGTCTGACCGGTCATCCCGCAGCAAAACATAGATCCTAAATGATTTTAGGTCCAGTAGAAATCAGAATTGTGCCCTGACATGGACATTCTTCACAGTGTGAAATGGCTGAGTATTCAAAGTCTTTTTTTTCCTTGATTCCCCCTTAGGAGAGAAATGTCTTACACTCAAACTGGGAACATATTTAATTCTCCTTCCATTTCTTTTATCTTCCAAAACCTTTATTTCCAGCAAAGGGTGCTAAATCTCACAGCCCATAAAATGGCTTGGAGTTCAGGCGTTGTACAGCCTGGAGAAACTTATTATCTGTCTTGTCTGACCTCCTTTACAATGCAAGTCAGATCATTTCACCCAACAATTCCTTCGTTGAGCTTAATCATGGGGCGCATCTTTTAAGCAAACAGCTAATCTGGCTTTAAAGATGGAATAAAAGAATCCCTTAATAATGTTTTAGTGACTAATTTTCCTTTCTCAAGTATCTCATTTCCATTGGCGTTTCTTTAGCTGATAAAGCTGCCTCGCTGGGTCTGAACGCGTACCTCGAAAGGGTTTTTCTCTGGGACTAAGAAAGGAATTGGTCTCCTATATTCTGCCTAGTCCTTGACCCCGGCTGAGGCTGTGAACAGCTTGGCTTTGTTTTCTTCAGCTGTTTCAGTCATGGGGAAAGTTACACAAATGTCTTCCTAAACTGTGGTTCCAGATGTTGGTGACAGTGTTTTCCTCTGTCCAAAATGGTGTGTGTGTGTGTGTGATTTTTGGAATTTCTCAACTAGCACAGCTGGTGGGTGCTAATCCTTGCATTATGTGGGTCCATAAAATTCCAACTTTAATCCTAACAAGGAAAAGAAGTATTTACTCTCCTCTTTTGTGTTCCAGATGGGTGCAGGGCTCTTAATCTAGCCTGCAACAATTTCTCTGATTTAAAGCTTTGAAAACTTGTTTTATAGAACAGAGTGGCAGGTGGGGAAACCTGCAGTTTTGGCAGTTAAATGGAAGACAGCTGGAATATTTGAGGAGAAAGCTGAGGGTTCTGGCACAATCCCCGTAACTGGATGGTTCTGCTAGGGTAATCATTAGTTGAAATAGTTAATGAAGTTGGTATTTATGTTGTCATCTTTAGGCTTCATGAAGAGGTGCACGGGGAAGTTCAAACTTACTTTCCAGTTGAGCCTGTAGTAAATTATAATTTACAGGGAGCTGATATTTTAAAGGATCTCTTTGCAATTATGTAGACTAAAATTACTCTTTTTTTTAAGTAACAGATTCAGGAATTATGGCACATACCAGGCCCTCTGGCTGCAGATGTTTGAAATGCACAAGTTGTCATCAGTATTTTTACCGTATTTAGAGTAGCAGATGTTTTATTCCTTTACGTTGTGCTTAGGGATTGATTTGTTAATGAGAAAGACGTCGTAGATTTGGCCAGTGCTTATGCCACCAGCACTGGCTGAAGGGCTGTAGGAGAATTAGACAGGCAAGACTTTTGGGCTACTGCAGGCATTTTAGCAAGAGTCTGGGGACCTTGTTACACCATGGAAATGAAACCGCTAAGCTCCAAGATTGAAACAAACAGCCTCGTGGGTAAAAGGACTGGCAGGAACCAAAACAACTTCTTAATTGCCTGTCAGTGTTTACATAAACAGAGGGAAGGAGGGAAAGGGTTAGAAAACCTACCTTTTGTGACTGTCCACTCACCCCAGCTCTCAGAAAGGATAGTGAGAGGGTGCTCTATTTAAGCTCCATCTGGTTGGTTTTTTTTCCCCAATCCTCCCATGTCTTGACATGCCAGAAGGATCTGGGGTGAAACAACAAGTTTGCTCTGCAGCAAATGTTAAGTTCCGCAGTTAACAATCTGTTGCTGTAACTGGGGGAAATATCCTGGGGCAATAGATTTTAGATTTTTTTGTTTACCTGTGAACTTTTAACTTTCCCCCATGCATCATATTATTTGTTGCTCATGTTTAGGTATTATCCACAGCCCTAAAGCTTAACTCTGACTAAATTGAAGGGTAGGTTTTGCAGAAGTCTGTCTAGAAAAGGGCGGACTCGGTTAAAACCTTGATGTTCTTTTTGCTTGGAGCACTAAAGGAGCTCTTCCCTTGAACTTGGCTTGTAATCGTGAGGGATGATTGGGACGTGGACACCCGAGAGTATGGTCCGGTGCTTAGGACAGTAGTCTGTGATTTGGGAATGTGTGTCCAAGTCTTTGCTCTGCACGAGGCTGGGAAAGTTAAGTAGCCAGCGAAACCGAGGGGTTCCTAAAGCGACCGAATGCACTCTCTCTTAGTCACAGGGGATTTGTGTCATCATGTTAATCCGGCCTCAAAATGCAGATATTATATGCGTGAGGTGTGCGTCCAGGTAGCTGGGGAGCTAGCTGTTAACTTCAGCTCAGATTTTCTCTTGCCTTAAAGCGGTATGTTGGGAATGGTACCAGCTCCCTGGGTCTGACTCCTCACTCGCTGAGATCCAGCTCCTCATCCAGGTGGTTCGGGCTGAGTGCAGTCCCGATTTCTTGTAGTTTTCCCATTTCTTGCCTGCGTTCCTTCATTTTACTTTCTCACTGAGAATGTCATGAGTTGAGGAGGAACAGATGCTGCCGAGCATGCCTGTGTGCTGAGTCACGGCGCAGTTTTACAGCTATCTGGGCGAGAGGGGAGATCTGCTGGGCTTCTTGAACGTTCAAGCCAGATGGTGGACCTTGATGGTATCTGATAGAATGTGCTTTTTCTTTTGAAGCATGGCAAGAAACCTTGAATACGTCCATTGATTAGGGTAGGTTGGATTCCAGTCTTGAGAAAAGCTGTAGTTTGGGAGTTCATGGAAAAACTGTTTCCCAACGTAGTGTCTACTCCAGCCTTTCCACGGTAGTTTGTAGAGGTAACCCTCCTGCTTGTCTCTCCACGTCACGCAGGTGTTCAGGGAGCCTGCTCTTTTTGCCTGTGCACTCCAACTAGCCCTGCTCCGGTTGCCGCCCGTTGACTCCTCATTTCATGCTTCCTCCCTTCTTTCTCTCCAATTGTCAGACATTGTTTAACTTTGTGAAACAATCTGAGGAGGAAAAAAGTTGTATAAACTCATGGTCTGACCTTGTTACTTGCAGAGGGCTTTGTGTGAAATTCTAAACACTGTGGGAATATGTGTGTGGGGGGTGTGTGTGTGTGTGTTCAGAGCTCACTAGGAGAGTAAGAACGGGTATGAATTCCTACTGTGCAGGATCTTGTTCAGGAAAGCGCTACAACATGTAGTTCTAAGATTAAGTAGGTATTTATTTACTTAAGGGAGTCAGGGCCCGGGCCCAAATGCAGACAAAGAACAGGGCTTGAACTGGAAGGTAATGCCAAGAGAGTCCTATTTCTTGACTGTTAAGATGCTTCCTCTTAAGAAGAGCCTAACCCGGAATTATTTTCTTGCAGATGAGCAGGGGCAGGACCACCTTAGGGCCGCAAAACTCAATTTAGTGGATCTGGCAGGAAGCGAGAGACAGTCAAAAACCGGAGCCACGGGGGAGCGGCTCAAAGAGGCCACCAAAATCAACCTCTCCCTCTCAGCTCTGGGCAACGTCATCTCGGCCCTGGTCGACAGCAGGTGTAAGCACATCCCCTACCGAGACTCAAAGCTGACCAGGCTGCTGCAAGACTCCCTCGGAGGGAATACCAAGACGCTGATGGTAGCATGCTTATCTCCAGCTGATAACAACTATGATGAAAGCCTCAGCACTTTGCGCTATGCTAATCGAGCAAAAAATATCAAGAACAAGCCCTGTATCAACGAGGACCCCAAGGATGCTCTGCTGAGGGAGTATCAGGAGGAGATTAAGAAGCTGAAGGCCATTCTAGCTGAACAGATGAGTGCGAATAACTTGTCAGGTAGGAGAGCCCTTAGTGGTGCCAGAGGTGTTTTATCTTTGACAGAAAAAAAGAGGTTTTTACACGTAAAATGCTCACTGGATTTAACCTCAACCTGTCCCTTACCTGTTGGAGGAAGAGTTCTCCATTCTGGTAATGGACTTTTCCTTCACTGTTGCCAAATTGACCTTATGCCACTGGTAAAGATCATCTCGGTTATCCAGTATTTTCAATAACGACAAATTCTGTTAGAAAATGCTGACGTGATTCAAATCCTTCATGGTTCTTCATCATTCTGGCTAGAATTTGTTCAGTCACAGAAGAGGGGTTTCAGCTGGCAGAGCAAAAATGAGCTGCTAAAGAAATAATAATGTAAAATTCTTTATTAAATATATGTTTTCAAATTTAGCATTCAGCCCCTGTTCTCCTACACTGTGAATTTTTGACACTACAAGAAGAGTTTTGCCCTGCTGATGGCACTGCTTACGGAGAGCAGCACTGTCCTCTCTTTGAGGATTCAGCCCAGCCTCAGCAGGCTCGCTCTTTGCTATGAAGTAGGAGTAGCAAATGTGGGAACCAGTGGGTAAGAGCAGTCTTTAGGGAGCTGATCACCTTTTGAGAATTATCCCCCAAAAAAGGGCAACTTCCAGCAGAGGAATAAAGCTGTAAGATTATTTTTTTTCTTCCCCCCCATTTCTGCCACCTTTCAGAAACAGCTGTGAAGAAAGAAGGCAATTTCCTTGCACCTTTCATCTCCTTCCCAGTGTCTTTTATCTCCCAAATCTGTTAGCATAGCCCTGGAAACAAGTCTCCTGTTATTCTGTGAAAGAGATCAGATTTCTATTTGCTCTCATATACCTGAAGCTTAAACCTCTTCCCCCCCCTGCCCGCTCAGCGCTGACTCCTTCTCTCCCCACACCTATGGAGTCCCAGGCCAGTGGGCGTTTTGGCAGCACAGATGCTGGCACACGAGCGCAGTTTAAAGGAGCGCGTGGATTGCGATGTTCTTTGCTGGCAGCCAGGTTCTTTGTTCTGTTTCCAGGCATTCTACAGACAATCCCACCCAGTAATTGTGAGTGATTTTTATTTCTGCTTTGCTTTGTAGGGCTTCTGCCTGCTGAGACTGCTCACCTGGAAGTGAAGCCAGCTCCCATCCTCAAACCCCAGTTAGATCTTGAAGCAGAGAAGCAGCTGATCAGAGAAGTAAGTCAGGAGGAGGTATCCCGTAGTGCCTTTGACTAAGGCTTGTGGGTTTTTATAATAATCGTTACAAATATGGTGTAGGGCTGTGTGGTTCAGCCTTTTCAGAACACTTCCTATTTTTTTGGTCCTTGGGCTTCTCCAATGGACAGAACGTGTGTTGATGGAGGCCTTATTTACAATGCCGCTTTCTCTCAGCATTGTTCCCTCCTCTCTGGAGGTGAATTGGAATGGATTCCCAAGAAGAATTTTTGAAGTACACGTAACAAGAAGAGGAAACTGCATGTGAAACTTAGACTCCTCCTGTCAGAGGAGGGAGAAATAGGGAGGAGAAAAGCAGTAGTCAAAGGTGTTAGGAACAGTACAGGGATGAAGATGAAGAGGGGATATGGAGCCAGGAGGAAGAATGAGGAGTTGGGGGCCAGAAGGAAATAAAACTCTCCCTTGCTCTTTACAAAGCTCCTTCCAGGGCACCACATCTGCCCAAGACAGCGGTTTCTAGGGCTGACTAGTCACCTTCCATCAACACTGTGTCGACTTAAATCCCAGAAAAAAATCAATGAATACAGGATGGTAAAGTCTTATTGGGGTGGACATAAGATGTGACCTAGAATGGACCTAGATGTGACCTCGTGTACGGTCACAGGGCTGTTGCTTCAGGCTGCCTGCTGTGCCTTTCAGGAGTACGAAGAGAGGCTGGCCCGACTAAAGGCCAGCTACGAAGCGGAGCAGGCGTCCCGTGCCCGCCTTGAAGAGGACATCAGTAGCCTGAGGAATCACTACGACCTCAAGCTGTCTGCTCTCGAGGAGAACCTCAGGAAGGAAGCAGGTGTGGACGAGGCAGGTGGAGGGTGCGCAGTGCAGACTGAAGGTTCCCTGATGCTCTTAATGCGCTGGCGGGTTGGCTTTAGGCATGAGTAGACACAGACTGTTTTTGCAAAAGTGCAAAAGGGCTGGCCCTTTTGCAAAGCGGCGGCAACTGCTACTGCAGCAAGTGCTGCCTGGCAGCAACAGCAGTCCCTGCTCTCAACCGTCCCTTATCGACAGCAGGAGCGGTAACTCTGGCTCTCCTGGGCCGCTCATGAGACCCTCTGTCCCAGCTTTGTCCTCTTCCCTATTTCCCTGACTTCTTTTCCCCGTCAGGACCAGCCTGGCCCTACCCTGTAAGCCTTGAGGCGATGAAATGCGATTTTGTGAGTTTCTTCTGACTTAGCGCAGCGTTTCTCTCGAGCAGAGGTTTGAGCTGCAGAGATGACTGGTCTCGGCAGGCGCTGCTCTGTCTCGATCCGATTGGCTTTGCACAGCTCACGCCCAAGACAAGGCTGGCTGCGGCAGTCTCTTCCATCGCATGCAAATGTGATGCAGCCCTTGGTCTCCCGGTGGATTATCAACACCATCGCTTTGCTGGAGGGCGGATATTCCTCTCGCATACCTATAAATTGTTGCCAGCTATCCTCCTCGTTACTGCTTTTCATTTATACTTCCGCAGTGCCTCAGAGCATGTTTTGCAATGCGCTTACGCAACAGCATTTATTGTCCAATATTAATTCTTGAACCTATATTCTTCATTTTTGATGCTATCGCTTTCTAAGGTGAGAGGTTCTCTTTCCCCCCTCTGATTACAAACGTACACCCCCCTGGCCTCTGAAATAGATTGTGTGTGAACACGAGGACCCAGGCTCTCCCAACCCTGTAAAATCTGCGTTCCTTACCTGATACGCCCTCTGGGTCTTTGATGGCTTTTACTGACCAGCATAAGAAGCAAATAACGGACCTTTTCCTTCCAGACACATAGTTCTTAGCTTTTGGTGAAGACTTTGTGCGACGTTTTCACAGGTTTATGCTCTAGTTTTGCAGAGCTTGTTACTGACATCGTGGGTATTTCCTCTTTCACTCTTCAGCTGCCATGAGGACTGAAACTACTCCCGACGAGACACCCTTGCCTGAAGACTCTGTTGCTGCAGCCGATGAAGAGCCAACATCAGCCCAGGTACCCTTCAGGCTACTTTACCCCCCTGGGCTGAATAAACCCGAGTGGGTAGTGTTGTGCTTCATCTATCCCCGTACTCGCATTGCATCTTTTCAGAGCTGTGGCCTTCGGTTTCCTCTTGTCCTCAGGACCCAGCAGCGCCTCGGACTGTCCAAGACGCTGGTGGTGTGAGCAGGGGGAGCGCTGGAGCAGAGGTGGCTGTCACTGCTGAGGGGATTTCCGTGCCTGCAGACCAGCAGCAGGTGCTCGCCAGGTCAGTGACCACGCTGCTCCTGCTAACTGCCTCTTGTGCGTTGCTTACGACGCACACAGGCAAGAAGCAACCGTGTTCTTCCGTGGCATTACAACCGTCGAGCTTCAGCTGTGAGGTCAGCGCAGCACAAAACTAGGCAGACGCGTGTTCTTTACCCCAAAATTAACTTTGTCCTATTTGGGCAGATAAATAGCTGTGGCGTTCGACGATGCCAAGTGCCAGAATTATGATAAGAGAAAAATCTGGAGAGGTCTGTGTCAGCAGATGTGGATACAAAAAAGCGTGCTTTCCTGATAACAAATCCTGCCTAGATCCGTAGGCAGGGAAATCTTTTCCTTCTCTGGCTTTTTTCAGGTGTAATTTATGAGGAGTTTACAAAGTTGAGTCTGGCGGTCGCTGACAGAGCTTAAGTGCCCAAACGGGTTGTGGAGGCAGCCTCATTTTCCTCTTAAAAAAGGTTCTTGAAGGGCACTTAGAGTACAAGCGAGGCAGCAGGCCTTCCTGCTGCTCGCTGTGCGTGTGGATGGACGAGAGTGCGTCCTCCACGACTCTCCCTTGTCACTGAGGTCACTTTTGCCTCTTAACTCATGCATCTGACAACGTTTGCAAGACATCAGCCAGAACTGACATCAAAATTTCCCAATAATCACATTTTAGGGGCGGCATTAGACCCAGGGCCTGGAGCACAGGCCTGGGATGTTGCTGGGCTGTTTCAAAAATAGACGCTTTGAGCAAATTCTGCTGATTTCTCTCTCTCACTCCGTCGCGTGGAATTATATTAAAATTAGAAGCGCTCAACGTAAGATACATTGTGGATGAATGGAGTTTGATTCTGAAAAGTCTTGTGGTTTTTAACCAGTCTTTCAGCTTTACTGTGAGCTCCTGTGGCGCATGCTTGCTCTGTTGGGCCTCTCCCAGCTAAAAAAGGAGCTATTAAGAAATCTAGAACAGCAGCGTTCGTAATTTGCGGGCAATTCTGTCTATTAATGGAGAGATCTCCAAAGAAACCATGCGTTTTGACTATATATCAAATCTTAATATTGCAGCGTTCCTTTTTGTGACAAACAAGCGAAAAACGCTCTTCCAATTCCAGCGTTAAAATCAAAGTTCTCTGCAGATTAGGCGGGAGGGTTTGGTTCCGCAGGCACGGGGATTTTCAAAGCCGCCTGTTAAAAGCTTTACACATCAGGACGGCTGTGAGATCTCTGACACTTCGCTCGGCAGAGCGAGGATTCAAGCGCGCATTAGGCAAACGAAACCCAAGGCTACTTGGCGAGCGCAGTACGGTAGAATAGCAGGTCATCTCTGGTGGGGAACGAGCTCTTTCGGATGGGTTTAACGATAATTACGAGGCTGTTATCAGCGGAGGTTTTATCAGCAGTGGGATTTTCTCCAGTTTGAGCCAGCGCTGGCCAACCCGAGCTTTGTCTGCTCTGCAGACAAAGGGGACGGCTCTGGAGCACGGCTTTATTTCCGTGTCGGAGTGTGCGGGGCCGTGCGGCGTGGACATGAGACGAGCTCGATTTCAAATATGGGTCTGTGCCAGCGCTCAAGCAGAAACACTGAGATCACCCAAGTCATCAACCCTGGCTGATACTGCCCCGAAAAAGAAATTGTACTGTGGCTTCCAGCCGTATCACCCCCATATCCACCATTTAAAATATTTGTTGGCATAAATTTGGCACATTTTGTGCTTGCCTTGAGAGTCTTTCAAAACGAGAAATAAGAATTGAAATACGAATTCCACAAAACGGGGTTTTTAAAAAGAATTCTGTGAGCGTAGATGCAGATTTCCGGACATACTTGTTGACAAAGGTGCTCAGAACGACACGCGCTTTGCCTTGGGTCCGCAGGAGCGTCTGTGACAGAAACTGTTAGTAAAAGTGGAATTTGCCACGGTTACTCAGGGCAGCAAATCTCGTCAGAAATCACCGTTTTCTGCGCTGTGTCTTCCCAAGCGTGGCTCGGGCGAGGACCTGCGCCCTCCACGCTTACGCAGAGGGTGGTTCTTTGTGCCGCTGAGCTGAGAGAAGCGTTTGCCTTTTCCAGGCTGCAGATGCTAGAACGACAGGTGGTAGGGGGGGAACAGGCTGAAAACAAGGACCTCAAAGAAAAGCAGAAACGCCGGAAAAAATACGCGGCCGAGCGGAGGATGCAGCTGGTGGCCGCGCTGCAGCAGTCTGACGAGGACAGCAGTGATTGGGTTCTGCTGAACGTCTACGACTCCATCCAGGAGGAGGTTCGAGCCAAGAGCAAGCTTCTGGAGAAGGTGCAGAAGAAGGTGAGCAGCTCCCCCTTGTCCCTGCTGAAGATTTAGGGAGCATCTCTCTCCTCCTCTGCGTACCCGTTTCTTTAGGTTAAGGAGGCGTTTTAGGGCGGTATGTTTAAAGAATGGCTCTGGCTGTGTGAAATCCTTCACGCGTGCGCCCGCATTAGTACCTATGTCTGTATTTTGACGAAATACGGGATGCGGCAGCCCTCAGGGCGGTGGATGAAGTTGTTGAAACCCCAAACCTCACCCGTTTTAGAGGCCGCTCTCCTTATCGTGCGGGACGCTGGCCAGAGGGTGACGGCTGGTGACGGGAGAGGGTGCGACTCCCTCTGCTGACCCACGCGATCTATTGCACAGTTTCCTCCCGTTCTGATCGCCCCAGGTATCACACCTGGGTTCCTGGGAGACACTGCGCCGTGAAAAGTTTTTGGGGAAGGGGGGAATGAAATATATAAAAGCAACGCCGTTAAATTTTAGGCACGCTTGAAAAATCAGTTTCGCTCTGATGAGATGAGGCAGAATCAGAGGAGCTTAAAGAAAAAAAAAATCATCTCTGTGTGTGTGTGTGCAGTCCTAAATCTGCACGTTAAGAACTTGCTTTATTTCTGTATTTAGGTTATCAAAGAAATATTGCACCTTTTTCATCGAAGTTAGGAGCTCCCAAGAGTTCGTTAGCACTGGGCGCAGACCACACCAGTAAGATTAACGTAAGGTCCATTCAGAGACTCGGCACTTCGGAGAAACGCGAGAAATCTTTCATTGAAACGGGCGTGGAATAATCTCTCCGCACAAATCTCATCCTAATTCTTAGTTATAAATTAGAAATCCTCTCAAACGCTGAGGGTTTTGTGTGTGTCTTTCCATCCCTCTGCCCGACAAATTCCTGTAACTCACAGCAACCATCGGTCTCTCTCCTTCGTAATCCCAACGACTGACTTTGTTTTCATGTCCCAGCTGCGGGCTGCCGAGACGGAGATCAAAGATCTGCAGTCGGAATTTGAGCTGGAAAAGATCGATTACCTCGGCACCATCCGCCGCCTGGAGCGAGACCTGATGCTCTTCCAGCAGCTGCTGGATCAGGTGCAGTCCCTCGTCCGGCGTGACTGCAACTACAGCAATCTGGAGAAGGTCAAGCGCGAATCCGTCTGGGATGAGGAAGCCGGCTGCTGGAAAATTCCAGAGCCTGTCATTGAAAAAACCCGCCTGCCCGCAGGTAAGAGGAGCGCCTGGATGATGTCGCCGGCACGCGGCTGCTTCTGGGCTCGGCAGATCACTTCTGGGCTGCGTCCGCTTCTAAAATCTTCCCCGTCTATAAAGTTTGAATAATAACGTCATCTAATGCGAAGCGCGGTACGGATCCTTCCGGAATCTCTGTGAGCCCAGTGGTCGGTGACCGGAGCGGTGTTGGGGATCGGGGAGCGCGGTCAGGAGAGCGTTAAGTGTTTTAGAGACAACGACCCTTTAACGCCGTCTCTTCTCGCAGCAGTTCCAGCACTGCCACAGCCCAAACCTGCCCGAAAGAGCCCTTTGGCCGAGAGCGGAGAGCTAACGGTACGGTGCATTTCTCCTCCGTTTTGTGTCGTATTTTACTGATTTTTGCCGTATTTCTAAGCCGTAACCCGAGGGCTAGCGCGGAGTCCGGCGCTGCTGACGGCGTTTTCCCGCTTCCAGCCCGAGGAAGACCGCTACAAGCTGGTGCTGAACAGGAGTGACAGTGAGACCGTCGCCAGCAACTACTTCCGACCCACGCGGGCCAGCTGGATCCTCCTCCCCGACCCAACCACGAACCGAGGTAAACCCGCCTTTTCCCGTGTTCCGCCGGCGTTCACCTCAGTTTTCCTCATTTTTTAGGGGTTTTTTTTTGGTTTGTTTGTTTGAGGGAGCGCTTTTTTGCCTCGGCTCCCTCGCCCTCAGCGGGGATTTTTCGCAGGACGAGGCCCGTGTCCGGCGTCCAGCGAGGACGCCTGCCCACCGCGGGTCCCTTCCTCTCCTCTTTCAGCTCCCCCGGGGCCGGCGGGGGCTCCC